>NC_060142.1:291235912-291541745 GCF_021461385.2 Schistocerca piceifrons
ATATATATATATATATATTGAAAGGGTACAGTACCGCCCTACATTGAAAATAGGTACAACATACTTCATTATTCTTGTCAGAACAACATATTTTTTCTAATAATAACTCAATTTCAATTAATACAGCGAAGCCGGACACCAGTGTGGGAAAGAATGACAATTTATTTATTTAATTGATCACATGTGCACTCCCACAAACTAAATCCCTACATCCAGTTTGGTGAGATCTGTGAAATGAATGAATGTATGGTCGTCTGCTAACCGCAGATAGTGAATGTGAATATATGATCATCTTTGAGACGATCCTTTGGCCACCTTTGGTGGAGCCAAAGAGATGAAATTTACCGGAGCTTTGAGCGCCTGAAATGTGGCTGACCAATACGGCAGCTAGGTGCTCCCCCACTTCGGCAGAGGTGCGAGAGAACCTGAAGAACGGCCATGTTTCAGCACTCTGCCTGTGGATCTAGTGTCGGTAAGACCTGTCGTAGGCGTGCTACGTAAGGACAAAAGAGTGGAGACATGGTATGCATGTGAAATACTTAAGAGTAGCTTAGAATAATAATTACTCTATTTCAGGAACTTTTGTGGGGAGAATTAAATGTCAGGCAGGTAATATTAAAGGGATTGTAGTAATCTTCGGAAGTGACCAACAGTCACAATGAAACCACGTGTAGCAATAAGTTGAAATACTTCCGAGTGCTTAAGTTAAGCTGAATTACTAGCGTATGTACTATAAGTTGGAAATATTTAAGAAATGGCGTGTGCAGGACTTAAAATTAAAGACGAATACTTCCACGTGGTGAGTACTATGTGAGTCTCAATCTGTGTATGAGACAAAGAATAAAGAGAAGTACTCGTCCATGGTATCAGTTGAGGACTTGCGTGTGTGATGAATATGTTCTTAATATTACTTTGGGTGTTATGTTTCCGTGTGACGCTTGATTCAAACTATAATACTCTGAGAGAGAAGCAAGGTGAGTCAGCCATCTATCCAGCAACGTCACTTGGCTTGCATTGCACAGGAAGACGTGCATATATCGTCCAGAGTTCGTAGTAGGAGAGAAAAGTTACGAAGTGGGGCAGTGTCGTGTGGAACTGGGATGAATACTAGTTGAAGTGGGAAAGCTGAAAGTGATGGGATTATAATGTTGTGACTATTCCTTGTGTTGTATTCCATGTTGCAGTGTGGTGTATGTCATGTAATTTAAGTATGTGTGGTTTGCATGGGAGAGCAGCAAGGTAGTTTCAGAGGTAGTGGGTTATGCATGTTCCTTTTGTACCGCTCGGTCTGGAGGAAAGTTTCGTGATGATGGCTGTGAGAGTAGAAGTGTGAGATATAGCAAAAGATCCACCATCCTATCCAGAAAGTGCACTGTAGCATTAAATAATTACGAGACCATAAGATAGAGAATCACCAATGTAAAGCCATGCCCACTGGGCGGAATTTCTCATGTGTTATTGTTGTAGGTTATAGAATTTGTCTGTTTAGGTTATAGAATTTATCGGAATAAATAAGATAGTGAAAGAAAAAGATTGGTGGCCTTTTCCTTCGAATTGTATGTTGTCATGATATCCAGAATTTATAACGTGTGCGCCATTCATATTCAGTGTGACGGCCACGGGTTGATCAAAGCCGTTAAATAAGAAAGAAAATGTGCGTAGTGAACAGTCACAGTTCTGTAAATTACTGATAGTCAGAAGTGCGTTTCCGTTGCGTAATATTCATACATGAGGATAATTTGTAACTTGTGAGTACGAGAGTTCATGTTACTCGATAAATAAGAATGAATCCACTCGCTTGGCAGACCGCTCATCTTGCAGGCCTGACTGCTTGATGCCACAGTATGAGCAAGGCATGTGGGTGCCTCTCAATATATATATATATGCTGCCCGTAATCGCGATGTGATTGACAAGTAAGTGTCCCTCTTGATAAGTATGGAGGTGTGATTACACATGTCAATCACATCCTGGTTACGGGCAGCATGGGGTTCACGTCTGAGCCTCAGGACGTGCGCTAGCAGCGCATGTCGGGTGGTTCAAGCGTCAACGTCGCGTCTCAATATCTCGGGATGTAATGGGAATATTGCGATGCAATCAACGCCATTGTGTATGTACTTTGTCATGCTATGGGTTGCTGAAGAAAAAATATAGGAGGTCCATTTAAAAAAAACATGTTTGTGTTAAAAAACACATATGCTTTCGTTTTAGAATGTTTCCAAATATGTACATTCATGGGCCCCAGCCCTACATTGATACCGGTGAAAGTCGTTTTCCAATAGCTGTTATTGTTCCAGAGAGATTTTGGGTGGACAAACTCACATGGGAAGTATGAATGCATGGTTTCGCGGCGATATGAATTAATAAAATTTTCTCGAGCTTCCAGCCGCGTCAGGTGGTTAAAATCCCATGAGCTCTCGACCGAGCTCTGCCCGGTCATTGTCAGGTGGTAAGACTGACTGCTGTGGCGCCGTGGCCGCTTCGTTATATAGCCGCACAGCTGGTTGTGACGTCACTGGTGCTCTCTTCCTCGTCATGTTTATCAAACCAGTCAGAAGACTGACGACCAAAAATCAAGAAACCTCCCAGTTAGTTACGTGATCTGCCCATCAGATTTCCAACATTCTTGTGTAGCACCACATTTCGAAATCTTCTATCCTGTTTTTGTCAATACTTTTTATCGCCCATGTTTCACGTCCTTACATCGGTATCCTCTTGACAAATACCTTCAGAAAAGATTTCCTGACACTTAAATCTCTGTTCGATGTTAACGAATTTCTTTTCTTCAGAAATACTTTTCTTGCCGTTGCCAGTCTGCATTTTATATCCTCTCTACCTTGGCCATAATCAGTTATTTTGTTAGCCAAACAACAAAATTCATCTACTGCTTTAAGTGTCGTCTTCTACTGGTTTCCTTTCCCCTGTTATAATCAACCGTTTCCTAATGCTCCCACTCATACACTCAGCAAATTCCGGTTCTTTCAACTTACACAGGTTCTATCTACTTAATTTCCCTCCTTTTCCCAATTTCTTCAGCTTTAATGTACAGTTCATAACCAATAAATTATGGTCAGAGGCCACATGTGCCGCTGGAAAGGTTTTACAATTTAAAATCTGGTTCCTAAATGTCTGTCTAACCATTATAAAATTAATCTGAAAGCTTCCAGTGTCTCCAGGTCTCTTCAACATATACAACCTTCTTTATGATTCTTAAACCAAGTGTTAACAGTGATTAAATTATGTTCTGCGCAAAACTCTACTAGGCGGCTTCCTCTTTCATTCCTTTCCCCCAGTCCCTATAATTTTTCCTTAACTTTCTTTTCCTACTATCGAATTCCAGTCCCCCATCACAATTAAATTTTCATGTCAATTAACTATCTGAACAATTTATTTTATCTCATCACACATTCCTCCAATTTCTTTCTCAGCTGCAGAGCTAGTTGGCATATAAACTAGTACTATTGTGGTGGGTGTGGGATTCGTTTCTATCCCTGTATTCACCTGACCCAATGGCCTGTTACTCCTGCCACTGAGCTTCACTAATTCCCACTATATCTAAATTCAGCCTATCTATTTCCATGTTTAAATTTTCTAACCTAACTGTTCGATTAAGAGATGTAACTTTCCACGCTCCGATCCGTAGAATGCCAGTTTTTTTTTTCTCCTAGTAACATCCTTCTGAGCAGTCATGGCCGGAGATCCGAATGGGGGAGCATCTTATCTCCGGAATATTTTACACAACAGAACACCATCATCATTTAACCATACAGTAGAGCTGCATGCCCTTGGAAAAAATTACGGTTTTAGTTTTCCCTTGCTTTCAGCCGTTCGCAGTACTAGCACAGCAAGGCCGTTTTGGTTGATGTTACAAGGCCAGATCAGCCGGTCATCCAGACTGTTGCTCTCTGCAATTGCTGCCCCTGTACAGGAACCACACATTTGGTCTCTCTACAGATACCCCTCCGTTTGCTTACAGCTACGGTATGGCTATCTGTATCACTGAGGCACGCAAGCCACGCCACCGACGGCAAGGCCCATGGTTCATGGGGAGTGAAACAAGTTAACAAGGCATAAATGTAACACACGATGCGCAGAAGTAGGTTGCTATAAAAATCCTACTGGTGACACCATAAGAAATGATAAATCGCCGTTGCTACACAATTGGTATAATCCCAACTCAGTCCACGTTAATGAGTATGTACCTAAATTAGCAACGAAATATTCTTGTGTATGTCCAGTAAGAATTGTTTCAAAAGTTGCTGATAGAGAACTAAATATTTATGCAGGTCTGTAAGTACCCTTTAGATTGAACGTTAGAACACCATACAGGAACCAGATTTACGTATTACAGTATCTGTACATATGTACAGATACGCCAGTATTCAAACACATACATACTCGCATAGGAGGTTCGTAGTGACGTAGATTTACAGGGAGAGCTTTCCATATCCTGCTGAGTAACACGTGGGAATATAGGCAGTTAATTATGCTTTGGACTTGTCCTGGCCTTTTAATTAACCAGATCATTTGGTTTGCAGTGATGGAGCACATCTGGATGCTGGTACTGTTGATGAACTCGTACACTATTTTATACGTTGCTGCATCGTTGGGTGCTAACAAGATTTCGAGGCTGCTTGGGAACTGATGACCAAGAGCCAAAAGATTACTTGCAAGTACGTTTATGTGATACGTATTCTGAAGACATTGTATGAATATATGGTTCGGGTATCCTTCCTCTCCGCAAACACTGCGGGCTTTCATAAGAGGAAATGGTGTGAGTGGCCCTCAACTACGTACCTTCCGACTCAACGTTGAAATATTAAAAGTTTTGGCTGGTTTCGTTGTCTAGGGGCTGGGTTACGTAGCTGCCGCATTACAGGCCAAGTACTGCTGAGTCTACAGTATACGATAAGAATACACACATGAATCGAATGGTCAAAGGCTTCTAACATTCGGCAATTCCTAATTATGAATGTAACATATAAATTTATAAATGAAAGATTGTAATCAAATAAAATCGGCAGGTACTATCTTAACGACTTTAAATGATGAGTACGATAGCAGAAGTACTTTTTAGAATGCGGTATATTTCTGCAAAACACTTATTGGTGTCGATGGTCCAGCAATTAAATAAAATATAAATTGAATAACAGGGAAACAATAGATTCCTACAGCACATAATTAGTTACGAAGAAAAACACAGCTCGCAAGATATTCACTTCTATACGCACACTACTTCTTCACTGTAGAAGCCACGGAAATCTCACAAGTGCACAAGTCGGCACTCCAAAGTATTTCTATCTGCAGCGACCACGAGCAAACCGCTCCACACTCTCCAAGTCTCTGCCGCGACCGTGCGTCCGCCGCGCCGTCCAGCACTTTCGTGTCCTGTCCCGTACCCCCCAGCACTCTTCCGAACTACCTCGTGTCCTCTCTGGAAAACGATGCTCCTCCCCAACCTCCATATATCTTTCTTAGTAACGAGGGCTGTGATTGGCTAGAGCGCTCGCTCCACGTCTCCAAGACAACGTGGACTCGCAAACATATTGAAACACATACCAGATACTGGATTTACATTTAAATAACTTGAAATTAATAAATATTCCCCATGCTGGACCACAAACACGCTCTAACACACATTAATAAATACATAAACAAATTAAATAGACATATATCGAAGGAATAACAAGCAAAAGTAGGCTAGTAAGCTAACGTCTCTGTGCTTTCTAAATCACAGTAAATAATTGACCATTTTCATCATGAGTAGCGTATATCGAATATAAACAAAGACACAGATGAATAAATATATTTATAAGCATGCTGCTACCGTTTTTTCGTGTAACTGTGGAGTACTTACGGCCTGACGCGATCGATAGTAATCGGCCACTTTGACCTCCAATAACTTATGTACTATTCACGTTACATGCCTGCAATTCATACAAATTTAGGTTTACACTAATGGCTTTCTAAAGACACGTCTATTGACGAAATCTGATGAAGCGTTTAGATTTTGGAAATTCGTTGCTGGGTGTTACTTGTATAATTTACCGTCAGATACTAAACTGTAAACTAATGAAGATATTGAAAATCTGATTACACCATCAGAATCGTCGTGCAAATAATAGTAATGTACATGTTTCTTTTTGAGGTATCATGATTCATCTGGCTACTATTAATTTCTATACGAACTGTGAAATGTCTGCCATTAAGGTTTCACATTGTCCGCCCTCTTCGGCCCTCCCGGCGCACAGCGTCACCAAGAATTCCCAGCCACGTGCTCCATGGACCACGTGCTCCGGCCGTTGTGAGGCACCACACGGAGGCTAACGAGTTCGGGCCTGCCACGCGGCCCGTGCGGTGGCCGCCAACTCTGAACATAGAATATTTCCAGGGCGCCGCAACCCGCCCGTTACCTCACAACACGCTGATGGGTAGCGCTTAAGTTGAACCGGCAGTGCTGTTTGTTGCACTTGCAATGATTAAATTTCAGCGTTGCTATAATTGTCGTGAAGCTCCTCGATGTTTTTGTCTTGTTGCACCATCATGCTCTTGGAATAGTGGGATGAATTAGTGCATAGTTCAAAAAATGGTTCAAATGGCTCTGAGCACTATGGGACTTAACGTCTGAGGTCATCAGTCCCATAGAACTTAGAACTACTTAAACCTAGCTAACCTAAGGACATCACACACATCCATGCCCGAGGCAGGATTCGAACCTGCGACCGGAGCGGTCGCGCAGTTCCAGACTGTAGCGCCTAGAAGCGCTCGGCCACTCCGGCCGGCTAGTGCATAGTGTCTGCCTTTTATTTTAGATGTGGTCGACCATTCCTCTTGCCAGTCTCACAACAACCGCTTTCTGAGCATGAGCATCATATTCGTAAGAGGGAGTGTATCACATTTTATAGCTCCATGGACAAATGCTTGCTTTCCTAGGGCATCTACTTGTTTATTTCGAAGTATCCCGGAGTGGCCATTCACGCATACCATCTGGTGTTGCGATAGTTCCTCTGCATTCGAAACACAATATCTCACTCATCATCTGTGAGGAGAAATGAAAGAAAGCTTAACACGTGGTACTTCAGTAGAACTTCTCTACATAGAAACTCCTTATAAGTTAACTGCAACTACTCTGTAAAGATGATACCGTGGCAATCAAAATTTTCATTGAGCTCGACGAAAGCATTTAGTCGTGGGGACGACTGACCTCTTCAGTTACTCAACTGTGGTTTTCTAGTTCCGACAAACTGCCTCCAACCGAAGTCTCTTCAGCAGCGACGATTCGTTGCAAGGAACCTTGACCTTCAATGACAAATATTTGTTTCCACAAGATTGCAGTGTCTAGCTGTTCGCATTTCCGTTCAGAATTTAGCCGGTAAGGGATTAACCAGGCAGAAATTTCTCTATTGTTCAACACCTTTTTTTCAGATTACAGACTTAGTATCACAATCCCTGTAGCTTCAGAAATCTCAACTGCTACGCGACGATCTTCTTCAAGAATATCCTGCACAAGTTACACATTTCGTTCATCTGTTAATGTTTTCAGCCTTACTGCTGTTGGGCCGTTGTTTTGGCTCATGTAACCTGAAAAGAAGAAATTAAGGCGAATGAGAAACTGAAACACAAATCTGAGGGCAGTAAATTCAAGTAAATACCTGGGGATTACAATTACACATAACCTAAATTGGAACGATCACATAGATAATATTGTGGGTAGAGCAAACCAAAGACTGCGATTCATTGGCAGAACACTTAGAAGGTGCAACAGGTCTACCAAAGAGACTGCTTACACTACACTAGTCCGCCCTATTCTGGAGTACTGCTGTGCGGTGTGGGATCCGCACCAGGTGGGACTGACGGATGACATCGAAAAAGTACGAAGAAGGGCAGCTCGTTTTGTATTATCGCGATATAGGGGAGATAGTGTCACAGATATGATACGTGAATTGGAGTGGCAATCATTAAAACAAAGGCGTTTTTCGTTACGAAGGGATCTTCTCATGAAATTTCAATCACCAGTTTTCTCCTCCGATTGCTAAAATATTCTGTTGGCACCCAACTACATAGGGAGAAACGATCATCACGATAAAATAATATAAATCAGGGCTCGCACGCAAAAATTTAAGTGCTCGTTTTTCCCGCGTGCCGTTCGAGAGTGGAACGGTAGAGAGACAGCATGAAGGTGGTTCATTGAACCTCTGCCAGGCACTTAATTGTGAATAGCATAATAATCACGTAGATGTAGATGTAGAAACCACAGACTACGCTTGAAGTACTGTGAATGTCGGCCGGATTTTCCTTTTGTAAAGTACTGATAATGGTGCGATATTTGATCCTCCGCAGTCACAGTATGCCATCTCTATCTTCCTTTATTACGAAACAAAACGTGTTATTGACGAAAACAAAGTACGAGTTTATTCCGCAATCCTCGTCTCACATCTGACACAAACAACAGTCTCGATGCGTCATTCACTCTACAATGTCGCTAATTTGTACATTATTTATGAAATGACCCTCGTAGAAGCAAGTGGAGAACATCAGTTTTGACACGAGATTTTTCTAAAATGTTACTTCAGTAATAACTCAAACACGAAAGACTTTCGGTCATATGCTTACGTGGACATTTTTCTTTTTTGGGTTAAGGAATACACAACCAAAACTTGTATAAGTACGTTCAACACTCAGTCTGTAATCGTTTGTGTACCGTCATGTAACTACTGTTTACATTTCATTTCAGGCACATAAGTCATTATTATTGGCGTATCTGTGTTTACGGATATTAAAGTAGAACTGCTCCATGTGGACAACGAGTTCAATAAAAAATGGTTCATTCACAATCAGAAGTTACTCATTATTAAGCAGGTGCTTTCCTTCCAGCGTAGCTACCTATCCAAAAAGCTTTCCGTGGCTAATTAGTAGGAGGTTGACGAGGGTTGAACCAGTTACCGGTGGACGAGAGGCGAGTGCGATGACCAATGTTCCATGACGACGGCAGCGGTAATTACTGGGAGGCCCCTGCTGCAGGAAACGTGATCTGCGTGCGCTGATCAGCTCCTAATGACCGGCCCACAGCGATTAACAGCAAATGACGAGTCTATTTACTGCCTCGTGCTTCGGTGCGTGCGCATGCGCGTCAGATGCCTGTCGTGTCTGTGGATGCGGTGGATGCTGAATGTAGCGGTCGCAGGAGCGGACAGGGGTCTCCCAAGAGACAGAGCTGCGCCATGGGAAGCAGTGGTTTTACTTACTTTGAGGGCAATCTAAGTAAAGCCATCTGTTCCATGAATTACTACTGGCGAGGAAAAAACGCGAATAAAGCAAGAATCATTTATTTACCGTATAGCTAGCATCACGTAACACAAGGATACATTATCTTTACAATACACATACAGATATTTAACACATAGAAGAGAAAATCGTAATTTATGTTGATTAATTTACAATATTTACAAGGCGCTGAAGCTCACAGGCTTATGTCGAATTGCTGAACATAAACAAAAAAATGGTTCAAATGGCTCTGAGCACTATAGGACATAACATCTGTGGTCATCAGTCCCCTAGAACTTAGAGCTACTTAAACCTAACTAACCTAAGGACATCACACACATCCATGCCCGAGGCAGGATTCGAACCTGCGACCGTAGCAGTCGCGCGGTTCCGGACTGAGCGCCTAGAACCGCTAGACCACCGCGGCCGGCTGAACATAAACAATTGATGCCTCAGTTGCTAACAGGAACCCCTGAGATCACCAGGAAACAATCAATTTGAGCATGTACGTATGATGTGCTGTACTGTTTGTCCTTCTGCACCACAGTCACAGCTGGGCGATGTTGTTAATCCCCATTTGTACACTGAGTCAGCACGCCTTCCATTATTTGTTCTTATTCTATTGAGTGTAGATCAGATCTTGCCATGCTCTTCAGACCTGGAGTCATGGTCGATATGGAAAGCATTTTTAGCTGTTCTGAGGCAGAGTCTTCTGCCATTGTTGTTCTGTATTTCTGAATTTCCGGAAGGCTTTTGACACTGTACCACACAAGCGGCTCTTAGTGAAATTGCGTGCTTATGGAATATCGTCTCAGTTATGTGACTGGATTTGTGATTTCCTGTCAGAGACGTCACAGTTCTTACTAATTGACGGTAAGTCATCGAGTACAACGGAAGTGATTTCTGGCGTTCCCCAAGGTAGTGTTATAAGCCCTTTGCTGTTACTTTTCTATATAAACGCTTTTGGAGACCATCTGAGCAGCCATCTTCGGTTGTTTGCAGATGACGCTGTCGTTTATTGACTTATAAAGTCATCAGAAGATCAAAACCAACTGCAAAACGATTTAGAAATGATATCTGAATTGTGCGAAAATTGGCAGTTGACCCTAAATAACGAAAAGTGCGAGGTCATCCACATGTGTGCTAAAAGGAATCCATTGAACTTCGGTTGCACGATAAATCAGTCTAATCTAAACTCCGTAAATTCAACTAAATACCTAGGTATTACAATTACGAACAACTTAAATTGGAAGGAACACAAAGAAAATGTTATGGGGAAGGCTAACCAAAGACTGTGGTTTATTGGCAGGACACTTAGAAAATGTAACAGATCTACTAAGGAGACTGCCTACACTACGCTTGTCCGTCCTCTTTTAGAATACTGCTGGGCGGTGTGGGATCCTTACCAGATAGGACTGACGGAGTACATCGAAAAACTTCAAAGAAAGGCAGCACATTTTGTATTATCGCGAAATATGCGAGAGAGTGTCACAGAAATGATACAGGATTTGGGCTGGAAATCATTAAAAGAAAGGTGTTTTTCTTTGCGACGGAATCTTCTTAGAAATTCCAATCACCAACTTTCTCCTCCGAATGCGAAAATATTTTGTTGACACCGAACTACATAGGGAGGAACGATCACCACGATAAAATAAGGGAAATCAGAGCTCGTACAGAAAGATATAGGTGTTCATTCTTTCCGCGCGCTAAACGAGATAGGAATAATAGAGAATTGCGAAGGTGGTTCGATGAACCCTCTGTCAGGCACTTACATGTAATTTGCAGAGTATCCATGTAGATGTAGATGCCATATTTCTGCCCATCGGTCTGCTGTTGTTGCTCCGTTTTCCACCAGAGATTTTGCACTTCACGGAGGTGGGTCACGAGAGCGAAATCTGTTTTTACTCAGTACAGTAATGTTCTCATGTATATGGAAGTAAGGATCACCTGCTATGTTTGTAAACTTCCGCTTGAGAGCAGCTTCACGACGCAAAAATGGGGGAACTGTATGGTTGAGAACAGGCAGCCATAAAGTTTGGGTATTTCTGATTGTTAAGGCAGGAAGATATTAGGTTGGTGCTTTGGTCAGAAGCGTTTTTGTTTTGCATTTCGGTATTCTGGTTGCTAAGGGTTTATTTATCAATTTTCAAGTTTTATTTGTAGTTCACTGTTGCTTTTTGAGATAAAATATTGTCATTTTGACATTTGGAGATAGCGAGTGGAGCTGTGAACGCTAGACAATGTGAGCCGCGTTGGCCCCGGCTTATGCGTTGGTCTAAACGTTGACTGTTACTCTGCGTTTGGGTTCCCACGGTTATGGCGGTTATGCCGTGGTTCTTCCTCTTTCTACATGTGCCAGCAGTGGTCTGTATCGATATTCGCACCTTGTACTATCTTTAGTCTCGTGCTTATAGTTTCCGGCTAGCCGGTGCGGCAGTCAGTCGGTTGGTGTGGATCAGCCAGGAAATCTCCGCGCGGCGCAGTGGGCCGGGCCCGCTGGCCGACTCTACACAGTGTCGGAGTGTGTGTGAGCTGTTGTTCCGATTGCTACGAGGTTCGTGGCTCACCGACCCAGGACATCAGAGTTGAGTGGTGATTTAATTACCGAAGCCAGTCTGTTCACATTGTGCCGTTGGTTTTCATGGTTAGCTGTTGGGGGTATTCCCCTGAACAACAGCGAGTGTTCGAGTTGGCGAAAGTTTGGCCACCATCCGGTGGAGTTTAACTGTATTTTGGTTATTTGAAGTCCAAGTGCAGCAGCGGAATTTTCTGCCTTGTGGCCGTTAGCGTCCCCGTTACCTGCCCTGGCCGCTGACGTAAAATTCAGGCAGTGTCCTTTCCTCACCGTGTTGTCGCTGTCCAACATGTGTGTGTAGTTTTGACAGCTTATGCATACTTGTTTGTGGGCGGCAACGCTTTTTACGTTTTGGGCAAGTCGTCTTGTCTGTGGGTCCGTTGATTGTCTCTTGGTTGGGTCGCTGGAGGATCGGATATAGTTGGGCCGACTACCTGTCTCGCCTAAGCGAACGTTAATATTTCAAGTGCAGACCGACCCCTGAGCGCCGCTGACTGTACTGCCTTTTCTTATGGTGTTTGATTATGTACTTTAATGGCTCATAGCTGATGGTTTGAATCTGTATGCTTTTAGCTGAGTTTTAAATAATGGTCCTTCAGCCGTTTTAAAATTGAAAGTTCCTTACTTGTCAAGTCTTGCATTGTTTGGGCCTTCAGCCTCAATTAAAAAATTTTTTTGATAAAGCTTTGGGCCTTCTGTCTTTTGAAAATTTATTGTAGTTGTGTTTTTCAATCATGGGTCCTCAGCCATCTTAAAATTTAAATTCCTTATCTGTTAAATCTTAGATTGTTTGGGCCTTCAGCCTCATTTAAAAAAATTATTTAAGGATAAAGCCTTGAGCTTTCTGCCTTGTAAAAAATTATTGTAGTTGTGTTTTGAATCATGGGCCATCAGCCGTTTTAAAAGTAACATTCCTTATTGTTAAGTCTTAGATTGTTTGGGCTTTCAGCCTCCTTTTTAAAATTATTTAAGGATAAAGATTTGGGCCAACTGCCTTTGAAAATTCATTGTAGTTGTGTTTTTAAACCAAGGCCTTCAGCCGCTTTAAACATTAAAGAGGTTGTGCCCTTAAGTCATAAGATTGTGTGACATATATTTTGGCCCCTTTCCACGATTCCAACTACCTGTTCAGTCCTGCGGATTTAACCAGGCGTTTCACAATGGAGTGCCAAGTGGAGAAGTCTGAACATTTCCATCATATTCTTCTGTTTCAGTTCAATAGAGGGGTGACGGCAGCGGGGGCAGCCAGAAACATTTGCGCCGTGCACGAAGATAATGCCGGTGCACAGAGCACGACAAGAATATGGTTTCTCGTTTTAAAGAGGGTCGTTTTGACATTACTGACTCTCCCCGATCAGGAAGACCTGCGGAGTTTGAAGAACGTTTAAACTCCTTAATCCACAATGATCCAGATCTGTGTACTCGAGAACTGGCAAACGTGATGAAACATCGAGAGACGTTAGCACGCAATGGGGAAGGTTCAAAAATCGGACGTATGGCTAGCGCGTGCTGTAAGCCAGAGTCATAAAAATGACTGTGTGGCCATAAGGGCATGCCTGCTTGCTGTCCATCAACTGACTCGTGAACAACGCCGTCCATTCCTATCCTGTATCGTTGGTGGTGACGATAAATGGTGTCTTGGAAAATAAAGGTATGGTTGAGCGCAAACAGAAAGCATCGACAGACGGTGGAACAGCGACGGTGTTGTGTACTACGATCTGCTGCCCAAAGTGCAGCCACCACTGCTGACATTTATTACCAACAACTGATAAGTTGCAATCCAAGAACAACGACCAGGAAGACGGCGTGAAGTGATACTATCCCACGATGATGCTCCCCCGCACTCTACTAGACTAATTCCGGAGGTACCCATAAAATATCATCCGAAATTGTGCTAAACGCATTCTCTGAAAATTATTTCGAGCATTTAGTTCATGAGACCACGCGAATAGTAAAAGGTTGTGAAAACACACTTGATCTCTTAGCAACAAATAATCCTGAGTTAATAACGAGCATCGAAACCGATCCAGGGATTAGTGAACACAGGGTTGTCGTAGCGAGATTGAATATTGTAATCCGCAAATCCTCGAAACATAAGCGAAAAACATACCTACTCAAAAAAGCAGATAAAATTCACTAGACGCCTTCCTGAGAGGCAATCTCCAGTCATTCTAAATTAATAAGATAAGTGTAGACCAGATGTCGCTTAAATTCAAAGAAATAGTATCGGCAGCAATTGAGGGATTTATACCAAATAAATTGGTACACAAAACGCGTTAGGACACTGTTGCAGAAACAACAAATGTGCCAAATTTAAACAGACGAAAAATCCCCAAGATTGGCTATTTAAATAAAATGCTAGTATATTACTAAGCGACTCTGATGGAATCCAAACACGGTACCAGTTGCCGGTTGGCTTTCTGATGCTCGCAAAGTTTGATTTTCAATATTCACGCTATTATTAACCAATTTTAACCATTTAACTTAAACTTTGTGTTCTGCCTTACGGCAGGTCTTGTCATGGGGGAAGCCTCGTCAGAGAGTTCCACCGCATGAGCGTCTAGGGAAGTGATTCCAGTGGTGGTTTCCCACTGACTTCCACTGGTGATGATGAAATGATAATGAGGACAACACAACACTCAGTGCCTGAACGGATAAAATCTCCGACCCAGCCGGGAATCAAACCCGGGTCCCTTGGCGTGACAGACCGCCGCACTGACCACTCAGCTATCGGGGAGAACTTAAACATCTAAAATGATGTCATAATATACTTCGTGGGATTTTTATGTTGTTCCAATATCCGTCACAGCTGCAATAATAGTCATTTCTTTGTGGTTATTGTTTTCAGACAATCACGTCCGTTTTCGAACCATATCCTTAGACATAAGCATAATCATACAGTCGACCAAAGCACATGCCAATAACCAGTTGTTTATCTTTCGACAGTAGTAATCATTACATGAATAAAACACGTTAAAATTCACCTGCCATATGCTAGGTGGTTCACGTGAAAAGGTTTCCGACGTGATTATGGCCTCACGATGGGAATTAAAGACGTTGATCGCGGAATGGTAGCTGGAGCTAAACGCATGGGACATCCCATTTCGGAAATCGTTAGGGAATTCAACATTCCGAGATCCATAGCGTCAAGAATGTGCCGAGTATACAAAATTTCAGGCATTACCTCTCACCACGGACAACTCAGTGGCCAACGGCCTTCACTTAATGACCGAGAGCATTGGCGCTTACTTAGAGTTGTCAGTGGTGACAGACAAGTAACACTGCGTAAAATCACCGCAGAAATCAATGTGGGACAGACGGCGAACGTATCTGCAGGACAGTGTGGTTAAATTTAAAGTCAATGGGCCACGGCAGGAGATGACCGACGCGAGTGTCTTTGCTGACAGCACGACATCGCGTGCACTGCCTCTCCTGGACTCGTGACCGTTTCTGTTGGATCCTGGACGACTGTAAAGCCATGACCTGGTCAGGTGAACCGCGATTTTAGTTTCTAAGAGCTAATGGTAGGGCTAGGCTGTGGCGCAGGCCCGCGAAGCCGCTGTCCCAAGTTGTCAACAAGGCACTGCCCAAACTGGTGGTGGCCAGTGGTGTAGCGTGAGGAGAGACTTTGAGACTTAGTCTCCCCTGTATTCGTGCTTAAAAAAGATGCAATAGTAATTCATAACAAAAATATAAATAACTTTCTGCTAAGAGCTCTAAATGTGCGAAGACATCAGTCTTGTAGCCCGCGCCGCACCCTGAGTATTGGTGTATTTGCCTGCTTGAGACTCGTCTGCTCTCAGTCTCTGCTTCCCTACCGTTACCTGGCTGTGTGCGCCTGCGCCCCCTCCACTTCCCCTCTTCCACGAAGGCCGGTGCGCTGCACTTGCTAGCAGGTATCGAGACTAGTCTCTGTCGCTTCTGTGCTGGCTTTTAACACGAAAGTGAACAGTCACGCGGTTTGTGTTCATAATCATTCTTGGGTGGTTTTAGTGCATATTTTCCTTGTGTCGCCAACATGAGTGAGCCAGCACCTGTACACCTCATAGAATTTTTATTAAAAACGCCTTTTTCTACATTAACGTACCGTACGGAAAAAAGTGCGAATTGGTGGACAAACGACCTACTACTATACTCAGTGTAGTTGTAAGTGAAGCCAAACAAAAACTCACTTTTCAGATAGCCTGGTATGAAAAGTATACTTGGCTGCGAATGCAGTTAATAACAGATTATATTGTTATATGTCTTCTGTTTGGTGGTGTAAAGGAATGGTGCAATGAAGGCATTTGTACAATAAAGAACTTTGACAGGAAGGCACCAAAGCATCAGATATCAAAACGTCACTTGCAGAACAAAGAATCATTTCACTTATTGGGCAAAAGTAGAATTGAGCACGCCCTTTCTGAAGCCGCTCGTCTGACAGCAATAAAATAAAACGAACAAGTTGCATCCAGCAGGAGAGTATTGGTCCGTCTTATTCAGGCAATTGTATTTCTTTGTAAACAAGAACTAGCCTTTCGCGGCCATCGAGAAGACGAATCTTCCAGCAACAAAGGTAACTATCAGGAATTGTTGGGTTTACTAGCTCAAGGAGAGCAGTTAATCCAAGACCATCTGTCATCATCTTCAACCTTTAAAGGAACTTCTCCAGGTATACAGAATGATGTAATAGAAATGATAACTCTGGCAGTTGATGAGAAAATAAGATCTGAAATTCAGAACTGCAATTTCATTTCGATTCAAGCTGATGAAGTATTAGACGTATCATGCAAGAATCAAATGAGTATAATATTCTGATACTGTATTGCAGACATAATTGTGGAAAGATTCGTTGGATTTTACGATGTTTCTGGAGATAAAACTGCTGAAGGTTTGGAAAACATTATTCATGCAGTATTGAAAGAATGGAATGTGGAAAGAAAAGTGGTTGGTCAAACATATGATGGCGCTTCAGTAATGGTGGGCAGAGAAATAGGGCTACAACAATTGGTGAAGCAGTTCTGTCCCTATGCGCTGTTTATTCATTGTTACACACACCAACTGAATTTGGTATTGTTACATGCCTCCAAAATCATACGACAAGTACGCATGTTTGTAAGTGATTTTACTGCATTCCTTTCGTTTTTCAGCAAATCATCAAAATGAACTGTATTGTTAACTGAGAAAGGATTTAAACTGTCATAAGCAACACTCGCTAGAACTTTCATTCCAGGGCAGTTTCAACAAAATCTAGTCATTTCTCAGAGCTATATAGTGTTTTTAATTATACAGTTGATGATACAGACTTTCAGTGGGAACCAGAATCTTTGAGCTGTGCTGTGAGAATGAAACGACGGATGGATGATCCTACGTTTGTCTACTTGTTTTGTTTCTACCGAGGGTGCTTTGTTTATGTTGTTCATTTCTTTAATGTTCGTCAGTCAAAATCTGTCAGTATAACTGCTTGCCACGATGAAATAAGAACTGTTTTGAGAAACTTACAACTAAGAACGGAAACATTCGTCGATGAATGCATTAAATGCAGTTTGTGTTTAAATGGCAACTTATCATTCCGTTACAGTCAAAAGACATCTCTCAAGGCCCTAACTTACGAGATACTGGATTTGCAAATTGTTCAGATGGAAAGAAGGTTTCAAGAGTTTCCTCAAATTCAGTTTGTGATCGAAAGTGTTTCCCGAACTATCAAAAAGAATTCCCAAAGTTGAAACTGCTTCAGTTATCAGAACAGTACCCTTTTTTCAAACAAGAACAACTTGAAAATGCACTGTGTAACATATACGCTGATGTGAAAAAACACGTATCGTCAAGAATCCTCTTAAAGTACATTGTTAGCAATGATTTAGACTCTGTTTATGAAGAAACAATCAAGTTACTACGTTTGGTTTTGACCCTAACCGCAACTACAGCAGGCAGTGAACGAAGCATGAGTACTCTTAAACGAGTGAAGAATTATTTAAGTTATTCAATGTCCAACACCCGGCTGTCGTGTTTGACCACGTCAGCAATAGAAAAGACACTACTTGGAGAGCTATCCAGTGATCAGATCTTTGTAGACCGAGTTACAGACTCATTCATGGAAAGAAAAGACAGGCGCATTGCACTTGTGTACAAGAAAATATAAGTGCTTCTTCTCTTGTTGCTGGAGTTCTACAAATTTGTCATCGTTTCTTGAACAAGTTAGTTATTATTACTATTATTAATATTATTATTAGTGGCGGCGGTAGTGGTGGTAGTAGTTGTTGTTGTTTTATTTGATGGATTTTGTTTCATTTCTTTGAATTATTGTTTATTGTACAATTTTGTCTCCCTATAATAGATGTAGAGTCTCCTCAACCTTTACAACCACGCTACGCCACCACTGGTGGCTCCATAATAGTGAGGGCTGCGTTTACTTGGAATGGACTGTGATCTCTGGTCCAACTGAACCGATCATTAACTGGAAATACTTATGCTAGGGTACCTGGAGACCATTGGCAGAAATTCATCAATTTCATATTCCCAAACAATGATGGAATTTCTATGGATGACAATGCGCCATGTCACGGTGCCACAATTGCTGTCGACTGGTTTGAAGAACATTCTGGGTAATTCGGGCGAATGATTTTGTCACCCTGGTCGCCCAACATGAATCCCATTGAACATTTGTGAGACGTAAATGAAAGACCAGTTAGTGCACCGGCAACAGTTTCAGAATTATGAACGGTTACAGTGGCAGTATGGGTCAATATGTGTGAAGGGGACTTCCAACGGCTTGTTGAGTCCATGCCGCGCCGACTTACTGCACTATGCCGGGAAAAAGGACGTCCCACACGATATTATGAGGTATCTCAGGACTTTTGTTACCTCGTGTAGTATTCGATTTCTTTCCAATCTAACGCTGATCTGCGTAACTTTGCAGCGTTCCATTGGAAAGAATCAATATAAGGCAGCAAAGCTACGCAAAGGTGCCTTCGATTGGAAAAAGCGTAGTGTACACTCACATGAAGTTTAACTTTTAGCGTTCGTTTAACGGTTACTAGTGACGAATAATGAACATCTTTTTACTCTCGAATTCATTGGTGGACCGTATGATTACGCATACGTCTAAGATTTTGGTTTAAAAGTGGACGTGATGGTCCGAAGTTAAACACCACGAGGAAACGACTGTTATCGCACCTTGGACGGAATGTGGAAGAAAATAAAAGTATCTAATGCCCAAGTCGCTGGTCCTGTCCTCAATCAGCATATTGGAATTGATATTCTCGTACTCATTAAGAGGAGTAATCGTAAGTTCAAATTTTAACACAATAAGTATTACTACGAGTACGTTTTTGTCTCCAGGCAGCCTAAATGAAATTGTAAAAAATGGTTCAAATGGCTCTAAGCACTATGGGACTTAACAACTGACGTCATCAGTCCCCTAGAACTTAGAACTACTTAAACCTAGCTAACCTAAGGACATCACACAAACCATGCCCGAGGCAAGATTCGAACCTGCGACTGTAGCAGCAACGCGGCTCCGGACTGGAGCGCCTAGAACCGCACGACCACCGCGGCCGGTCTGACATCACACAAATACCTAGACTATATACAGCAAGTATTTGAGAATGGGATCAGTTGATGACTTTACATATAATTTGAAACCAATTTCTGCTGACCCCCCCCCCCCCCCACACACACACACATACATAGAGACAAACAATGACGGAAGGAAAAAGTTTATCGCTTACTACATGTTAGCTATTAACGCAGTAAATCTTCATCACCAGACATGACGTTTTAATTTATATCTCTTTGACTACCGTCTCTATTCGCAACACAGTTTGCAGACAGCATATAAAAATGCCTCTGAATGTGCCTGCAAAATTGTATCATTGTACGACACATAATGCAGCAGATACGACGTCGTAGACATTTAGATGCGAGAAAAACTAGCTTCTGCTTAAAATGGCATGTAGTAAAACTTCAACATCTAACATGGCGTTTTAATTTATTACTTCGTTACTACTAACACTACTCTCAACACTATTTTCAGACGGTATCTATGTATATCGCTAAATGCAAATACAAAATTGTACCACTGTACGACAAATGGTTCGGGAGATATGACGCCTTTAACATAAAGATACGTGAAAAACTTACTTTCGCTTAAAAAGGTGGCCAAAGTACGCAGAATACACTCATGCAGTGTTTCGCAACGAGAACACATAAATAGTCGACGCACCGACAGAGCTTTTGAACGTCAACGTTGACCGTGCCGGGTTCAACGTGCCGCTGAACGCTCTAAGACGATGTGATTTTGCACACGGGACGCAGGTCCCAACATGTAAATGACGATGATGATGTTTTGGATTGTGGGGCCCTCAACTGCGCGGTTATCAGCGCCCGTACAAATTCCCAACCTTTTCTCAGTCCAATCTTGCCACTTGCATGAATGATGAAAATGATGAGGACAACACGAAGATCCAGTCATCTCGAGGCAGGTGATAATCCCTTACCCCGCCGGGAATCGAACCCGGGACCCCGTGCTCGGGAAGCGAGAACGCGACCGCGAGACCACGAGCTGCGGCAGTTGCTGCTGTATCTGGCTCTTAAATAACGTTGTTCACGAAATGGACGGGAGTAAAATTCCTGTATTAGCTCTATTAAACCGTACATTTCCTCCCTTGTCCACATGCTATGCAGGTTGTTCTGTCTGTAACAAACGTAAACAAAAACTTCAATATCCTTGAAAATATGATAAGGTGAAAACGAAAGGACCATGCATAGTCGATAAAGACATCGGTTTACAAAAGGTCCATTACTTGTAGTGCAATGCAACTTTACCATAGTAAAGTAAAAATTATTACATCATTCTCACTTTTCAGTAAGACCCTAAAGTCATCTTACTTGATCACTGTTCCTATTCAGTAGCAGAATCTTTACGACATATGAAATACAAAATTTAAAAGAAAAAGCGCAAAAAAATATCTTTATGCAGGTAGTGCAGCCGTCCTGTAGATTAAGCCAATGGAACAAATTCGCTCCACTTATATTTACATAAAATCGAACATTACAGTATATACTTACGTTAAACTAATAAGAAAGTATCAAAACCTACTAAAAATTTGGAGGTTAGTAAAAAGATATTTGGGTGTAGTGAGTCGCGAACCACCAATAACGCACAATTGTTCTCGGGAATCTGTGACGCTACACTACGTTAAATCCACCACAAGTGTGTAATGACTGTTCCCAGCTTGTTACTGCTGCTAAAAGCTTTACTCGTAGCTATGTTACTAACTGAAATTTAATTTTGACAAGGTAGAACAATGCGTTTCTAATGGGTCATCAACGTACCGTTGTCTTCAAACGGCATACTCCCATAATACGCTAGTTACAGTAATTCTTTAACGACGAATACCTCGTAATTTTATTACAACGAGTCCTACAATTAACGATGGGTTTTCGAGAGATCTTCAATCTGCTAGTGCTCAGAAACGGCATGTATACATATGGGCTTCAACTAAAAGCCCAATATAGCGCCTTGCGACTCTGTACTGAAGAGAGATGATAACACATGTACTGGTCTTTATTTACGTTCTGAAACTATATTGGTGACCAATTATGGCATTTGGAAGCAGTGCAATGTTACCCTCTGAAAGGAATTTTGTTGTTTTGACGGTGACGTGCCTAAAGGAGGTTGCCTATCGGACGTGAAAGTCAGAATTACGTAAATATACAACAAGTAACAGATA
The DNA here is from genome assembly GCF_021461385.2 of Schistocerca piceifrons. Classification (NCBI taxonomy): domain Eukaryota; kingdom Metazoa; phylum Arthropoda; class Insecta; order Orthoptera; family Acrididae; genus Schistocerca; species Schistocerca piceifrons. The sequence goes on from NC_060142.1 coordinate 291,257,463, forward strand.
CTGTTTAGGAACTGTTTTAACTATTCAAACTGTTCTAATGATAAAAAAACGGTCGCCAGCCTAATTAGGCATAGAAATGTGTAACATCTCTTTTCAAAGAATAAGATACACGCAATTTCAATGAAAAGACACAGCCTATACATTTCAGGTACGGAAGTGCAGTGAACCCAGTCACAAGCATACGAAAATGGTAAAGTGAGTACCGACAGTCTTAGTGAAAAACAAACCTATTCTCACCCACACAGAAAACACTGATGTACGTTTCTATAATAAGTATTGTGACAAACTGAGTAACTTCATTAATACTATTACTGCAAGTCGTTACTGAATTAGAAATTGGGCATGGATTCAGTTTCAAATTGACAAAAATCTTTCTACATAGCATGAATTTAAATATAATTCACTTGCAAACATATTCTCACTGTTCTTTAAAGAAAAGAAGTAAAATTTCGTACATAATAACACTTCTGTTAACTTTACTTTCAGTAGGCAAAATAAATAAAACGGGTGGGTGCTCATAAACTGGTATTATATCTCTTAACACACATAAGAAGCATAAATCTCAAGACCCGTTACCATTTTCTGTTATATAGAAACTTTGAGTATATTGATTAACTTTCAACAGCGGGGGGCCTTTAAACTTTATCACAGTAAGAAATGAAATTGACACATTTTAGGAAACACTGACTCACCTCTTACACTATTTCAATAGGCTGCACAATAATTGTTTACTAAGAAGAACATTTCAAGCCAAACTTTAGTAATATTTACTTTTAGAACTAACCGCAAGATAGTTTATTGCCTGTCTTTGTTACCACAGTCTTTTAATTTAGAGTCAACGATTAAATAGGTAACTTTGAAAGTCCACAAAACTTTAAATTGGACTGTTTCAATCAGTGGGAGGCTTTCACAAAGCTGCGTTTACTACCTCCCACAATTTTACCAAGTGCACAGTAAATATGATTACTCCCTTCTTACCAAATATCAAACAACATTGCTTAATTAACTGTTTGGCTTTGAGGCTTTCATTTTTCCTTAACAAGGACACTCGTTAATATAGTTCAAACGGAGAGGAACCTGAGAGATGTTGTGATAAGGAAAAAATCAAGGTAGGTGCATAAATTCAGGTATGAGTTACCTTATATTTGAGCACACTAAAAGAGCTGATCCATCACTTTACAGATCTATAATTCTTCCACTATGCTACAGTGATTGCACAATGTGGTGGCGAGTACGTCCTGGCAGGTGGATCAGTAGTTGATAATGATAAAGCTCTGTCATTTCTTAGTGGTGATAATAGATACCACTTCCAAAACAGAGGTAGCTTATTAATCCATCCATCTGAGGCTTTGGCACATTAGAAAACGGTACAAAAAACCTCTCTCGGCACAAGCACAATTCACTGTTGTTACATGAGCTGTTGGCGGTCCAGTAGATCGTGTCCGACTAACTCGTTGTCCACCTCTTCCTTCATGCCAACCACATTTTGCGCGCGCTGCCAGAGTCCGTTGCCGAGGGGAACCACAACACCTTTTATACATATAAAGAACTAAGAACCCTAAGTGAGGATCAGCAAGTACAGAGTAGCAAACAACCATTTTGAATAGAACACATCATTTGCACACATTAGTCAGTTAATAAAATGTTGTTCAACAAACTTTCAGTTATATATAATAATTTTTGTTTCCCTCCAAGTGAGGCAAAGCATTTAACCAATGAAGATAAAATATTTTCTACAATCTAAAAGACATCAAAGTTTTTAACAGAGAAAAGTATACACTCTTACACAGTATCGAATTAATCATACAATAATTTCAGAACTCAGCGATGGAATGTTGAAAAAAATATAAAAGCAAAATGAATTAGCAGAAGGTATGTAATGTCTGAGCTATTAGATGTAGATGTAGATGCGCGTTTTTTGTAAGACACTTGTAAAATGTCGAGGTCTCCTGACCTTCATTGCTTACATATTCCACCCTCACAATCATATTCCGCACATCAAGACGCTTCGTTCGAACACAAACTCGATAAGGTAAAGTCAATGTTGTATGAATTCATGTAAACAATATGCAAATAACAAGTGTGCACCGGGGTTGAGATACTCGAGGCTGGTGTACACACACACATTCAAGACACAACGGTCACAAGAGCTTTTAGTTCGGGAGAGGCGGACCGCATGTCGAGAGGCCGGTCCCTTCGGAGGCCGATTCAGCCTATCTACGTAGGACGACGACCGCCCGTGGAGCGGACAGCGTTTGCCCGAGTGAAAAGGGAGAACAACACCATGTTCAGCTTAAAAGCAAATTCCGCTACATTGTGTGGTAGCGCTCAGCCTACGCATTCTTTACAAACATAGCATGCAGTTCCAGAGGTTTTCACAGGGAGACAGCAAACGCCAAGCGCCGATGCTACACATTTCCGGATTGGTCACCTTAAACGAAACGTCATTCTCCCACTTTAGAAGAGCAATGCTGATTGACAGACGATATTCCTGACGCCTTGAACTGAAGGAGTAATGGAAGAGACCGAAAGATATACCCTTTCACATCTGGCGTGGAGAGGGGCCGTTGCGTTGTCGCTCTTGGAGCGAGAACAGGTAATGAGAGCGTGTGTGCTCGTACGTGTACTCAAAGAGTGAGGAACAAGTCTCTCCTCAGTACTTCACTGGGAGAGCACTCTATATTGTGTCCTTGCGATTAAGCGTTGTTCACTGTTGGCCGCCACACTTATTGTGCGGTGTGAACGGACAGAGTTATAGTTAAAAGCCTGCGAGCGAATTTTTGAGTGGCATCGCGGTGGACTGGTTATCTGACCGGTGTACCACGCCAATAGTTAGACGAGGGGCGAATAGGAGTCCTCGACTTCATCAAGGTGTAGGGAGAGTTTGATTGGCAAAGGTCAATCCAGACAGAACGAGCGTTATCTTATTTGTCAGCAGCGAGCGGTGCAGACAGCAGTCACCGCAGCTTACGGTATTGTGCGCTTTAGCTCTTGCGAGCCCCATATTTCCTCCGCAACAGTACAATTCACTGCATTTCACATGTGACAGCCTCGACCGTAGCTAGCAACATTCTAATGGATAATTATTCAAGTTGAGTAGGCGCGGCTCTCAGCCATTCTGCCAAGTCCATAACAATCTTACACTTTGTACAGAAATTTCACTAGCGAATCCTATCCTTAAGAGGTAACTTCACATTCCGAAAAGAATCCGGAAATAACTTGCTCAGTTCATAACTAAAAGTGCCGTTGTGATTTCTCAGAATTTTTGCAAAATAAATAATAATTTTCGTTTGTTTCGTGTTTTTCTTACACTAACTAGCACTACTCCAGTACCCAAGTATCCCACTAGCTACGTAAGAAATTTTGTGAATTTTTCTGTCATTTCCTTACAGCGGACGATTCCAGAAGATTTTTACTGCCGAAAGTTTTTCAGTCATTTCTCTTTAGAACGTTAGGAGCGTCTGTCTGACTTCTGTAGTAGTGTGGGGGTGGAAATTGCATCTTGCAGGAGCCACAGGGTAAAGGGTACGTCTCAGTTTAATCCGTTGTGCAGAATGACAGAATAGCACCCACACCCTCACACATTATGTAGCGCTCTTCAACGAATTTACACTATCTCCTTGATCCGAGATATCTAAAGTGACGTAGGTGCCTTTCTGCCAACTCATTCGTCGACGTTCAAACGCACATTCACAATATCTGACATGCTAGATATGCTTTGTACGTTTAGAAAGAATCTCAAACATGCTATTCCGCGCTATGACGTCAGAAACTCGGCACGCTCAACGTTCGAATGCGTTGTCTGCGTGCTGACGGCTTTATCTACTTCCAACGAACTTTAAGCATAGTTACAAACCTTTGCTAAATTTCTTCTCGTTTACGTGCTTAATGCCAATGTTTAAGACATTAACCCGTTTGTAAAGTAATCAGATGTGTGAAGCTGTTTTATGCTCGGGAGCTCGATTCTGTTAAGGAGCTGAGGTTTACAGGTGCGATATAACGTCCGAACGTGGCTGCGCCACACATGCTCCTCCAGTCTGAGGCGTGTGGAACGCGGAACGAGGCCATTCCCGGCAGTGTGAGGCGCGGCCGGCGCTGGGAGCAGTTACCTCCGCGGGCCAGGGGCATAAACGTGTAGGTGTAGCCGCGCTATTCACGGCCCCCGTCTCCCGCGGGTCCGTTTCATTGCCTCGCTGTGTGCATGTCGCACAAAGTGCTTCTCTTGATGGCCTACAAACCGTACGCTTTATTGTTTGATCAGCGATAGCCGTGTTTATAGGGCCGTAAAATGTTTCCTGCGACGGGCTCCACTTAGGAGAATTAACGAAACCATTAGGGAGACGGGTGCCACCGCCGGCGCACCTTTTATGCCTCGTTGGCGCGCCTAGTTATCTGAGAGCTCGCGGCCGAACGCACTCGGCTACCGATCAGCAGCCAGCCGACCGGAACTTTAATTCAGTGTTCGCTCGTGGTCTTCCCAGATAAGGAGCAGAGAGACAGAAAATACGGGAGACATCTTAATGCTCCACTTTATGGCGTCGCAGCGCTGCTCTGATCACAATATCGAAGCCACGAGGTGGACCGACGAGCAGTAAATCCCCACTTATTAATCCCTCACGTGGGCTGTCGTCAAAAGGATGCTGAACTCGCTTTTTAGGCTCATCTCTCCCCATAAAGAACAAGCAATGAAAACGACATAGCACGGGCTCCCTGAGCACGACAAAACATGTCAATAATTAGCTTTTCACTCTAATGCTTCTAGATGAACAAGTAGCAATAAACACAGTAATTTTTTATGTAAGTCTGCAGGATTTTTTGTTATGTTCTAACACCCCTCCCGTCACTTATCTGGTTTTTGTGTGTGTTCACCCCAGCTAATTGACTAACAGATCAAAATAGAGTGCAAAACTGCCGCAATGTCGGATAACGCAAAGAAAGTAATAATGCCCTATGACTCCTGATTGAACTGCGGTGGCAGTGTTGACATTAATTGATTCAGAATTGATCCCTTTTAATTAAAAAGGGGTGCACATTGATGTTATATTCAGCTATTGAACACCAGATGCAAATGTCGAACATAAAATTAATTAAGAAAGTGACTTGGGATTTCAGTTACTTGATTGAAAACAGATGCAAACGATTAGTACAGATTTATTTTAACTCCCAACCTTTAATCATGACATTACCTGACTCTCCTAACAGGCAGTGGTAATAAAGTGCGTCTGCGTGGGGTAAAGCCTGATAAATCAAAAGTTATTCCGATCAACTTACCCAGGCGTAATGTGAAGTGCGAGAAGAATTCTACAATACAGGACCCATGAACCCTCGTGATAACTTTGCTGATGTGATCCAACAAATTAATCAGTGGCCGGAGTGGGCGCAATATCACCGAATTCAGCGTGGTGGAGCGGCGTCGTTGTGTGGACGTCGGCCGACCTCATGGTGGTGCGAGGCTAGGCTTGTCTGTTCACTCAGTACATAGCTGAACCAAAACTTCCTATCTCCAAGCTCAATCGTTCCATTTTCTAAGTCCTAAACTGCAGAGATGCTCACTCTTTCTCAGGCAAGCTGAGTCAAGAACGCCACGTTCGCACTCTAGGCAAGCTGGGAATGGAAGACCTCTACGGAGACTTCTCCCAGTCCGCTCTTCACCTCGGTTTCCCCTCCAGCAAAATCACTTACACCAATTGCAGCACAAGTCACGTTAATTATGTGTCTCTTCCCAGCGCCGACCAATGCCTGCTCTGGGAAGTGAACAAATTCCTACAAAATTTCCCTTCCTCTCAACTTCTGCTATTTAGCTCCTCCCAGACAACTCATCAAGGTTAGCGTCTGCACAAACACCATTTTTTCCGGAATTCTGACTCCCAGGAGAGTACTTCAAATTCCTCAGTCCTACGTTCCCATTGGAGGCCGGCGTATTTCATTCTGTCGCTCTTCACCTGATTTACTTCAGACTCTGCGGACCGTGAATTCAGCGTGAAGTTGTTATAGTCACGAACACTCATATTTTGGCCTCTGTTGACCGCTACACCGTAGCTTTGCGTGGCTTTCTCACATGTTTCACTGAAAACAGAATGACTGACATTTATCAACAGGTGTACAAGTTCTCTGTCTGCTTCCCATTACACCAGCATGGGGTCGGGATCAACCACCCACTCACTGTCACTCATCTTAAGGCAGCTGGAGGCCACGCCCCGTTACCGCTCAGAGCTTGAGCCACCCTAAGCTGCCTGTTGTCACTTCCCTTAGCCACTCCCCCGGCGGCCACGGTCAGTTCTGAGTACTTCCCTGGGATAAACTAGCCTCCAGTAAATCGACACGTTTCCATAAGGTTTTCATGTCGTGTGAATTACTTTAAAACCATCACCCGGCATTAATTATTTGAATACGTTGATACTATACCCTCTACGAGATGCATTGTGCCTTGTCAGTCGTTTTTGTTCAGCCCTACTGTTCGCTCAACATGAGTTAGGTGATCTTTAATGACTTCATGTAAGGGGCATAGTTCTTGCCATCTTACAATGTACTACACGCCCCTTGATCCTACTCTCAGTGCACGCCTCAATGGAGGTCACATGGCGAGGTACTGTAGTGGAATACTGTGCCAACCCCACCTACTTCCGAGCTACTGCAGACTGTAACGGGACATCCTCCTCTAGCGTTACTTTTCTTCAGCACTAGTTATCGACACCAGAATTATTTTTCGAATTTTGGACAGGTCAATACTATATCAGCTGCTTTTATTAAAACTTTCATATAATCTTATACACAGGATGTTATATTTCAAGCTAAAAGTTATGAAAATAATTTGTTTTCGATGTTATGATCGATTAGCACTTAAGTGCGCGTCATTTACGACGGCGGCCGAGTTTAGGTTCGTTCTGCACATCTGAAGTCACAAAACACTGTCAGCCAATGAACAGTGAACGACGTTGCCAGAGCTCGACTGCAGTGCAGTGCACGGACTAGTGTCTTCAGTTTTAGAAACGTTCAGTCATAAATAAAGCAATTGAACAAAAGCAATGTCTTGATAGCAGACTTTCTTTTATAGAAAGTTTGGAAAAAGCATTCTTTATACCAACTGCTTCATATTCTATTAATTAATTAAACCAAACAAGCAATATGCCTCCTAATTCAGGCGATAGCAAGGAAAGGTGTTTGTATCAAGCAATATGCCTCCTAATTCAGGCGATAGCAAGGAAAGGTGTTTGTATCATTCTCACTAACCGCTTCTTCGCAATAAAGAACAGTGGTAATTGTTTATTTACTATCGTACTTTGACGAAAAGTAGGTAATTCATAGTCATACCAACAGTGTTGGTTGGTATTTTTCGTGTAATTTGAAAGTTCTCCTCGAGATTTATTGATTGATGAGCTGTGTTAGCGTAATGGTTAAAGTGTTTGGCTGCTAAGCGATAGGTTCTGAGGTCAAACCTTCTTTGGTGTTTAATATTTTCTTTATTTAAAAACAATATCGAAGTGTCTTACTTCATGAATTTTATTCGTTTGAATGTAATTTTTTGAAAGTTCTAGTGGCAACTAAAATCGATCATGGAAAAGTATACGCTATGGACTTTTACCTCTGCAAACTCTTCAAAATTTCGTGCAATGGTTTACTACATCTAATGCTGCACAATAACTGCGTTGAACTTCGAAACAAAATTATGTCATTTGGGGGGGGGGGGGGGGACGGAGATATCAGTCAAGAAGATGTGTAAAAATCAAATTTTTAGTTTTTGTGAAATCAAATGATAAAGTGTGTCAAAGCAGTCTAAACACCATGTGTCTGCACAGGCGAGCAGTGCAGTGATGGCAAAATCGCGCACAGCGCGGAATGTAGGGAGCACGTCTCTGTAGCAGCGAAAGGGTCAATGCGACCGTGGTGGCTTTACTTCATAAACTGCGCGCTCCGCCCTAAACGTAAGTTCGCGAACTATACTATCGCGCTGCTTGTCTTGGCGCGTGCAACTGGCAACACAGCTATCTCCAGCGTCTGGGAGAGGGGGGGGGGGGGGCATGCGCGAACCGCCAAGATAGAAGAATTGAACTATAGTTTCGAATCTACACTTAAAATTATGTTTTTAGAAACATTTGAAAATACGAATTATTTGGCACACTAAAAATTTCTACTATTAACTACGCAAGCTGGGCAACGGCCTTCCCGCTGTGGATACACCGGTTCCCTTCAGATCACCGAAGCTAAGCGTCGTTGGGCGTGGCCGGCACTTAAACGGGTGACCGTCCAGGCGGCCATGCGCTGTTGCCATTTTTCGGGGTGCGCTCAGCCTCATAATGTCAGTTGAGGAGCTACTCGACCGAATAGTAGCGGCTCCGGTCACAGAAAACCATCGTAACGACCGGGAGAGCGGTGTGCTGACCACGCGCCCCTTCTACCTGCACCCCCATTGAGGATGACACGGCGGTCGGATGGTCCCGATGGGCCACTTGTGGCCTCAAGACGGAGTGAAACTACGCAAGGTAGTTCTGTTTACTGTTTTTATTTCATGATTCATTTATGAAACTAATAGAAATTCATTTCTCAAAAAAAAAAAAAAATTGTAAACCCTTTGGACTATTGTTATTCCTGCTGAGTGAGACAGTAGTAAGCATGCCTCTGATGTGATGGGATGTAGTTTGTATTTTGTGTGAGCAATGTAATTTCGGCTTTGTCAATGTGAAAAACCAAAAGACTGTATGATATACTAAAATGTGACAAAATATATTAACGTAACAAAAAAATCCTGCAAGAACAGTCTTCAAATTTATTTACACCAATTCAAGCATGAGGATCTAAAATGTGGGAATTTCAGCTTCAAGAATCAGATCCCTAGACAAGTAGCACTGTAGTGAACTTTACGTGACAAGATAAGTAAACTAGAAAGTTTACTGTAATCTTTGCTCATCTCAAATCTTCATAAAAGACTAACATGGACAATACATGCAACTAGGAAAGAGACGGTAGATTGCAAGGTCGGGTTCGAACAGAAGCAGAACTTTACCTACAGCAACACCAATATCCATCAGCAACAACACCACAATCACCACCATTAAAATAAATTAAGATAAGATCGGCATCTGCAGATCATAAAATCAACAACTACTGATGAATCAAAACACAAATTGTGGTGTCACCGCCAGACACCACACTTGCTAGGTGGTAGCCTTTAAATCGGCCGCGGTCCATTAGTATACGCCGGACCCGCGTGTCGCCACTGTCAGTGATTGCAGACCGAGCGCCACCACACGGCAGGTCTAGAGAGACGTCCTAGCACTCGGCCCAGTTGTACAGCTAACTTTGCTAGCGATGCTACACTGACAAATACGCTCTCATTTGCCGAGACGATAGTTAGCATAGCCTTCAGCTACGTCATTTGCTACGACCTAGCAAGGCGCCATTACCAGTTAATATTGAGACTGTAAAACATATACCGTCAAGAGCGATGTACACCAATTATGGATTAAAGTTAAGTATTCCAGCAGCTACGTACCTTATTGGCTATATTAATTTCATTGTCCTGTTCCAGACCTCACGCCAGTTTGCGTGAGCTTAAACGCGTGCATTTCGGCCTCCTCTAGCTACACGGTGTTGGCTCTTCTGCCAACACATCACAAATCATAGTAACAAATGTTACTGTACAATAATCTTTTGTCGCTTCTTCATTTTTTTATAATGTCAACGTAATGAAGTGTACACCTATGGCTGAAGAGCAGAAATAGCCACTACCAGGCGGTACCTGTAAGTGGGATGAAACTACAACAAAGAAAAAAATTTCGATGTATGATATTTGCATGAAAATGATGAATTCTTGAAAGTGTAATCGCAATCAGTAAAAAAATTAAACAGCTGTAAACGATAATGACCATTTTTAGCAGCCGGCCGGGGTGGCCAAGCGGTTGCAGGCGCTACAGACTGGACCCGCCCGACAACTACGGTCGCAGGTTCGAATCCTGCCTCAGGCATGGATGTGTGTGATGTCCTTAGGTTAGTTATGTTTAAGTAGTTCTAAGTTGTAGGGGACTGATGGCGCTAGAAGTTAAGTCCCATAGCGCTCAGAGCCATTTTGAACCATTTTTAACAATTACGCGAAGGTTGTGAACCTGTGTCTCAACAAACTGCTGGATTTAAGACAGTTTCTTATCTAGGATTCGGTTCTGAAGGGACACAAATCTGTACTGCTGCTTTATGAAACATCGAGAAAAGCTGTTGTTTGCAGCTGTCTTGTTCCTGTTGAACTGACGTGGTAACTTTAAATGTTCCCCTAAATTACAAACTAACTTTGAAAATTCTGTTTTGGGTAGGTGCAAAAAAGAGTTGTATAGTGTTGAAGATCTTTGATTAGTTAATCTTATAACATTGTTTTTAAATCCGCCCAAGAAAATACCACTGTCGTGTTCCCCTTTTTATAAGAGCAGTAACTCGTCCTCTCACGGGGCGTGAAAACATTTGTGAACAAAGAGCTGGTGACATCACAGCTTGGAATTCCATAATTTACGCCAGTGCAGTCTTAAATTTATAGGTAGATAGGCTTTTGTCATACTAAAATTAGGAATTTATTCTAAGTTTAAATCGAGAGGTATTCGAATATGAATCTTAATCTGCGTCACGCACCTGTTTTTGCATCTTCACCTCTGGAACACGTCTCTAACAGTGCCCAACACGCTGTGCACTTGTATGTGACGACGATTTTTTCCTTTTGCGGCGCTCAACTACGCGGTCATCCGTGTCCTTACAAAGACCCAATCTTGACACAGTCCAATCTAACTACTTTACGGCATACAGTCCAGGTGTGCTATGTCTGTATTCGTACCCAAATTAATTCCTGTGTTTTTTATTCTCTCTACACATGTTCATCTCGTTACTCTCTAAAAGTTAATTAGTGAAATCATGGTAATTTGACGTATGTTGTGAATGCGATATATCTCTCGTGTATCGACTGTTTGCTGCTGTCAAATTTGGCTTACCAGTATATTGGTTTTAATTTAACAAGTGTGATCGGGGTATGGAAACTTAGACAGACTGCATTCCATAAAATACAGAAATATGGTTTCTTTTACATGCTTCTCAGTAACAAATAGAGGATATTCACTAGCCGACCGCTGTGGCCGAGCGGTTCTCAGCGCTTCAGTCAGGAACCGCTAGGGTCGCGGGTTCGAATCCTGCCTCGGGCATGGATGTGTGTGATGTCCTTAGGTTAGTTAGGTTTAAGTAGTTCTAAGACTAGGGGACTGATGACTCAGATGTTAAGTTCCATAGTGCTCAGAGCCATTTGAGCCATTTGATATTCACTAATTTCTGGTGAAAACTCACTAGTTCAATTTTAGGATGTAAGTATACGTACTTCAGTCAATAAAATGCACTTCTTTTGCTGAAAGGCACCAGTAAAGATATTAAACAAGATACATCACTCGATTTCATTATTAGCAGCACAACTAGCTAAGTATTTGATGTTAGGTTGTGTTTATACTCTAATTATCAAGTCTAAGACGATCTACGTTTGAGGTTACCAGGGAATCCTGGGACGCCTAGCAAAACGTACAATTTCAAAACTAACGTAAGCCATAATGCTAAATGTGCCATTCGATCTGAATGCTCGCTGTCTACTCATTGTTGGCCTCCTCGGCTATAGGTAAAAGACCTCTGTGTCGAGTATGTGTATTCTTCAGATCTACAGTACAGTGAAGTCTACAAGGACAGTACATCATTTCTCTTTACCTTAAATTTCTAAATTTCATGAAGGCACACAGCTCATTTGAAAACTGTCATAGTGATGTGTTGGCCTCTTCAAAATCCTTTGAACATTTCAAGGACAGAAAGGGGCTGAGTGTTCATGAATGGTTAAGAGCTCCATATCACAATAAAATTGAAGAAAACCATGTGAAACTTTGGTCAGTTGCATCAACAATTTTATGCTGTGCGCAGCACGATCTTCAACTTCGTCTGAAAACTGAGAGACTTCAAACCCTTTTCGTTTGTCCTCTCTCATTTATTTTCTTTCATTGCCTTCTCAGGCTATGACGAAAGGAAGGATATTAAGCACTTTAACTGCCGCTTGCTCGAATTAAATCAGGTGCTGGGTTTTACTCCATTTGCTATATCTTCCATGATCTGTTGCTAGATATTCTGTGTGGGAGAGAGAAACAGGACAGGGAAGCTGTGTGCGACCACATCTACTGGGTTCCAGGAAGGTCGGGCCCAGGTTACAATAGCGATGGCCGGGGCGCTCTCTTTCAAAACTGCCTTCGGCTTTCTCTCTGCCGAAGGAAAGGCAATGAAGATTGTGTGGGATCTGCCAGCATGATGCTCTAGCGCATGGGCCAAGGTGGTCGGGCTTTGTATTGTTGCGCTCTTAGAATTGGGGCTCGGTGACAGCAGGATGTCCGCTAAACCGGCGCCTCACGAAGAGACAGTATTTTGCTATGTCGGTTACTCTTCCTATGCTGTGGTCCCACCACGTGCGCCTTAAAAGAGCAAGCTGATTGGCAGACATTTGATGAGGTCTTCTAACGTAATAATGCGCTGCTACTTTTGGCTACAAGCCCCTTAGTTGGAATAGGATTTTTCGTGATGTTTTGGAGAGTTGTGTGCAGTTATTTGTGGACTTACGTTTGTCGCTAAGATCTGTAACCGGCTGCTATTGACACCCATACGGCTTGGTAGGGTCAATGCACCTCAATTCATTTGGGGTTCGTATTGAGCACGGAATTTCTCGGGAAACTCTATTCCGGACTGCCAACGAGAGAAGAAATCAAGTAGAGACAGGAGAACGATCGAGTTAAGAGTATTCACTGTCTCGGAAGCCCAGTGAGAGTTTTTTTGTAACCGCTGATCTGGACCACCAGCCATCACGACTCGGCGCTGATGTCGCGACTTATCGGAGCATCGTCCACGGCCGTAGCTCGTTTGGGTGCTCAGCACTCCTAATTGCAGCCTGCGGTGCAGTCCATCGCTGATAAAAATGGCTCAGAGCACTATGCGACTTAACTTCTTAGGTCATCAGTCCCCTAGAACTTAGAACTAATTAAACCTAACTAACCTAAGGACATCACACACATCCATGCCCGAGGCAGGATTCGAACCTGCGACCGTAGCGGTCGCTCGGCTCCAGACTGTAGCGCCTAGACCCGCACGGCCACTCCAGCCGGCTCGCTGATTACTGGCTCCACACAAATTGAGAACAGCGTTTGCTAAGGTATCTGGCAGCTCCGGTAACGTAGGGACTCGGTTAGTTATTTTTATACCCCCAGTACCGCGCCTGCCCGCACAGTGCCCACATCATATCTAATTTCCATGTGGAATTCTATAGATGAGTTCTGTTACTCAGTCACTGCAACACAAGTTAGCGAATTAGTGATCTGCTAGGATAATCTCCCCACTCGCATTAGAAGAAAGGGAACTACAATCATTTGAAAGGCACCCATTTCAATTTTTCCAATTAATTGTTCATGGAAACTTGTTGTACTTGTCATGTATTTGAATAGCTACGTTTTGTCATAATATTTGAAGAGTGCACTGATTTCTGCTTAAATAAGTAAATCTCATTGCCATACAAAATCCCACTGTGATAATACAACCATATAAGAAAACACCGCATGTAATCACATTTTTGGTGGAGTAATATTTGTAAAGGGGTCAACCAATGAACTGTCATTCCGGACTGGGCCAAATCGATTCTTTTGCATTCAGACATCGTTGCACAAAATGGGAACAGTGAAAGTTCCTGGGAGTTGCGTATTTTCAAAACAGTGAGATACAGGGTTTACTCAAATCAGGGGACCAGTTTCAACTCCCCACCAACTCCCGTTCGCAATGTGGCTTTTCATTCAAAATTATCATCAGCAACACTGGTGTCAAAGTTGTTTATCAGCCACAAGATATGATGTGATACAAAAATCAGAAAACATACACATAAACTATACATACACACATAGCCGCGCTGGGAAGAAGCGCGGTCTGAGGGTCTTGTCCTTGTCATGGTGCGCGCGGCTCCCTCCGTCAGAGGTTCGAGTCCTCCCTCGGGCTTGGGTGTGTGTTCTCCTTAGAATAATTTAGATTCTTACCACAAATTTCCAATTTTACACACACACACACACATATATATATATATATATATATATATATATATATATATATATATATATATATAAGCTAAATCAGAATAAAGAGACGCGTGAATGAATAAATTTGCGCATGCAGACTACTCTACTGTGGAATTAATAAAAAAAATTGTGAAATTTGAATTAATTACTGAGTACCTCTCAGCGCCTTCCTCATAAAGTTATTATGATGGCAGAGTCGCGATATTATGAAAGGGTGACTGGTGGCCAGGTGAAATTAGCCCCTGATCGGAGTAAAACCTGTATCTCAACGGTGTGAAGTGACTCACAAGGAACATGTCAGAAGGAACAGATACCATCTTCATATATGTAGTTAAGGCTCACCGGCAATTTGACCATCTTCTGTGCGGATGCACACACATTGCCCGAACTCTTTCGGGAATCGGTAAAGCCGCGAGTAATGAGTGTAAAGGGCAGGGGCACTACGAATATAGTGCGGGACAATAACTTCGGAATGTGGGTATCACGGGAGTCGCGCCAGAGATAAGTCCGTGCAGGCGCACTACTCTCTGTGTCCTAGGTGGCTCAGATGGATAGATCGTCGGCCATGTAAGCAGCATATCCCAGGTTCGAGTCCCGGTCGGGGGGCACATTCTCAACTGTCAACGCCTGTATGCAGCTAAGGCTATTCATTTCACTGTGTTGATTTAATTGTAACTTCCTTCTCATAGCCGTCATGTAGCTACTTCCTTGCTTTGTAGCGTTGCGAGTGACACAGATGGCTAGTGATAGAATGTATGTAACTGCGACGACCTGCTTTAACTCGTACATGACAATTAGAGCGATTCAGTAAAGTAGATTGTGCTGATGTGTAGTCCCTGGTGGGGGAATCAAGTACTAAAATTTTTATTGATCTGAAGATGGCTCACTAATGAGCTGAAACTGGTTGCCGAATACAGGAGTTTTAGCGATCTTGACCTCGTTTTTTTTATCGACATATTTTTACAAGTACAAATAAGCCTGAATAAATTAACGGATGTGCTTCCATCACAAAGCGATGATCTCTTGACGAAGTTCGAGAAAGCTTAAAACATTTGCGAAGAACTGGATGTTGAATTTAAACGTCCTCGAGTGGTGGCGACACAGTCTTACAGATCAAATCAACCGTCTGCAATTGTAGAAGAATTCTTCAGAATGTCTGTATTCATTCCATACTTAGAATTTATAATTTTTTCTCTGAGAGACCGATTTTCTTCTACAAAAAAGGCGTTTCGCTTACGCAGCTTCATCCTAAAAATATAAGAAAATTATACATATCTTCATTTTTCTCCGTCGCAGAAGATATACCGTCCTTTTATGGGGGTTTGTGACACAGTTTCATTCCAGAGACTTCCACGAGCTACGAAATGTTTAAGGCAAATTATGCTAGTGAACTGACCTTAAAGAAATGCATGGAGTACACAGAACTGACTGATCATGCCTCCCCAAGCCACCCAGCTGTGTGCGAGACAATCAAGAGTGGCCTGACTATTTGAGCGACAACATATGGTAATGAACGTTAGTTTAGTTTGTTACGATGCGCCGAGACATGGTATCGGTCTACGATCGGAGACATGAGGGTCAAAGGACTGTGCATGCTCAGCGTTCACAGAAAAAGGATGAAGGAGGATGTGGAGTTCACTGACAAGGCTTTAAACAGTTTGGACAACAGCCTAGATGCCTCAAGTTTCTAGTCCCACGATGGTTGTTCCCAATACTTCTTCTTTCTTTCTTTCGCTACTGCCTTTATCCCGCATTGTGCGCAGCGTCGGCAGGGTTAAGTACGGATTTGGCATGGTTAAGTTTAAGGGGTGGCCAGATGCCCTTCCTGCCACCACCCCATGCCCCCTGGGGTGGAATCAGTGTACCCCAGCTGCCTGCGTCTAGTGTAGATCGGGAAATAGTGTGAATGTGTTTCAAATGTCTGAAAGTCGTGTAACTGAGGCGGGACGTGGGGACCAGCCTGGTATTCACCTAGGAGGATGTGGAAAACCGCCTAAAAACCACATCCAGGCTGGCCAGCACACCGGCCGTCGTCGTTAATCCGCTGGGCGGATTAGATTCGGGGCCGGCGAGCCTACCCGTGTCCAGGAAGCATCGCGTTAGCATTCTCGGCTACCCTGGCGGGTCGATTGTTCCCAATACTTACACCGAAATAATTATTTCTGTAGATAATATTATAATAATTTTTTTTTCCTTCTATGTGTATCTTACAAGACAGGGTGAGTACCTCACCGACCCTCTCGGGGCCCATGACAGGAACACTACCTTATTCTTAATTCATGTACATTTTAGTCAACAGCAGAGCTATTTTCTCAGTGTTGCGAGATGATTACGCATGTAGCGCTAGCAACAATGGATGTTTACTTGGCCGGCCGGAGTGGCCGTGTGGTTCTACGCGCTACAGTCTGGCACCGTGAGACCGCTACGGTCGCAGGTTCCAATCCTGCCTCGGGCACGGATGTGTGTGATGTCCTTAGGTTAGTTAGGTTTAAATAGTTCTAAGTTCTAGGGGACTCATGTCCTCAAATGTTAAGTCCCATAGTGCTCAGAGCCATTTGAACCATTTTTTTTATGTTTACTTATCAACGGATTTACTACCACTGAAAAGGACAAAAGGAAAGTGGCGAAAGAAACTGTCCCCTGCAAGACCAGAACAATCAGCGTCTGTGTTCTGTAATGCAGATGACTAAACCAAATCTGTTCTACACTAAGTTCCGCTACAGACGAAATGAAATAAGTGAATATGGCTGCTCATGATGATGGTGTCCTCTTAACAGATATCCAATAGAAACATTTCTTTGATAGCCTAGAGGGAATTATACAGTAGCGTATTGAAATGGCTCGCATGTCGTCTGCATGATGTGGCCGACAGCAACGGATGTACTTGAGATTACACGGAAGCAGTAGGGAGCATTACACGCGTCCTCGGATCCAGGCCATACAAAATGCCTGACACGGGTCGCCCCTCGAGCGCATGCTGACAGTAATCCACAGCAGGCGCTATCAGACGAGCTACACCAGCGCCGGCCTACACCGGGTGACGTCAGACCTGTGGGTGCGAGAAGCGAGCGCGCCGGGCCGGAACGGTGTGGCGGTGGCGGATATCTGTGGCGGGGGCGACTTGTTGACAGCCGGCTACTGAGGAGGGAGGGGGGGGAGGGGGAGGGGAGATCCCGCGGGACGTCTGGCGAGCTCTCCCTGGGGAGCCTGCAGCCTGCCCTCACACCGCCCTGGGACCCCCTCCCCGCACGCACAGCGCCCGTTAACACCAGAGGCAGCGCGGCAGATGCTTCTGATTTGACACGACCAACGACACAGAACCAGGTCGTTGAATGTAGGCTGCACTTGCACTTCAAAAGCTCATAACGATTAGTTTCCGATGTCGAGTGTGAAGTTCTTAGGGCAGGAGTGGCTAATAAAAATTGAGAGCACTCATCTCGTCACGATACATTTCGATTTAAATATGAACGTTCAGCTTTCATTCAGATCCGATATTCGTTTGATAAAAAGACATAATACAACGGAAAAACTATCGAAGTTACAAATTTCATCAGTCTTCTGACATGTCGGTGCTTATATACCCGAATAGGATTCAACCCACATTCCATATACGCTGCAGCAACGCCCTCGAACGAAAACGCCTCATATTTCAGCAACGCTCCACTCTTGAGCAGCGCCTTGGAAAAACACTTAAATCTATCAGTGCAGACTATGTTTCTATTATTTTATGACAATTTTGTATCCTGTTTTCAACGTGTACGAGCAGGGTAAAATTCCTACAGACTTTGAGAAAAACATTATGATCCCCATTCCAAAGAAGGCAAATGCTGCAAGATGTGAAAATTATAGGACGCTCAGCCTAGTTACTCACGCCTCTAAAATAGTAACCTCAGTTATCCTAAAACGCATAGAACAAAAAGTCGAAGCTACACTCTCCGAAGACTAGTTTGGATTCCGGAAAGATAGAAGAACCAGAGAAACAATATTTGCTCTAAAACTAATAATAGAGAAACGACTAGATAAGATCCTGACAACATACATAGCTTTCGTAGATGTAGAGAAAGCCTTTGATAATGTTAAATGGGATAAGATGTTTGAGGTACTGAAAAAAGTAGGAATAGACTATAAAGATAGAAAAATGACATGGAACCTGTACAAAAACGAGACAGCAGTTATCCGTGGATGGACAAAACGAGATGAGGTGCAGATACGGAAAGGTGTCCGACAAGGTTGCGCACTATCCCCTGTTTTCTTTAACCTATACATTGAAGAGGCGCTGAAAAAAGTAAGGGAAAATTCACAGACAGGTGTAGTAATTCATGGCCAACGAATAGATATGATAAGATATGCCGATGATATAGCTGTCCTGGCTGAAAGTGAAGAAGATCTTGTAGTCCTACTGAATAGAATGGATAAGTTATGGGGGAAGAATATAATATGAGATTTAATAAAGCAAAAACAAAAGTAATGGCATGCGACAAAAAAGATCAAGTGAAAGTCCACGTTCATGTAGGCTATGAACTGTTTGAACAAGTTGATAAATTTACTTATCTGGGCAGTTATATTACCAGGGATGGAAGGAGCAAGGCAGAAGTGAAAAGTAGACTTGCCCAAACAAAGGCTGCTTTTAACAAGAAGAAAAACATCTTAACATCTAAGAGCATCAACCTTGAAATCAGGAAAAGATTTTTGAAGTCATATGTGTGGAGTGTGGCATGCTATGGTTGTGAAACATGGACTCTCGGGACAGAGGAAGACCAGAAGCTAAATTCTTTTGAAATGTGGTGCTATAGACGCATGCTCAAAATAAAATGTATCGACAAGGTCACAAACGAAGTGGTTTTGGAAAGAGCAGGTGAGAAGAGAAGCTTCTGGAGTTTCATTGTTAAAAGAAGAGTGCAATTTACAGGCCATCTATTAATACATAAAGGACTCCTGAACACAGTCCATAGAGGGATATTTCGAGGGTAAAAGACCAAATCGTGAAAGATGTGGGATGTAACACCTATAAAGAAATGAAGAGAAAAGCTGAAAGATGCGCAGAATGGAGACAAGCTGCCATTGTAGCTGTTGCAAACCAATCCTTGGATTGACCACTACAGAAGAAGAAGAAGACGTAAGCCAAGCGGCCAGATGATTCAATTCTGACAGTAGATTATGTAGTTATGGATGGACTGAGACTGGCAGTTGTTGCTTTGATCTGTTGCTGTGAGCTGTTACTGTGAAGTGAGTGTTGGTTAGGTCAGTACACAACTAAATATTCATTTCTGACCTTTACATTTTCATTTAAAAAAGTGCTCAGTTTAGGATTCTCTTTTCTTCTGAGTCATCAGTCTTCTGACTGGTTTGATACAGTCCGCCATGAATTCCTCTCCTGTGTCAAACTTTTCATCTCAGACTAGCATTCGCAACCTACTTCCTCAATTATTTGTGAATGTAGTCCAGTGTCTTCCCCTACAGCTTTTTACACTCTATAGCTCCCACTAGTACCATTGAAGTTTTCCCCTGATGTCTTAACAAATGTACTATTATCCTGTCCCTTCTTCTTGCTTGTGCTTTCCACATATTCCTTTCCTCTCCGGTTCTCCGCAGAACCTTCACTTCCCTACCTTATCAGTCCACCTAATTTTCAACATTCGTCTGTAGCAGCGTATCTCAAATGCTTCGATTCTCTTCCGTTCCGGTTTTCCCACAGTCCATGTTTTACTACCATACAATGCTGTGCTCTAAACGTACATTCTCAGAAATATCTTCCTCAATTTAAGGCCTACTTCTTTTGGCCTGGAATGCCCTCTTTGCGATTGCTAATTTGCTTATGATGTCCTCTTTGCTCCGTCCGTCTTTGTCTATTTTGTTGTGTAGACAGTAGAATTTCTTAACTTCATCTACTTCGTGACCATCGACCCTGATGTTAAGTTTCTCGGTGTTCTGATTTCTGCTACTTCTCATTACTTTCGTCTTTCTTCGATTTACTCTGAATCCATATTCTGTACTAATTTGATTCTTCATTCCATCCAGCAGATCCTGTAATACTTCTTCACTTTCACTCACGACAGCAATGTCATCAGCGAATCGTATCATTAATATCCTTTTATCTCGAATTTTAAGTTCACTCCTGAACCTTTATTTTATTTCCATCATTGCTTCTTCGGTGTACAGATTGAACAGCAGGGGCGAAGGAAATCATCCTACTGGATATAAAACCAAAATGCAGCTGTTAACAAATTATTAAGTGCACGTGAAAACAACGAACGTATCGTTTCAAGAAACAATTACCAGATATTTATAATGGTATTTCTCAAAATATAAGAATCGCATCAAGATAACAAACATATAGGCCTACGAATAATAAAGTGCAAATGTGCAGTTACAGATAAATGACAGTCTACTCTTCCCGTTGCCGTAAGGAAGCCTCGGGAAGGGGGCACCCTATCAGGATATGGGAAATACGTTTTCTACTTATTACAGTATTCTCTAATCATCAAAAATGCAACAGTTAACACAATAACAGTACTAGTCAACAATAAAATTAATACTTTTAAACTTTTTACCCCAAAACAGTAAAATACTTAAAATCACCGAACACTAAAGGGCAGCAAGTGTAAAAACTTTACCACAACAAACCTCAGAGAATTTAATGAAGATAAAACTAAAATTTTGACGTTTTCCAAGCAAAAACAGACATTACACCCCAAAGCTGTCTTTCGCAAAGCACGAAACAATAAGGCACCCAACGACACAAAAATCATAAGTATCCTTTTTATCATGCAACAAGAAAGGGGTACCAAATACCCAATGTATATGAAAGGGTATAACCAAATAGTACGGTCTGTCCTGGGAAAAGACAATACATAACCACACTCGCGGGTATGTAGGGGTGAGGGTGGGTTTGGAAGAGGAAGAGGAGAGATAGGGTGGAGGATGGAGCGCAGGGAAAAGGAGAGGGGAAGCATGAAGATGGAGCTAAATAATGGGTCAAGTGGGAAACATGGAAAGAATGAAAGTAATTTATAATCAATAGTAGTAAAAAAAGCTTTTTAAAATTGGACCAAACATTACTATTTGCCACTTTTTAAAGTAAATAAATGAGAACTACCATAGACTAACGGATTCAATAGAGCAACCATACATATATGTTATTCAAGAGCAATCCTACAGATATTATATGATAACAAAAAATAACCCTGCATGCTGGAAGTTCGTAAAAAAGACAAACTCTTTTTCGTTTGAAGAAGTAATTATAACATGTGCTGCTTCGGTTGGGATAACTAACAAGTTCCTCAGGCAACGTATTAGGAAACATAAATATTGCAGAAAACTCGTTGCAAAACGGAAATTAAGAATCATTTAATTTATTCATTCATGTGTTGATAGAAATATTGAGTTAATGAACATTGACAACAAGCGTTCGTATTTCATTTCACTTAACTGTAAATTAAAATTATATTTTTTCTTTCCCACGGGAAAGTACCCGTTCATATTAAATAAATTAGACAATATGGCAACCCCGTAAAAATAGATAACTACTGTATATCATGTTGTCGCCTTTGGAAACTGTTTCACTCAAGGTGGCACACGGATAACGATTTACGTACTCACAGGCTATGGAAGCTTACGAAACTTACGTTACAGATGACCTTCGTAAATTACGCAGTCATTTCCTAGCACAGTACGAAGTAAGCGTCATAAAACATCAGTCCAGTAACTCCGTTGTGAACAGCAGACAATAGAAACACAGACCAATTCCTTACCGAGCGTGGAATGGGCTCTGTTACAAAGTAAGCTAATTAACGAATGATTTCAAGTGATGTAATCCATTTGGTAGGGCACAAGCATGAAGAACATGGAATATCCTGTCTGCCACACCGGTTCAAACAGGCATTCGTTCTATCATATGTATAGATCACAAGATACTGAAATATATAGCTCATAATGTCGGTCAACTATTATGGAAGGTTTTTGTTATATTGTCGCAGTACATCAGTTGCATCTCTGCTATGTCTACAACCAGTATGTTACAATTTGGGCTATTGCTGCCGAGCGGTTCTAGGCGCTACAGTCTGGAACCGCGCGACCGCTACGGTCGCAGGTTTGAATCCTGCCTCGGGCATGGATGCGTGTGATGTCCTTAGGTTAGTTAGGTTTAAGTAGTTCTAAGTTCTAGGGGACTGATGACCTCAGAAGTTAAGTCCCCTAGATCTCAGAGCCATTTGAACCATTTTTGGGCTGTTGCTACCGTTACATATTTTCTACATTGACAACACGTTGGTTAAAGTTTCAGCGCATTACATTATCATAATACATTTATAATTTGTAGGTCACAATTGCATTTTTATAAGACATCTCCAACCAGTGTGTTATATTTCCATTATTAATAACGGCAACCAAGCACTCGTGTACAGCTATACGTTAAGACAGGCCAAACACATAAATCACTATAAAATAAGTAGGTCTGTAGATTCCCCACAAGAGCAAAATGTATGGTGAACTACAAGTAGCATGCCAAAACTGAGGTAGACCTACTCAGTACAAAAATTAAAAAAAATACGAGTGAGGATGTCTAGAGAACGTGTCTAAATAGGGCTAACCATCTGATCCATGGGTAAAATTGTCTCTCACATTACAAGTTCTATAAAACTCATTTCTTCATGTAAACATCCATGTTACCAAGTAGATGTCGAAACTTCCAGGCCATATCATTTGATGATCTATGTGTAGCGTGAGTAATGCGATACCCAACAGAGAGTATACGATATTAATCGATCTGTGTTCTGGAATCTCGGCAGAGTTGTTGGTTAACAGCTGTGTTTAGAAACTAGTCATTTCAATGCGAGATTAATGCATTTCGGTCCGTTCACATAGTGAAAATAGCTTACACACAGTTCACGGGTACACTAAGAGTGTTTCACTTCTGGCAGCGCACCACTCCACGAGAAAACAAGTGGAAAGAAAATGGCAGATATCTGTGGGTCACTAAGCTGTGGTGGCCTCCCCCAGAAGAAAGCTTGACTATTAATGTTAAACACAGAAGTACAACAACAGACTCCTACTGTGTTCAACATACGGCAGTGTATGGATTTCATCTGAATTTCGTATACTTCGGTGGTTAAGGTAATCAGAGGAAAAAATGAAAGACCTCTGAGCCCTTTGTGGTACAACATTCTACAGCTGTAATATGATTTCATAAACTTCCTAGATCGCCCGTAAACCATTTCACTATGTGTGTGTGTGTGTGTGTGTGTGTGTGTGTGTGTGTGTGTGGTTGTGTGTGTGTGTGTGTGTGTGTGTGTGTGTGTACGAGTATGTGATGTTGCAAGCTTTCTATAAAAAAATCATCTGAATAATTCGTTTTCCGATACTTTCTCCTCGTGTAAGGTGTACTTCAGATATCGTGTTCAACTGCTGAGTAATACCGACTGTTTCCAGAATGAGATTTTCACTCTGCAGCGTAGTGTGCGCTGATACGAAACTTCCTGGCAGATTAAAACTCTGTGCCGGATCAAGACTCGAACTCGGGACCTTTGCCTTTCGGGGGCAAGAGCACTATCATTCTTTTTTTTTTTTATTTTCAGGTGTTGGCCCCTGTCACCCATACTACCCCGAAAAACCTATCTAACCTAAAAACAAAAACAAAGCTAGTGCCACCGTCACTTTTGTAAGTAGGCTGTATAGGTTTTTTTATTGGTAACGCCACGTAGCGCTCTGTATGAAAATCACTGGCTGTGCTGTGTGCAGTCTGTGGCTGGTTTACATTGTTGTTGGCTATTGTAGTGTTGGGCAGTTGGATGTGAACAGCGCGTAGCGTTGCCCAGTTGGAGGTGAGCCGCCAGCAGTGGTGGATGTGGGGAGAGAAATGGCGGAGTTTTGAGAGCGGATGATCTGGACGTGTGTCCATCAGAGACAGTAAATTTGTAAGGCTGGATGTCATGAACTGATATATATTACGACTTTTGAACACAGTTAAGGCAAATTCATTGTTTGTTCTTTATCAAAATATTTCATTTGCTACCTATGCCTATCAGTAGTTAGTGCCTTCAGTAGTTAGAATCTTTTATTTAGCTGGCAGTACTGGCGCTCGCTGTATTGCAGTAGTTCGAGTAACGAAGATTTTTGTGAGGTAAGTGATTCATGAAAGGTATAGGTTATTATTAGTCAGGGTCATTCTATTGTAGGGATTATTCAAAGTCAGATTGCGTTGCGCTAAAAATATTGTGTGTCAGTTTAAGCACAGTCATTTATAATTTTTCTAAGGGGACGTTTCACTTTCACCATAAAGCTAACTTGGACGGTCGGACGCCACCAGTTCAGGCTCCGCCTACGAACAATATTTAAATTTGCCTCTGAAAATTTTATTAAAAAACGAAAAGGATAAAGGAAAGGGTACAATACTTTACTGTATTTTATTTGTTTTTCATTTTGTTATTATGTTTTTATTTATAATTCTTTTTGTTCTGTTTTTTTCCGGCGGTGTCCACAGCAGCCAGACAGTAGGATGTCCTGGTCGTCTTCGCGTTCAGCGAGGGTGAAACACCCTGTAATTACCGTTAATGTCTCTCATCAGTCCATCATGCGTAATATCTCAGTCTCTTCTCACAGCCGGTACACCCCAGTGGTATGGAGGGCGCGTAAACGGCGACCCCAAGTAATTCGCAAAGATTGTACCATACGACGCTTTGCGCCGTAAAATCGTTTAGTTACTCGCCAAATAATGCAATAAATTTAACAACCCTGCAACGCTCTCATTAAAAAAGTATGACAATGCCATACCCTTAACGCACACCGTGGCGTTATGACGAGTAGTAAGTAATAGGTAAGAGACGTCGGGATGGATGTTCGGTGGGCTCTACGGACTGAGGTGTCCGTCGCAGCAACAACGCCAACATGCGCCGTGTGAGGAGCCAGCAGTCGGTAGCCATAGCACAAATGAAACGGTACACGTCGGTGTCGACAGCATCACGACTGGGGCAGAGAGGATCCTCGGCAAGATGGATCATATGTAAACGTTGTCGGGTGGGGAATTTTTCAGTCGTTATCACATACCACAGCACCCTGACCGTGGTGAGAAGGAAAGGCGAGTGTATGCTACTCCACACCCGCCTCTAGCCAACTGCCGGATGTCGGCCGGCGTTCAACCACATTAGCAGGCAGCGTCCGTTGAAAGTGGCGTTAGAAGTCCTTTGTTCTAGGATCCCGCGTGGTCAGCAAGACATCCAACAGATAACTAATTAACTTTTCATACCTGGGATTCACTGTCATGTAGAACTTTATAAAAGACATCATATGTACGCCAGTGACTGTAAAACTTCGCCGGCTGGAGTGGCCGAGCGGTTCTAGGCGCTACAGTCTGGGGCTGCGCGAGCGCTACGGTCGAATCCTACCTTGAGCATGGATATGTGTGATGTCCTTAGGTTCGTTAGGTTTAAGTAGTTCTAAGTTCTAGGGCACTGATGACCTCAGAAGTTAAGTCACATAGTGCTCAGAGCCATTTGAACCATTTTGAACTGTAACACTTCTTTTATTTCACGATTGCAATTTCGGCCTTAGTCCAGTGTCAAGTGCAGATTTTTGTGGCTTAACGCCATGTCAACTTAAAATGAGCGGACACATTTATAAGTCGTCGTCATTACTATTAAATACATTCGTGACGCTGTTACATATTGCGAGCACACATATCCATATGTCATAAAACAACATAGTCTATAGACACTCATGTTCGTTAGCCCACCACTAGACACTCATGCCCAAGTGGGACATCACACACATCCATGCCCAAGGCAGGTTCAAATGGTTCAAAAGGCTCTGAGCACTATGGGACTTAACATCTATGGTCATCAGTCCCCTAGAACTTAGAACTACTTAAACCTAACTAACCTAAGGACATCACACAAAACCCAGTCCCGAGGCAGGATTCGAACCTGCGACCGTAGCGGTCGCGCGGTTCCAGACTGTAGCGCCTAGAACCGTTCGGCCACTCCGGCCGGCTCCTTAGGTTAGTTAGGTTTAAGTAGTTCTAAGTTCTAGGGGACTGATGACCTCAGACGTTAAGTCCCATAGTGTTCAGAGCCATCCTGCGGTATGCACCCCCCGTTTGGTTTTGGTACAGGGATCTTCCTCGATCGCCAGAGACAAGGTGCTATAAAATTTAAGCGGAAGACCATCAGGTCCAGGCGATATGTTTCTCGCGCCCCGCGAGAAGGCCATGCGCATTTCTTCCCACGTGACGGCCTCCAAGAATGTGGCGTCGCCTTACGCCCTACCCGGAGATGGCAGGCCGTGCAGGGCGTTCTCAATGTCATTATCACAGTGCTGATTTGCTATATAGAGAGTGCGGTACTAATCTGTGAGGGCACGGGAGACAGCGTTGTGTGTCTCTGCGCGTTTCCCGTCCGCAGAAATAACTGCCGTGATGAGTCATCTCTTACGGTGTCTCCGTTCTCTGACGATGTGATAAAGAGAGGCACGTTCCTCTGGGATGGAATCTTGAAGTCTCGATCGAACCCGCGTGCCGTCCAGTCTGTCAGACGTGATTTACAGAAGCCGTGCCTGTGTCCGGTGGACGGCCATTTGGTGCTCTGGCGAAGGTTGTTGCGACGCTAGTTCCCGCAAGACCGTGTAGTAAAACTCAGAGGTGGATCGGAGCCAAAGCGCCCTGTCTCGTCCATGTGCCGTGAGCGTGCGGCGAAGAGATGGTGTGGGGCAGTATGTCCACCATCGTGTCGTGGAATCACAGGTATGACGCCTTCGCTCACATTTGTGCCAGGAATAAGTGACTGCTACACGGCAAGCCTCTTCCCGGGTAATGTTAACGTTTAAGAGTCCAAGGTCCTCTACTACGGCTCGTCTGTTGTTGTGGCAGAGCCACGGTGCAGATGAAGGCGTGATGGTCAGTGAGTGCAGTGGGCCATGGCTCAGCACCGACAGTTGCTGCCCTAATACATCGGGAGACATACATCCTGTCCAAGCTGCTAGCCTAGTGGCTGGTGAAGTGTGTATATCCGCGTCGGTCACCGTGGATGTGCGTCGATGTATCATGCAAAGTGACATCTCTGATCATAGCATGAAGGGCTGGAAATGGGCCACGGTGAGGATTTGATCCTCAGGGCGTGGGACGCTGTTTAAGTCCCAGCCCACGACCAAATGCTCCGTAGCGCCTTCAAGCAATGGAGCTACCTCAGTGGAGTAATAGTGTTCGCTCTCGACGCTTCACAGTTCCAAACGGGGCATACAGATTCTCAAGGCAGACTGCGCCGATGGTGAGCGCAATGCCTGTCGCTGATGGCAAAAACTGAATATCCGTTGGTTCGGTGCCATCGCGTAGTAGTATGGAAGTCGGATGTGGGTTGACGAGAGACGCGTATCCGTAAAAATCCAGGCGCAGATCAGGCTGTACCTCTTGTAGAAACACGATATCAATGTCCGCCGCACGAATCATGTCCTTTAACAACTGAGTTTTGATCGTGGAACGAATGCCGTTGACAATGACTGTACCTATCCGATACACCTGGGTCATTTGATAGTACGATGAGATGTCCCGAAGTCGTTTAAGCCAGGGTGCGCCTCGTCATCCGTCCGACCGACCCTGTCACCCGCACTGTATATATTATTGATTGGTTGAGACAAGGTGTCCGTCCGAGGACCCGCCGGCCACAGGCATCTGGTTGTCGTTCGAGTCGGCTACCATTCTTTCCATCTCCATCTCGGACGCCCAATCACCAAGCTGGATGTATGGCACGTTGGGCGATGCATAACGTTCATCCGATGTCTTAGCCGCAAAATCGCCCGGGGGGCTCGTTAGTGAGCTAGCATCGTCAACTTGGCATTGTCCTTGCGCGGACGTTGCCAGCAGCGAACCCGGAACCGTTGGCGTGAGGTCCACAGCTCTGGCCGCAGATGGATTTTCCTCATCCTCCTGCAACGTGTCACCAACATGCGAATCATTTCCTGCATACAGCCTCCTCTTCTTTCGTCGCCCGGGGGGACTTCTGCTTGTGGGAACCCTGTGGATCACAACATCTCCGTGTGCTAGCTCGAGTCGCTTTGTTGTTGCTCTCCTTCCTCACACGGCTGGGGTGCAAACGTGGTCGCTGCTGCCCAACACGGCGACGGTTCCGATGGAGGCTTCGTCGTCGTGGGCGCGGAAACCGGGCCCGCGGGGGTATGCAACTGGAACGGAACAACGTCCACGTCCTCGCTGCCTCACCATATATAATGGGCAGCGTTGCCGGTTGCAATGTAGGCGTCGTGTCTGCACGTGGTACCTGGATTAAACGTCGCTGCAGGCATTCAGAGCGTACATGCCCTTCCTACCCGCACCCTGAGAAAGTTCGCGATTGCCCGATAAATGACGATCGCTCGACAGCCTCCAACGGTCAAGTATGATGGGAAATGTTTAAGCAGTTCGATTCTCACCTGACGCACACCATTCCGTGCAGGATACGTCTCGAACGTATGCCACTTTTCTTCCACGTGACTTAGTACTTCCCCTTAAGGCCGCAGCTCGTTCACCACAAGTGTGGCCGGAACTTCAA
This sequence comes from Schistocerca piceifrons, assembly GCF_021461385.2. Lineage (NCBI taxonomy): Eukaryota > Metazoa > Arthropoda > Insecta > Orthoptera > Acrididae > Schistocerca > Schistocerca piceifrons. The sequence continues at coordinate 291,286,090 of NC_060142.1, forward strand.
ACGGCAGCTCGAAGATACAGGGTTATTACAAATGATTGAAGCGATTTCACATCTCTACAATAACTTTATTATTTGAGATATTTTCACAATGCTTTGCACACACATACAAAAATTCAAAAAGTTTTTTTAGGCATTCACAAATGTTCGATATGTGCCCCTTTAGTGATTCGGCAGACATCAAGCCGATAATCAAGTTCCTCCCACACTCGGCGCAGCATGTCCCCTCAATGAGTTCGAAAGCATCGTTGATGCGAGCTCGCAGTTCTGGCACGTTTCTTGGTAGAGGAGGTTTAAACACTGAATCTTTCACATAACCCCACAGAAAGAAATCGCATGGGGTTAAGTCTGGAGAGCGTGGAGGCCATGACATGAATTGCTGATCATGATCTCCACCACGACCGATCCATCGGTTTTCCAATCTCCTGTTTAAGAAATGCCGAACATCATGATGGCAGTGCGGTGGAGCACCATCCTGTTGAAAGATGAAGTCGGCGCTGTCGGTCTCCAGTTGTGGCATGAGCCAATTTTCCAGCATGTCCAGATACACGTGTCCTGTAACGTTTTTTTTTCGCAGAAGAAAAAGGGGCCGTAAACTTTAAACCGTGAGATTGCACAAAACACGTTAACTTTTGGTGAATTGCGAATTTGCTGCACGAATGCGTGAGGATTCTCTACCGCCCAGATTCGCATATTGTGTCTCTTCACTTCACCATTAAGAAAAAATGTTGCTTCATCACTGAAAACAAGTTTCGCACTGAACGCATCCTCTTCCATGAGCTGTTGCAACTGCGCCGAAAATTCAAAGCGTTTGACTTTGTTATCGGGTGTCAGGGCTTGTAGCAATTGTAAACGGTAAGGCTTCTGATTTAGCCTTTTCCGTAAGATTTTCCAAACCGTCGGCTGTGGTACGTTTAGCTCCCTGCTTGCTTTATTCGTCGACTTCCGCGGGCTACGCGTGAAACTTGCCCGCACGCGGTCAACCGTTTCTTCGCTCACTGCTGGCCGACCCGTTGATTTCCCCTTACAGAGGCACCCAGAAGCTTTAAACTGCGCATACCAACGCCGAATGGAGTTAGCAGTTGGTGGATCTTTGTTGAACTTCGTCCTGAAGTGTCGTTGCACTGTTATGACTGACTGATGTGACTGCATTTCAAGCACGACATACGCCTTCTCGGCTCCTGTCGCCATTTTGTCTCACTGCGCTCTCGAGCGCTTTGGCGGCAGAAACCTGAAGTGCGGCTTCAGCCGAACAAAACTTTATGAGTTTTCCTACGTATCTGTAGTGTGTCGTGACCATATGTCAATGAATGGAGCTACAGTGAATTTATGAAATCGCTTCAATCATTTGTAATAGCCCTGTACGTATGATCCTAACGCCAAGTCCTGCGTGGTCGACAGTCACTACACCCACGTTGCCGTCCGAGTGGTGAAAACGATACCCATCGATGGAAGAAGTTGTTCGCACGCTGCTGCATCGACAAGCGACAAGTTAAAGGTAAATTGTGCTGGAGATAATCGAAAGATGGAACCGATAACATCCTGTGGATCGACGTGCATAACTTCACGCAGGAATCGCTCTACTTCGTATGCCTTAGGTCGTGCGTACTGGGCATCGACAGTTACATTAATCGTGGTCTTTCTGTAAGAAAGCGTCATCGTCGTTCGAGGTGATCTGTTTACATTGCAATACCACTACCCGCGCGAGTAAACAATGGTTCGCTGGCGGAGCACCGCACGGAGCCTCGCGCACGTCTGCTTCACAACACGACTGTCATCTGAGCTACCCCAGCACGACTCGCGACCCGTCCTCACAGCATCAATTCCGCCAGTACTTCGTCTCCTACCTTCCAAAGTTCACAGAAGCTTTTCTACGAACCTTGCAGAACTTGTTGACCACTTGCCTGCGAAAGGCAAAGGTCCCGAGTTCGAGTCTCGCTCCAGTTCACAGTGTTAATCTGCCAGGAACTTTCAATTCTGACTGTTGGTTGGCACTGTGTTGTGCATTTGAACAGCGTCGTGAAACAAACTTAAGTTAATGGAACGCAGAATGTGACGTAATGAAAATGAATTTAATTAACGGCGAAAAGAAACTGTGTGTCCAATGAAAACTATACACAACGAAGTACATTATGAAAGTTCCGTGACCTGAAGGGCAATATTTCATTCGGAATAACCAACAACAAAATATTACTGATCTACTCAGCCAAAATTACTGTATGAAATTATCAAAATAGTTCACTGAAAATTAATCTGCTTGCTTAGCACAACACCTCGTAATTCTGACTATATGCTGTTTCCTCATAAGAATGCAAGCTGTGACGTGCCTTGAAATAAAAGTGAGTTACCTCTTACTCAGCGAGTTATTTTGTGTCTGACGTACTGACGTTATCGTAAGCAGATGCAGTAGCTAAAGAATCTGTTGCGGAATGTGGCGTAAGATCCAGAGCACACACGACATAATATTCAAAACTTTACTGAGAATGATGGAGATGAGTTTTACATTAAAGAAAATCTCGGATTATTGACAAAAAGAACTGTACGACATAAGAAGACTCTGCTGTGGAATTTTCTCATTACAAAAATTGCAGACATCTCAATCGTCTGCTTAATTTGGGACATAATGAAAATGCAATATTACTAGTTATCTGATGGACAAAGATTTCCTTCAATAAATAGTTCTGACAAACAAACGTCTTATTCTTACGCAAGCATGGGATACCTTTAAAGATTCCTCTAAAAATCTTCTCATTTAAAACAAAGAATGAAATAGCCTTATAAACAAATTTTCATCTTCATAGTAAAATATTTTAGATAATTTCATCCGGATTCACAAATAACAGATCTCATTCTCTGAAAAACTCAACTGCCCGCTACAGCGCTGCATAACTGACTCACTCGCATATCAACCACGGACGAAACTAAACACAAAGTCAAGGATTTTGTTCAACACTCGTGCAGTGCTCTCATTCATCTTTGCCCCAGTAAGTAAAAGTGAATTACTTACAATAGCAGAAAACATGCGGAAACCGTGTGAGCGCGTGCGTCAATTCCTAGTAGTATACGTTTCTGACTCGATTCTGATGTTGGAGTTAAAACTTCCAAATCCCTGTCTTGCATTCCAAAAATATCAGAATAAAATATACATTTATGAATTTAAGAATGTAAATGGAACTTAATATAACAAATTTGTTTGAAAATAATGAATGATTTACAGTCGTCCGTCAAATACAGAATGTTAGTAAAATCATTTGAGATATTGGCGAATCCTAGTTTTATGTATCCCAATATACACATACCTTAGGCTGGTCATGTTCAAGCTATTGTTAGTTCGATACGAGTCCTCCAGTTGATACTTCGGTACAGCGTGATCTCTAAATATTTTGACTTTTCTGTGATGTTTACACATTGCTAAACCTAAGCTTGATGGTCAGATATCATACTAGTAAATAATTAATTTATTTAGATTAATGAGTTTTACCTGTTTTTGTACGTAATTTATATATTTATTTTCATTTATTTTATTTTATTTTATTTATCTGATGAAGTTTGTCGTCAGAAAGCGGTAGCATCAAATAACCATTCGACAAACTGCTAGACGAAGCTTTCAATATCTTTGAATGATCTGACATCGAATACAAATTATCCAGCAAACGAATCAAATCGGTGAACATGGCATTTCGTAAAGCTTGATGGGGATCAGAGGCTGACTGTCCGTAACTGGATTTGGAGACACTTTTTACCTAGTGATTAGTGCCGTTTACACCCAGCTAATTACACGGTTTGATGGAGTTACGGAATTACAGTCGCGTTAAGAGTATAATACAACGTTTATTCATATCTACCACGTGCGACGAAGACCTTGGAAATTAAGTACTTAAGCTAACAACGGTGTTTGCAGACGACGTTTCTCTTCTGCCGCACTGACGTGTTTAACATTTCCTGTGACTATTGCAGAAACTGAGCGTACCAACCAAAAAAATAACGCGATACAATGAGTCAGTTAAGGTTATTTGGTATGGCTGCACTATCTATAGATAGAAAATAAAAGAGTGAAATTAGACCACCTGCTGACACCAAAACAAGAATAAACATCATTTGAGTAAGGCACCACAAGTACTGGTGAAGAAGACCTGCAGAAGACCATGCATTTTAAGTACCTAGGGTCTGTCGTCACCTGAGACTGCGACACAACTCTTGATACTCGGATGAGGGTGAACGCAGCTTGGATCAAGTAGAGACAGGTCACTGGAGTCTGCAATAAAAAGATGCCTCAGTATCTCAAGGCAAAAGTATAAAAGACCATGGTACGCCTAGCAGCAATGTATGGGACTGAGTGTCGCTCTATGACGAAACAGCAGTAGCAAATGTTACACACCACGGAGATGAGGATGCTTCGATGGTCCATGGGGCTGACACGATGTGATCACGTAAAAGATACAGACGTCCGGCAAAGGTTTGGGGTCGCGCCGATCACCGCTAAAGTGCGGGAAGCCCGTCACCGCTGGTTCGGCCACGTCGTGATAAGCAAGTCAACTCAGTCGCAAAAACAGGTGCGCTCCACATCAACCGAGGAGGAACAGAACCACGAGGAAGACTGGGAAAGAGATGGACTGGCAACGTCAGCGGAGACATGTACGTTGTTGGCTTAAGACCAGAAGATGTCAACGACAGGAATAAATGGAGGAGATGTAGCAAAACAGCAGACCCCGCAAGTCGGGATTAATGCTTGGAAAGAGAGAGAGAGAGCGGCTAACATTTTAACGCTGATGGTCATACATACTGATTTTACTTCATCGAAATTTATTTTTATCTCTCTTTTCGTTTTACAGTACCATTTTATTCCACTCTTTGTCATACCATACCATATTATAATTAATTAATTTTTAACGTTTACAGTATGAACATAACAAATTTATTTTACTAGCTAAATACAGATCATGATAAACATTTACTTTTGGTAGTTTGCAGTATTAATTATTTGCAATAGTATAGGGACCAACAGCTGTTTCGAGATTGAGAAGTCAGAGGAAATGTTGTCATTATATTCCTCTTTAGCAAACTATTAAAAAAACTGTTTTCGTTTATGTTTTGACTTTTTGAAAACTGAAAAGTTTTTCTAAATGATTTTAGTTTTGGACCCAAGCAGAAGGAGAGCAGCTTCAATGAAGTCTTACTGTGGAGTGAAAGGGTAGTGTGGTGGCATGAGAGGTGCTACCACGCCCAATTCGCTAGTTAAACCAAGCATTGTTACTTTTTATGTAGACTATATCAGTTCTCTTTTTTCCAATCCTCTTTTTTTTCAATCGACATTCAGCGTAGTCTGGGTGCAGTGATTTCTTCCGTGATTTATCAGCTTTAACGTAAATATCTTTTTATTCATTTATTTATTGGAATTTTCTTTAAGTCTGCTTAATTAGTTCTAAAATAGACCGTATTTATAGCGTATGCAACAGGACCAAGTGGCCCCGTTGTGTTAGTAGCACGTTATGTTTTTTCTATTTCCTTTTCGCCCAATCTTCCGAACACGTGATGGCTATGGTTAATTGCCAGAGCTTCACTTTAAACCAAATTTCGGAAGTATTTTCTTATTTCAAATTCAAGGGTTTTATGTGTTTGTATTTGATCTTACCGAACACGTGGTCTCTATAATCTAGGACGTACTGTATTTGTATATGCGAGCATAACACATAATATACTTGTGTGAGTCCGTCATTGCGTTGACCTAAAAGACCGGCAGCTACGTTTTATCATCTATTTAGTTTCCTATCACAGTTGCATACGTATTCCTCGATGGTGACTATTTTCGAATGAGTCCATCCATTTGCAAACCATTGCCTGCTTGTTTCTCATGTGAATGTAAAACAGTTGAAGTGCAATATCTAAAGATTTTGTTCTTTTCTTACCACACATTAGGACAACGTAGAAAAATCACATAACAAACAGGCAGAGAGATGTTTGAAAATGAACGAATTCTGTCGAAACTAGTCACTATTAAGGAATATCTGTGCGACTGTGATAGGAAACTAAATAAATAACATAATATATTCACATTGTCTCAGTAATACGTGAAAAAAATAATTAGAGACAAGGGGAAATGAAACAGCGAAAAATGACAAAAAGAATAGTAATCATACCGGGTGGACAATAATAAAATCGACAGACTACAGGAAAGGATTCCTGACTGGAAATGAAGGAGAAAGGGTCTCGTGAATACGTGTCGGGAAATGCATCCTCGCCACGGTAAATGACGCTAACGAATGAAAGTTCCTCTGACCGAGTGCCTTCTGTTCCTTGTGAGAGTACTGTAAGCAGCAGAACGGACCGATGTTCATGTCGGGAACAAGCAGAGACGGTGTTTACTTATGGCCAAGCAGATGGAAACGGTAGAGAGGCAGTGAAACTCTTCCAAAACAAGTACCGCACACCACACAACATTTCAAGCGCTTTTTGGGCGTTTGTCTGATCATGGGTCCCTTCAGACAGACGAAAGTACAGGGAGGGGGCGGACTGTGCTACACCAGACCTGGAGCTCGTGCTTGCGTTCCTCTAAGTATCCTGTAGAACCCGGCCGTCCAAATCTGGTGTACGCACAGTTCGTCGCCTCCTAGCACGTTCGTCTATCTGAAAGGGCCCGTGATCACACAAACGACCAAAAAGGGCTTGAAATGTTGTGTGGTGTGCTTGGTGTCTGTGAGGGTGTTTTGGTATGGCCGTGCTCCCTCTCCATCGTTTCATCTGTTTGGCCGTACACAAACACAATCACGACTTGTTCCCTACATGAATATCAGACCATTCTCCTGCTTACACTACGCTGTGTCACACAGCCTGAAACAAACAAGAAATACACGCCACCTGGTCAGAGGAATTGTCATTCGGCAGCGCCGTCTACCGTGGCCACAATGCATTTCAAGACCCATGTTCACAGGACCTTTTTTTCTCCATTTCCAGTCAAGAATCCGTCCTTGCTGCTTGTCGTTTTTGTTAATGTTCATCCTGTATATTAAGGACAAAAATTAAAAATGTGTTTACTGTCATTTGGCCTGGCAAGTAGGTAAATACACATTCACAATCCAGAACACATATGGGACTACACTGCTGCATTGTGCCCCATTGCTACACAACAATTTTGCAATGTGTAGCCCGCATCTCGTGGTCGTGCGGTCGCGTTCTCGCTTCCCACGCCCGGGTTCCCGGGTTCGATTCCCGGCGGGGTCGGGGATTTTCTCTGCCTCGTGATGGCTGGGTGTTATGTGGTGTCCTTAGGTTAGTTAGGTTTAAGTAGTTCTAAGTTCTAGGGGACTGATGACCATAGATGTTAAGTCCCATAGTGCTCAGAGCCATTTGAACCATTTGCAGTGTGTAACTTACAGTGTGCTATATAACAGAGCACTAAGTTACGCTACATACACTACTGGCCATTAAATTTGCTACACCACGAAGATGACGTGCTACAGACGCGAAAATTAACGACAGGAAGAAGATGCTGTGATATGCAAATGATTAGCTTTTCAGAGCATTCACACAAGGTTGGCGCCGGTGGCGATACCTACAACGTGCTGACATGAGGAAAGTTTCCAACCGATTTCTCATACACAAACACCAGTTGACCGGCGTTGCCTGGTGAAACGTTGTTGTGATACCTCGGAGAAATGCGTACCATCACGTTTCCGACTTTGATAAAGGTCGGATTGTAGCCTATCGCGATTGCAGTTTATCGTACGGCGATATTGCTGCTCGCGTTGGTCGAGTTCCAATGACTGTTAGCAGAATATGGAATCGGTGGGGTCAGGAGGGTCATACGGAACGCCGTGCTGGATCCCAACGGCCTCGTATCACTAGCAGTCGAGATGACAGGCATCTTATACGCATGGCTGTAACGGATCGTGCAGCCACGTTCTCGATCCCTGAGTCAACAGATCGGAACGTTTGCAAGACAACAACCATCTGCACGAACAGTTCGACGACGTTTGCAGCAGCATCGACCATCGGCTCGGAGACCATGGCTGCGGTTAGCCTTGACACTTCATCACAAACAGGAGCGCCTGCGATGGTGTACTCAATCACGAACCTGGGTGCACGAATGCCAAAACGTCATTTTTTTCGGATGAATCCAGGTTCTGTTTACAGCATCATTATAGTCGCATCCGTGTTTGGCGACATCGTGGTGAACGTACATTGGAAGCGTGTATTCGTCATCGCCATACTGGCGTATCACCCGGCGTGATGGTATGAGGTGCCATTGGTTATACGTCTCGGTCACCTCTTGTACGCATTGACGGTACTTTGAACAGTGGAAGTTACATTTCAGATGTGTTACGACCTGTGGCTCTACCCTTCATTCGATCTCTGCGAAACCCTACATTTCAGCAGGATAATGCACGACCACATGTTGCAGGTCCTGTACGGGCCTTTCCGGATACAGAAAATGTTCGACTGCTGCCCTGGCCAGCACGTTCTCCAAATCTCTCACCAATTGAAAACGTCCGGTCAATGGTGGCCGAGCAACTGGCTCGTCACAATACGCCAGTCACTACTCTTGATGAACTGTGGTATCTTGTTGAAGCTGCATGGGCAGCTGTACCTGTACACGCCATCCAAGCTCTGTTTGACTTAATGCCCAGGCGTATCGAGGCCGTTATTACGACCAGAGGTGGTTGTTCTGGGTACTGATTTCTCAGGATGTATGCACCCAAATTGCGTGAAAATGTAATCACATGTGAGTTCTAGTATAATATATTTGTCCAATGAATACCCGTTTATCATCTGCATTTCTTCTTGGTGTAGCAATTTTAATGGCCAGTAGTGTAGCTATACCTGGAGTTCGGGACATTGTGCAGAAAAGTAAACGCAGGACTTGCGTGCTCAGAGCTGAGCAATCAACCACAGAAACAGCCGCTGCTATATACGGCATACAAGGGGAAGAGGGGAGAGAGAGAGAGATAGAGAGAGTGAGAGAGAGAGAGAGGTGGGGTGAGGGGGAGAACAACTGGAGTGTGTTGAAGAACGCGCTCGCGGGCCCTGATTAGGTGGCTGTAACTGCCCGAATTCCAGCCATGGGCAGCGATCTGTAAAATTGCCGTGCTGCGGATAATGCGCACTTCTTTGGCACTTGCCTCTAACTCCTCCGTCCAGCGTAATCGTGGCGGGCCTTTGCGGTCGCTCCAGTAGTTCACGCGCGTTCCGGCCGGGGTCGCGCAGATCGCGCAAACGCCGGCACGCAAGCCCTAACAACGCGCCTACCCGAACGAATTTGCGGTCAGTCGCCCGCGGGAGAAGAGACGGGCGTAGCTCTTCGCGTCAGATCTGACGCGACAGCCCGGATCGGCAGCTCTCGCAATCACGCGGCGATATGTCGTAACAGCCGCTGCCGGATTTGATTTGTGCTCTGCACGCATTACCTCCGGCTTCCGCGGCGAACGAGCTGTTTAGAAGGCCCTCGGTAGTTACGCGGTGCGCTGAGGTCGGTGTAACGTGATGTAATTGGACCTCAATACCGAACTCACTCGTCAGTGAATTGCGTGTGGCACTGCACAGCGATAAGTGTGTGTGTATATGTGTGTGTGTGTGTGTGTGTGTGTGTGTGTGTGTGAATTGAGGTCCGGATGTTACGGATAACAACGAGGGCTATAGTGCAACGTCGTGAATCCGTTACCCAGATTCGGTGGAACGACAGGTTATACGGATTATCGAAATTCCGGATAATCCAGAAATTCAGAAAAAATGGAAACGCCTTTGATTAAATGCCATAAACACACGCGTTCTATTTATTTTCAGTCAAACATATGAGGGGGGCTAGAAGCAAAGGGGTGTAAGTACATTTCTGTAGTTTTGAGAAAACTCAAATTATAGTTCACAAGTTTTTAGAATTATCTTGAGCTTGTTAAATAGATTTAAACTTTCTTTGTGCATATTAGACATAAAAATACTTTTTTCGCGCTTTCTGTTCACATTTTCTAACAAGAGATTGATATAAACGATTAGTTTTACATCGCAATTCGTAAAAGTCTGTATGCACTTGTAGCACTTTGCTTCTAGAATACTGTGAATTAAGAAGAATGTGATTTATGTTTTCCATATAACGTTTTATTTTTGTTTATAATCAATTCAATTACCATAAAATTGCTGTTAGAGCTATGACAAAGTATTGATGTAATACTGCACGAACACTATGCCTTTTGTGGGTTACAGCAGTGAAACTAAATAAAAAAAAATACTGTTTAATGCATTATACCACTATTGAAAATATTCCACACAACCTGTGTCATTTTCCTCTCCTCGCGTATCTTAAAAAGGCTATTTATATAATAAAAAATACAAAAATCATTACAATCTAACATGAACGTTAATTTTTCGTAACACCTTATAAGTAGTATTCTTTTCGTTCGTCATGGAACAGAACAGAGTGGTATTTCAGTTGTATCCCTTTGACACAACAATTTTACTTGTCTTGCCACTCTCTAGACGCTTTTACATATTTTTTCTGGGAACTGTGCCCCTTTGCTTCTGACGTCCTCTCATAAGTTACACATTATTTTCTCATACGTTTTCATTAGATACTGAAAGAAGCTGCGAGTTTTATACACTGACCGTATAAATAAGTTTCTAATTTTCTCTTCCTCTAGATTCGTGTCTCATTGTGCAGCAAGATCAGGTAGGCATTGCACCAGCATTAGTTCGTCCGAATTTTTTCCACCTGGCATAAATGTCCAACTGCGTTTTCGCCTCTGAATGTGCTATAATGTCTTCAGATAAGTAAACTTCGTCACCAAATTCATCTTTACTATCGTCATTATCTGCTGATATATAGATGGCAATAATCTCATCATCAGAAATCATACCCACATTTTCGTTTCGCAGGCAGTCATTTACGCCATCAGCATCTATGAGCATCCATGGTTATTTGCAAATTCTTCCACGAAGTCCAGTGAGACGGCATTTTCACCACGTTCTTTACGCAGTGGACTCATAAAATTTATATAACATTGTTGGAGAACAGCGATCTTCATTGTCATAAACTTATTTAAAAGCAGTCTTGATCGCTGCCGATGTTAACTCCTGACCGATTGCGGCCTTTAAATGACGGGTCATCATCGGAGTTTTCACCATCTGGATGAAGGCGATGGCGACTGACCCGCCGTGGATGTCTCAGTCACTGTAACTAATGTACGGTTACAGTGACTCTCAGTCACTGTAACTAATGTACGGTTACAGTGACTGAAGCCTCCACAGCGTGTCAGGCGCCATCGTCGGCATCCAGATCGGCAATGATAGCATCCTTTTAGAGTATACTTATACATCACTGACTTCTCTACGCAATATAACACTTCAATTTTTGTTATTACACTGCGAACTCTGATGATGGCCCGTAAATAAAAGGCCGAAACCAGTCAGAAATTCACATCGGTTGCGGTCAAGGCTGTTTTAAACAATTTTAGGACTCACAAATGCTGGTCGTAGATTTTTCTAGAGTTCATGATTGTGGACTCGTCATTCTGTCCTGTGTTATCCTTTTTCTGGTTATTCATCCAATCGGACACCATTCAAATTCCAACAACAAAATCTTGAAACTTTCTGGCAGATTAAAACTGTATGCCGGACTGAGACTCGAACCCGGGATCTTTGCCTTTTGCGGACAAGTGCTCTACCAACCGAGCTGCCCAAGCACGACTCACGCCCCGTCCTCACAGCTTTACTTCTGCCAGTACCTCGTCTCCTACCTTCCAAACTTTACAGAAGCTCTCCTGCGAACTCCGCTGTAGAGTGAAAATTTCATTCTAGAAACATCCCCCCCCCCCTCCCCCGGCGTGGCTAAGCCATGTCTCCGCAATATCCTTTCTTTCAGGAGTGCTACTTCTGCAAGGTCCGCAGGAGAGCTTCTGTAAAGTTTGGAAGGTAGGAGACGAGGTACTGGCAGAAGTAAAGCTGTGAGGACGGGTCGTGAGTCGTGCTTGGGTAGCTCAGTTGGTAGAGCACTTGCCCGCGAAAGGCAAAGGTCCCGAGTTCGAGTCTCGGTCCGGCACACAGTTTTAATCGGCCAGGAAGTTTCATATCAGCGCACACTCCGCTCTAGAGTGAAAATTTCATTCAACGAAATCCTATTCAGCAATTAGGAACAGTGCGATATTCCAATATGTAATCGAAAGCGCTACATTACTTCTTTGCCTGCAGGTAAGAGATGGACTGCTTCGCGTATAGTCAAGGGGCATTCGCTCGCTCTGCCTCGCTGAGTTAACGGCGAGCCACGTCAGCTTGCTCTCAATCGTTTACCACTGGTAGCTGCAGGATGGCCGTACAGGGGCAAGTGCTGGCACTCACGTGGGATATGGACGCTTTGCCGGAATTGAATATTATCTCGAGCGAGTTGGTGGTGCCATTCTGTCAACTTACGTGCCCGAGAAGCACATCACTCGAATTTGGTGGACGACGTCCCTGGGACTTAATCTGCTATTTACGCGTACAGAATCCACACAGAAGGTGCAAACACTGAATCGTAGTTATTGGACCTACTATGTGAGCTCAGTATTGTGTAGGCTGTATGAACATTTTGAGCTATTCGCTGCGATATTTAGATTGTGTTTTAGGGTTTAGATTTTATTTTATTTATTATCGGCGGCTAACTTAGGTGCTCAAGGACTTGGGTTTTAAGCTCAGTTCATTTAGTTTTTAGTATTTGTGCCGCCTTTGTACGATTTAATTTTGTGGTGGTGGTGGTGGTGGTGGTGGTTAGTGTTTAACGTCCCGTCGACAACGAGGTCATTAGAGACGGAGCGCAAGCTCGGGTTAGGGAAGGATTGGGAAGGAAATCGGCCGTGCCCTTTCAAAGGAACCATCCCGGCATTTGCCTGAAACGATTTAGGGAAATCACGGAAAACCTAAATCAGGATGGCCGGAGACGGGATTGAACCGTCGTCCTCCCGAATGCGAGTCCATGTGCTAACCACTGCGCCACCTCGCTCGGTTTTAATTTTGTACCTGAAGCTTTGTAGACGTTATGGTTTATATTTTATTTGCCCATTCTCATATGCAATCTGCTTGGGCAATTTATGTTTCATCTAAAGTGTTCACATTTTTTTCCGATTTATCTCAGGCCTATATGTTACGGTTGTCTGTTGATTTTATGATTTGCTGGGCTTACAGATCTCAATTCACTATTGACGAATTTTGCTTTGGAACATGTGTCTTATATTATGGTTGTCTGTTGGTTATATGATTTACTGGGCTTACAGATCTCAGTTCACTATTGACGTATTTTTCTTTGGAACATGTGTGTCCTTGTAACGGCTGGAATTTCAGACTGTAGCTTGTTGAAATTATTTTGACTGTAGGTCGACGCAAAGCCACGCCTTCAAACTTTAGCTTAAAATTGTTTGAATTTCAAGTATTAATGATACAATGCACGTATTAACGATTCATTGGTACTTCGTTCAGTTCCATGGTTCAAAAAAGAAATTCAGAAGATCTTTGCTGAAAATATTTAATAAATTTTCTTCTTTGGATCAAGTGGCCTGTCCCCCCCCCCCCCCACCAACCCCCTCCCACCCCCAGGCATCATACCCCACTCCCAGCTCCTGTACTTTATCTCCCGTAACACCGTGGCAGGATCTGTCGAATGTCGGTTGGGTGAATTTAAATTTTTAAATATAATGATTCTCGTTATAGATTGTGGCCGCTATTACTTCCAGGGTATCAAAACTAAATTCAGTAAATGGTTGTTAATGGACGAATGGTTATCTGGAGAGTGATTTATAAACAGAAACTGAGGGAAGTTAGTCGATCTGGAACTCTGCAGTCTACTGTAAGTTTAGTGTGCCACAAAATTTTTCTGAGTCACCACACAATTTAATTAAAATTGGGGAAATTTAATATAATAACTGAATTAGTCACGGAATTGCTAAGCGTAACTAACGTGTTAGTATTAATAAAAAGATCCAAGCGAATATATGGTATGAACATGTGGGGGCAATTTAAAAACAACCGTAGAGGGAGCAGGCGCTTGAGCCTCAACAAAAAGAGTAAGATAATGAGACAAAGTCTACAACCTTTCGAGCTTCAGAAACGACACGTCGGATTATTAAGAATAATCTTATAACAGGGGACTGGTTTGTCTGAGAAACAGTCAACACAGCTTAAGATAGTTTAATAGTTTATTAAAATAAAACATCGTATTACAAATTCATATAATAATTCTAAACTGTGATCTGTCCTTGCCTGTAATTTAATTGCTGTTTTTCTTTTTGGTCATCAGTCTACTGACTGGTTTGATGCGGCCCGCCACGAATTCCTTTCCTGTGCTAACCTCTTCATCTCAGAGTAGCACTTGCAACCTACATCCTCAATTAATTGCTTGACGTATTCCAATCTCTGTCTTCCTCTACAGTTTTTGCCCTCTACAGTTCCCTCTAGTACCATGGAAGTCATTCCCTCATGTCTTAGCAGATGTCCTATCATCCTGTCCCTTCTCCTTATCAGTGTTTTCCACATATTCCTTTCCTCTCCGATTCTGCGTAGAACCTCCTCATTCCTTACCTTATCAGTCCACCTAATTTTCAACATTCGTCTATAGCACCACATCTCAAATGCTTCGATTCTCTTCTGTTCCGGCTTTCCCACAGTCCATGTTTCACTTCCATACAATGCTGTACTCCAGACGTACATCCTCAGAAATTTCTTCCTAAAATTAAGGCCGGTATTTGATATTAGTAGACTTCTCTTGGCCAGAAATGCCTTTTTTGCCATAGCGAGGCTGCTTTTGATGTCCTCCTTGCTCCGTCCGTCATTGGTTATTTTACTGCCTAGGTAGCAGAATTCCTTAACTTCATTGGCTTCATGACCATCAATCCTGGTGTTAAGTTTCTCGCTGTTCTCATTTCTACTACTTCTCATTACCTTCGTCTTTCTCCGATTTACTCTCAAACCATACTGTGTACTCATTAGACTGTTCATTCCGTTCGGCAGGTCATTTAATTCTTCTTCACTTTCACTCAGGATAGCAATGTCATCAGCGAATCGTATCGTTGATATCCTTTCACCTTGTATTTTAATTCCACTCCTGAACCTTTCTTTTATTTCCATCATTGCTTCCTCGATGTACAGATTGAAGAGTAGGGGCGAAAGGCTACAGCCTTGTCTTACACCATTCTTAATACGAGCACTTCGCTCTTGATCGTCCACTCTTATTATTCCCTCTTGGTTGTTGTACATATTGTATATGACCCGTCTCTCCCGAAAGCTTACCCCTACTTTTTTCAGAATCTCGAACAGCTTGCACCATTTTATATTGTCGAACGCTTTTTCCAGGTCGACAAATCCTATGAAAGTGTCTTGATTTTTCTTTAGCCTTGCTTCCATTATTAGCCGTAACGTCAGAATTGCCTCTCTCGTCCCTTTCCTTTTCCCAAAGCCAAACTGATCGTCACCTAGCACATTCTCAATTTTCTTTTCCATTCTTCTGTATCTTATTCTTGTAAGCATCTTCGATGCATGAGCTGTTAAGCTGATTGTGCGATAATTCTCGCACTTGTCAGCTCTTACCGTCTTCGGAATTCGGAATTGTGTGGATGATGCTTTTCCGAAAGTCAGATGGTATATCGCCAGACTCATATTGATTAACTCACTTGTATTATTATTATATCGAGTGCTGAGGTACATTGCGGTGATAAATGAAAAGGAAATTCTCGGCGCACATCGGAAAAGTTCACACAAACATACACGATTCACACACAAGAATAGAGATAAAAAGTGTTTTGCCCATCACAGTAAGTCAGAGGCTCAGAGGTTCATCCCTATCGCTTTCATTAAATTAATATGAATAAGAATAGAGTGGAACACTTTCCGGCAAAGAAATTTATCTACATCACCGTTCACATGAAACTAAGGTTGGCTGGTGTGAAACACCCGCAAATACCGTGAATATTCACGAACAAAGCAAAATTAGTAAGACTAAGCTTCAAGATCTCAGATGTAAGCCGTATAAACAGCCGACCGGTGTGGCCGCGCGGTTCTAGGCGCTTCAGTCTGGAACCGCATGACCGCTACGGTCGCAGGTTCGAATCCTGCCTCGGGCATGGATGTGTGTGATGTCCTTACGTTAGTTAGGTTTAAGTAGTTCTAAGTTCTAGGGGATTGATGACCACAGATATTAAGTCCCATAGTGCTCAGAGCCATTTGAACCATTTGAACCGTATAGACACAGGTACCAATGAAAGTCACGTGGAAACAAGAATAAGACTCGTTTAAGATAGTGCTGTTATTACACACGGTGAAATCACCACCACGTGGTATGAAAAAAGTTACACAATCTTAAAATTGAAACGAAATGAAAAGTAGAAAGAATAAAACAAATATACACTAGATAAATTCACAGACACATTCCAGTTGAAAGAGAAATCAGACAACTGAATTTGAAACCTCTGCTGAAGTAACGAACTTCCTACTCCATGTCTTCTGCTTACACAAAGTGAGGACTCGAAAACTTACAATATATAGAAAAATATACTCTGGAGAATGTAAGAATTCGACTACCGAACTGAAAAACGAAGTAGCTGATCAAACGTGTACATCAGTTGGAATAACTACATACCACAACACATTAACACTCACATCAGCGCCAAGTCGCTTTTAAGAGTACCGTCTTCACTTACCAAAGGTCCAGTTCCGAGTGCCGACAGCGCGCTCGCCCTGCGACGAACTTCCCCCAGGTAGCCGGAAGAGACCAGACGGGTTCTTCCCGCCACCATCTTAACTACTGTCTGATGACTACGGAAAGAATCCCAACCTCTTTGCCTTCATCGAGAAAGCTACGTTAGCTATACTGTTGCTACCGCAGCAGACAGCCAGATGCTGTACGGCTACCATATAAAAGACAAATTCGACATACACACTCACTCATTCACACAGATGATAAAGAGAGAAAGTAAATTTGGAAGCACAAAATGTAGGTAATGTACGTAAGATTAGATGCTTACTGAAAAAATCGATATTTTAATGCGTTTGTCTATCACTGAATGGGGACAAAAAAGAAGTACAAAACTAAATTACAAGTATTTAATCTTCGTTGATCCATTATGGATCGCGGGACGACGGCTGGCATGAACTTCTTGATGCAATAATTTACCAACAGCCGTATGTATTGTAGAAATTTATTTTATTTTATGAACTTTTATGTGCTACCAGTTTCGGCATTACATTGATGCCATCTTCAGGCCCCACTCGTCATAGTCGTAAAATCTCTGTACACAGAAGGAGCCATATAACTGGATCCGTGAATCAAATCGTCCTGCAACAGCTCTGAGTGGCCAGGCGACACAAACTAAAAAAAAAGTGAACGTGACAGCACGAAATACAAGTTAAGTAGTATGAAACGAGTAACACAGACGTTTCATCAGATTAATGGAAGTCGAGTAAACGAGATACCTCTGCTACTTAAACGAACGTTACGCTGGTCATTTTCTGAAGCCGTATTCGTCTGAGCAAAAATAGCCAAGTTTCATGAACGTCAAGGTAGGTAAAGGCATTGCGTACGACCAACTTCGCCAAATACAGCCAGTTGACGAATGGATTCGTATGAAATGGGTTTCACCGAGGTAGTCGCTACAAGATGGCGATGACTGTTAAGAGCGTACAATTTTTTCCTACCTAATTAATTATTATGGGCACGAAGAGGCTTACAAGTCTTCCGAGTGAGATTAGGCCTCTGTAATATGCAAGACCAGAGGTCTTCAAAGGAAACTGACGAAGGCTGCTGAGGTCAGGGGTGTCGCAGGTGAGTGAAGACGCTAACAGAAGTTAGCAAAAGACGCAGTACTGTATGATCAATGAACTGAGTGCGTGATGCTATATTATAAGAAACTAATGCAAGAAAACGTGGCAGTGAACGTTTAGAAATATGGTGAAATCTAGTAAGAGTAGGTAAATCCAAGACAGAGAAGAACACCGTCAACCGTGATCAGCGCTGTACTGGACGAGGGTGCTAAGACAAGCAACCCTAAATAAATCTACAAACCAGTAAATATGTCGAGGTGTGAATTTCACTAACTTATTGCAGATAAGGTGGCGAATTTGCTGACATACTGTGGGGAAGTCAGTGTGCTCGTAGCGCGCTATCAATATGATGATTTTTCTTATGCGCTGAGACAGCGGCAATCTGCCCCATCTTGTTTGGTGGAGCGTGAGTATGACTACGTCTGCATCTAAATGACTGCTCTGCAGTTCACATTTAAGTGCCTGGGAAAGGGTTCATCGAACTACTTTCACACTATTTTTCTACCTTCTATAAGACACCCCGACCTAACACGTAGCTTACATGAGTGAAACAAAAAAGTAGGTAAAATAGTTTTCGCTTAATAATACAGAAGGGGAAGTTATATTGTTTCACTTGGTGAAAACTGATACTGTTATCTAATACGATCTTTGCCTCTTAAAGTCGTTGAAGTGAAACATCAGTATATTTTAAGTAAAATTTTCTTTATAGGGTAAATTCTGATAAAACCATCCTTAATGATTACCGTCTGCTGTTTGTCTGAGTTCCGATCCGGCATTGCCTAATAGCATATGCTCTGTGTGGGTGCGTTAATACCGCCACGAAATGTATAAAAAATGTATGCAATGTTAGCTATTTAAACATCGGGCTTTGGATACTACTAATAAGTAAAGGTGGTTCTTATTTCGAGATAGCGAAACTAGGGCAAGTCGATAATGGCGATCGATCGCCAACACTTCCAAACAAAGCGTCGACTAGTACTATTACTATGGCAAAAACTATTGGTTAAAATGACTTCAGTTTGAATGGTAACTTGTGTTGACCAGATTACTTGAATGAATAAATAATTTATTTTTATGGTAATATTACTGAAATAAGCAATTCACTTATAGATAACACTTCCATGGCTCTGAGCACAATGGGACTCAGCTACTGAGGTCATCGGTCCCCTAGAACTTAGAACTACTTAAACCTAACTAACCTAATGACATCACGCACATCCATGCCCGAAGCAGGATTCGAACTTGCGACCGTAGCGGTCGCGCGGTTCCAGA
Source organism: Schistocerca piceifrons (assembly GCF_021461385.2). Lineage (NCBI taxonomy): Eukaryota > Metazoa > Arthropoda > Insecta > Orthoptera > Acrididae > Schistocerca > Schistocerca piceifrons. Next base: position 291,305,122 of record NC_060142.1, read on the forward strand.
CTGTAGCGCCTAGAACCGCTCGGCCACTCTGGCCGGTAAAACACTTTCATGTATCACTTCGAAGCGCCGAGGAGAGAGAGAAAGAGATAGAGTGAGATCAATTATGAATTATCGTTTTACAATCATTACGTGAAACCAAACGTGGCACCATAATGAACATAACATAATAGTTTCTTTGGATTATGATTGTATTTGCTCGATAAATAACAGTGTTGCCTTAGGCACTCCGTCCATCCTTCGAACAGTTCACACCTTTTTATTTAACGTACGTAATTGCAACAACAGCTTAAAATACTGTTGTTGTTGTTGTGGTCTTCAGTCCAGAGACTGGTTTGATGCAGCTCTCCATGCTACTCTATCCTGTCCAAACTTCTTCATCTCCCAATACCTACTGCAACTTACATCCTTCTGAATCTGTTTAGTGTGTTCATCTCTTGGTCTCCCTTTACGATTTTTACCCTCCACGCTGCCCTCCAATATTAAATTGGTGATCCCTCTATGCCTCAGAATACGTCCTATCAACCGATCCCTTCTTCTAGTCAAGTTCTGCCACAAATTTCTCTTCTCCCCAGTTCTATTCAATACCTCCTCACTAGTTATGTGATCTACCCATCTAATCTTCAGCATCCTTCTGTAGCACCACATTTCGAATGCTTCTATTCTCCTTTTGTGTAAACTATTTATCGTCCACGTTTCACTTCCATACATGGCTACACTCTATACAAATACTTTCAGAAAAACTTCCTGACACTTAAATCTATACTCGATGTTAACAAATTTCTCTTCTTCAGAAACGCTTTCCTTGCCATTGTCAGTCTACATTTTATATCCTCTCTACTTCGACCATCATCAGGTATTTTGCTCCCTAAGTAGCAAAACTCAATTACTACTTTAAGCGTTTCATTTCCTAATCTAATTCCCGCAGCATAACCCGATTTAATTCGACTACATCCCCCCCCCCATGAACCGTGGACCTTGCCGTTGGTGGGGAGGCTTGCGTGCCTCAGCGATACAGATGGCCGTACCGTAAGTGCAACCACACCGGAGGGGTATCTGTTGAGAGGCCAGACAAACGTGTGGTTCCTGAAGAGGGGCAGCAGACTTTTCAGTAGTTGCAGGGGCAACAGTCTGGATGATTGACTGACCTGGCCTTGTAACACTAACCAAAACGGCCTTGCTGTGCTGGTACTGCGAACGGCTGAAAGCAAGGGGAAACTACAGCCGTAAGTTTTCCCGAGGGCATGCAGCTTTACTGTACGGTTAAATGATGATGGCGTCCTGTTGGGTAAAATATTCCGGAGGTAAAATAGTCCCCCATTCGGATCTCCGGGCGGGGACTACTCAAGAGGACGTCATCATCAGGAGAAAGAAAACTGGCGTTCTACGGATCGGAGCGTGGAATGTCAGATCCCTTAATCGGGCAGGTAGGTTAGAAAACTTAAAAAGGGAAATGGATAGGTTAAAGTTAAATATAGTGGGAATTAGTGAAGTTCGGTGGCAGGAGGAACAAGCCTTTTGGTCAGGTGAATACAGGGTTATAAATACAAAATCAAATAGGGGTAATGCAGGAGTAGGTTTAATAATGAATAAAAATAGGAGTGCGGGTAAGCTACTGCAAACAGCATAGTGAACGCATTATTGTGGCCAAGATAGACACGAAGCCCACACCTACTACAATAGTACAAGTTTATATGCCAACTAGGTCTGCAGATGTTGATGAAATTGATGAAATGTATGATGAGATAAAAGGTATTAAATTGTAAGACATTGCCGGGAGCAGATGTGGACTCTGACCACAATCTATTGGCTGTAACCTGTAGATTAAAACTGAAGAAACTGCAAAAAGGTGGGCATTTAAGGAGATGGGATCTGGACAAACTGAAAGAACCAGAGGTTGTACAGAGTTTCAGGGAGAGCATAAAGGAACAATTGACAGGAATGGGGGAAAGAAATACAGTAGAACAAGAATGGGTAGCTTTGAGGGATGAAGTAGTGAAGGCAGCAGAGGATCAAGTAAGTAAAAAGACGAGGGCTAGTAGAAATCCTTGGGTAACAGATGAAATATTGAATTTAATTGATGAAAGGAGAAAATATAAAAATGCAGTAAATGAAGCAGGCAAAAAGGAATACAAACGTCTCAAAAATGAGATCGACAGGAAGTGCAAAATGGCTAAGCAGGGATGGCTAGAGGACAAATGTAAGGATGTAGAGGCTTATCTCACTAGGGGTAAGATGGATACTGCCTACAGGAAAATTAAAGAGACCTTTGGAGATAAGAGAACCACTTGTATGAACATCAAGAGCTCAGATGGAAACCCAGTTCTAAGCAAATAAGGGAAAGCAGAAAGGTGGAAGGAGTATATAGAGGGTCTATACAAGGGCGACGTACTTGAGGACAATAATTTGGAAATGGAAGAGAATGTAGATGAAGACGAAATGGGAGATACAATACTGCGTGAAGAGTTTGTTAGAGCACTGAAAAACCTGGGTCGAAACAATGCCCCGGGATTAGACAACATTCCATTAGAACTACTGACGGCCTTGGAAGAGCCAGTCCTGACAAAACTCTACCATCTGGTGAGCAAAATGTATGTGACAGGCGAAATACCCTCAGACTTCAAGAAGAATATAATAATTCCAATCCCAAAGAAAGCAGGTGTTGACAGATGTGAAAATTAACGAACAATCAGTTTAATAAGCCACAGTTGCAAAATTCGAAGACGAATTCTTTACAGACGAATGGAAAAACTAGTAGAAGCCAACCTTGGGGAAGATCAGTTTGGATTCCGTAGAAATATTGGAACACGTGGGGCAATACTGACCTTACAACTAATCTTAGAAAATAGATTAAGGGAAGGCAAACCTACGTTTATAACATTTGTAGACTTAGAGAAAGCTTTTGACAGTCTTGACTGGAATACTCTCTTTCAAATTCTAAAGGTGGCAGGGGTAAAACACTGGGAGCGAAAAGCTATTTACAATTTGTACAAAAGTCAGATGGCAGTTATAAGAGTCGAGGGACATGAAAGGGAAGCAGCGGTTGGGAAGGGAGTGAGACAGGGTTGTAGCCTCTCCCCAATGTTATTCAATCTGTATATTGAGCAAGCAGTAAAGGAAACAAAAGAAAAATTCGGAGTAGGTATTAAAATCCATGGAGAAGAAATAGAAACTTTGAGGTTCGCCAATGACATTGTAATTCTATCAGAAACAGCAAAGGACTTGGAAGAGAGGTTGAACGGAATGGACAGTGTCTTGAAAGGAGGGTATAAGACAAAAGCAAAACGAGGGTAATGGAATGTAGTCGAATTAAGTCGGGTGATGCTCAGGGAATTAGATTAGGAAATGAGCCACTTAACGTAGTAAAGGAGTTTTGCTATTTGGGGAGCAAAATAACTGATGATGGTCGAAGTAGAGAGGATATAAAATGTAGACTGGCAATGGCAAGAAAAGAAAAACTGGATAAGAAGAGAATAGAAGCTTTCGAAATGTGGTGCTACAGAAGAATGCTGAAGATTAGATGCGCAGATCACATAACTAATGAGGAGGTATTGAATAGAATTGGGGAGAAGAGGAGTATGTGGCACAACTTGATAAGAAGAAGGGACCGGTTGTTAGGACATCTTCTGAGGCATCAAGGGATCACAAATTTAGCATTGGAGGGCAGTGTGGAGTGTAAAAATCATAGAGGGAGACCAAGAGATGAATACACTAAGCAGATTCAGAAGGACGTAGGTTGCAGTAAGTACTGGGAGATGAAGAAGCTTTCACAGGATAGAGTAGCATGGAGAGCTGCAGCAATCCAGTCTCAGGACTGAAGACCACAACAACAACAACAACATTCCATTATCCTCGTTTTGCTGCTGTTGATGTTCATCTTATATCCTCCTTTCAAGACACTTTCTATTCCGTTCAGCTGCTCTTCCAGGTCCTTTGCTGTGTCTGACAGAATTACAATGTCATCGGCGAACCTTAAAGTTTTTATTTCTTCTCTATGAATTTTGATTCCAACTCCGAATTTTTCTTTTGTTTCCTTTACTGCTTGCTCAATATACAGATTGAATAACATCGGGGATAGGCTACAACCCTATCTCACTCCCTTCCCAACCACTGCTTCCCAAACTGGCTGAAATTAGTAAAAGGAGTGCAGCTTGGCCGCCTTGAATGTTGAAAGCACGTGTGTTCAAACATCTTACTTTCAGCATTCAACACGTGTTCTTTAATGATGTATTTTGTACCTTTGTAATTGTATTTTCATGTTGTAAATTTGTAATTGTATAGACACCAGTTCTTCAAATTAAGTTACATTTCACTGCACACGTTTCTGTTGGTCATAGTATATGGACAATATGTGACACGTAGGGACTGTTAGTGGTTGCACGTGTGTTAATAATTCAGCAAGGGACTGGATAACAGCATTGCTGGTTCTAAGGACAATTCCAAAAACTTTGTGAGTGCACAAGTGGTGGTTATGGACTTGCTATATTGTCTGCAAGACTCTTCGATGGTGATTGTGAACCTGCACAGTCGCAGCAGATGGCTGCTGGCCATCTCTACAAGCGCTACACTGGGTCTGAATCTGTGATGGCCCACCAGTACCATTATTTCTACAAGGACTACAGTGGGTCTGCATCTTTGATGACCCACCAATACCATTATTTCTACAAGAACTACAGTGGGTCTACACCTCTGATGACCACCAGTACCATTATCTCTACAAGGACTATAGTGGGTCTGCATCTCTGGTGGCCCACCAATACCAGACTCTCTACCAGGACTACAGTGGCTCTGTGATGACCTACCTACCAATATTCTTCAAAACTTCGATTGACTTTGCTGTGGGTTTGCTCTGTTGTGGCCCATTACCTGTCTGCATGTCAAGAGTCAACACTGTCTCTCTGTTGGAAGGACAACACTACTTCTTCAAAACTGCATGGAAATCCACTACTTCCGTGTGCATTTTCTTCTACTGCTCAGACTTTGAGAAAAGGAACGGCAGTTTTACTGTGACGAATGATCAGGACTGTCTTTATGGACTGTGAGAAAATTTTAGCTTTTGACCAACATTGTATCAATAAGTGTGTGCATTTGATATCTTTGTTATTGTAATTATGAAAAATTTTATCAAATCATTATTGGCCACTGCCCAAAACAATTTGTAAAATTTTTTTGTGGGGAGCATGGGGCTATGTAAGTAGGCTGTTTAGGTTTTTTTATTGGTAACGCCACCTCTGTATAAAAATCACTGGCTGTGCTGTGTGCAGTCTGTGTCTAGTTTGCATTGTTGTCTGCCATTGTAGTGTTGGGCAGCGGCAGCTGGATGTGAACAGCGCGTAGCGTTGCGCAGTTGGAGGTGAGCCGCCAGCAGTGGTGGATGTGGGGAGAGAGATGGCGGAGTTTTGTAATTTGTCATGAACTGCTATATATATTATGACTATTAAGGTAAATACATTGTTTGTTCTCTATTAAAATCTTTCATTTGCTAACTATGCCTATCAGTAGTTAGTGCCTTCCGTAGTTTGAATCTTTTATTTAGCTGGCAGTAGTGGCGCTCGCTGTATTGCAGTAGTTCCAGTAACGAAGATTTTTGTGAGGTAAGTGATTTGTGAAAGGTATAGGTTAATGTTAGTCAGGGCCATTCTTTCGTAGGGATTTTTTGAAACTCAGATTGCGTTGAGCTAAAAATATTGTGTGTCAGTTTAAGCACAGTCTTGTATAATTGTTCAAAAGGGGACGTTTCAACTTTTGTTGACCAAATCCTTTTTATAGGTAGTCATGTCGTTGAAATGTTACCTGTTGGAAAAAATGCACACACAAACGCCTAAATTTACATACGACTTTCAGATTGTAACAATTATACACCACTTACGAATTACAATACATAAATGTACAATACTACTCTCCTCGGAGAAAAAGTCCATCTTCCTTATTCTATGTTCATTATATCTCGAATTATAAGTCAGTAACTTAATGTTAAGTTAATGAAACTTACGTAAAATAAACATCTTATGAAAGTAAATACTAAAAAACAACGTTGTATATATTTCTTCAAGTCGTTGTGATGATACAGCCCTTTGGGTCCGTGTGACAGAATTGGTCCAGTGTTAAAAAGTTTTACGAGGAACCACACCCATTTCTTATTTTTTTATTTTTGTTTATTTATTCATTCATTTTGAGTCATCAGTTTACCGACTGGTTTGAAGCAACCCCCCCCCCCCCCCACTATTTCCTCTCCTGTGACTACCTCTGCATCTCAGGGTAGCACTTGGAACCTACGTCCCCAATTATTTCCTGGATGTATTGCCTTACGTCCTCAATTATTTGCTGAATGGATTCCGGCCTCTATCTTCCTCTACAGTTTTTACTCTCTACATCTCCCTCTAGTAACCTGACGTTATTCTCTCATGTCTTAGGAGATGTCACATCAACCTGTCCCTTCTGCTTATCAGTGTTTTCCACATATCCCTATTCTCTGCGATGCTGCGCAGGAACTCCTTGTTTCATTCCTTATCAGTCAACCAAATTTCCAACATTCGTCTGTAGCACCACAGCTCAAATGCTTCGATTCTCTTGTGTTCCTGTTTTCCCACTATCCATGTTTCACTAACATACAATGCTGTGCTCCAAACGTACATTCTTAGAAATTTTTTCCTCAAATTACGACAAATGTTTGATACTAGTAGACTTTTCTTGGCCAGGAATGCTCTTTCTGCCAGTGCCAGTCTGCTTTTGATGTCCACTTTGCTGCGTCCTTTGGTTATTTTGCTGCCTAAGTGGTAGAATTCCTTAACTTCATCTACTTCCTGAGCATCAGTCTCGATGTTATGTTTCTCGTTGTCCTCATTTCTGCTGCTTCTCATTTCTTTCGCCTTTCTTCGATTTATTCTCTATCCATATTTTGTACTCACTAGACCATATCATTCAGCAAACCCTGTTATTCTTCTTTACCTCCACTGAGGATACCAATGTCATCAGCGAATCTTATCATTCATATCCTTTTAACTGGATTTTCATTTCAGTCCTAAGCCTTTCTTTTATTTCCATCATTGCTTTTTCGGTGTATAGATTGAACAGTAGAGGTGAAAGACTACATCCCTGCCTTACACCCTTTTTAATCCGAGCACTTCGTCCTTGGTCTTGTACTCTTTTTATTCACGCCACCTCCCTGGCTCTTGTACGTGTTCTATGTTACCCGTCTCTCCTTACAACTTATCCCTATTTTCCTCAGAATTTCGAACATCTCGCGGCATTTCACATTGTCGAACGCTTTTTCCAGGTCGACGAGTCCTATGAACGTGTCTTGATTTTTCTTTAGTCTTGCATCCATTACCAACCGCAACGTCAGAATTGCCTCTCTGGTGCTTTTCTTTACCTTTCCTAAAGCCAAAATGATCGTCATCTAACACATCCTTAATTCCTTTTCTGTCTTTTTGTGTATCATTCTTATCAGCAACTTGGAAGCGTAAGCGGTTAAGCTGATTGTACCATATCCTCACATTTCTCAGCTCTTACAGTCTTCGGAATTGTTTGAATGATATTTTTCCGATAGTCAGATAGTAAATCGCCAGACCCATAGATTCTGCACCCCAGGTAGCTCTTTACTCACACGAAGTGTTGCGTGCTATCGGCAAAGGATTTCAAATTGAATCCCTATGTCTAGATTTCCAGAAAATTTTTGATAGCTTACCTTACTAGCGGTTTGTAGTCAAATTGCGTGCTTATGGAATGTCGTTTCAGCAGTGCGACTGAATTCATGATTTTCTGTCAGAGAGGTCATTGTTCTTAGTAACTGACAGAAAGCCAGCGTGTAAAACAGAAGTGATTTCTGGCGTTCCCCAAGGTAGTGTTATAGGCCTTGCGTTCTTCTTCATCCATATAAACGGTTTAGGAGACAATCTGACAGCCTTCGATGGTTGTTTGCAGACGATGCTGTCGTTTGTCGTCTAGTGAAGTCATCAGAAGATCAAAACCAATTGCAAACCGATTTAGATAAGATAGCTGTATGATGTGAAAATTGGCAGTTGACGCTGTATAATGAAAAGTGTGAGGTCATCCACATGAGTGCTAGAAGGAATCCGTTAAAATTCGGTTAAACGATAGATCAATCAAATCAAAAAGGCCCTAAATTCAACTACATACCTAGGAATTACAATTATGAACAACTTAAATTGGAAAGAACACATATAAAATTTTGTGTGGAAGGTGAACCAAAGACTGCGTTTTACTAGCAGAACGCTTAAAAGATGCAACAGTGCCACTAAGGAGACTGTCTACACTATGCTGGTCCGTCGTCTTTTGAAGTACTGCTGCACTGTGTGGGATCCTTACCAGATACGATTAGCGAAGTACATCGAGAAAGTTCAAATAAGGGCAGCACGTTTTGTATTATCGAGAAATAGGGGAGAGAGTGTCACAGAGATGATACAGCATTTGGAGTGGACATCATTAAAACAAAGGCATTTCTCGTTGCGGCGTGATCTTCTTACGAAAATCAGTCACCAACTTTCTCCTCCGAATGCAAAAATATTTTTTTGACACCGACCTACATAGGGAGAAAGGATTATCACAATAAAATAAATGAGAGCTCTCATGGAAAGACATATGTGTTAGTTTTTTCCGTGCGCTGTTCGAGACTGGAATAACAGAATTACTGTAAAGGTAATCCGATGAACCCTCTGACAGGTACTTACGTGTCATTTTCTGAGCAGCCATGCAGACGTAGAACTTATCTTCTTGAAAAAGCCATCATCCAGGACATTAATGGGAACACCCGTGTCGAGTCTTATAGGTATGTTACATATACTAGCGCAAACTGTAACTTCAGTGTTCTCCTCATTACAATTTTTGACCTCAGTAAACACATTTTCCTTCGTTTCTGTACCATAATAGTATCTAAGTTTGTTTATGCTAGTGTCACTGTTATCATTAATGACTAAATGAGGTCACATTTTATGTGAATTTCTGGATGTGTTCAGTCGCTTCTCATCTATAACCTCAAATACCCAAACGCCATGATTCTGTGGCTACCAATTTGGATGTGGGCCGACATTTGGCTGCCACTGCCCCGAATAATTGTCTTGCCACTGGTTATTATGTGGATGTCGATAGTTATTGTTATTGTGATTACGCTGATATGCGAGATGATACCGGTTATCATTCCTAAATTTGCTATTTGAACTGAATGAGCTTTTGGTGGACTGAGGTCGGATATCGTTATTATGACCCTCGCGATTTCTCTTTCCATTGTGATTGCCAGTACTGTGAGTAGGCTGTTCATGTTTTCTCTATGTAAGTAGGCTGTTTATGTTTTCTTATTGGCAACGTTACGTAGCGCTCAATATGAAAATCACTGGCTGTGCTGTGTGCAGTCTGTGGCTACTTTGCATTGTTGTAATACTCGCCATAGTAGTGTTAGGCAGCTGGTTGTGAACAGCGCGTAGCGTTGCGCAGTTGGAGGTGAGCCGCCAGCAGTGGTGGATGTGGGGAGAGAGATGGCGGAGTTTTGAAATTTGTCATGAACTGCTATATTTATATATGATGATATCAAGGTAAATACATTGTTTGTTCTCTATTAATATCTTTCATTTGCTAACTATCCCTATCAGTAGTTAGTGCCTTCCATAGTTTGAATCTTTTATTTAGCTGGCAGTAGTGGCGCTCGCTGTATTGCAGTAGCTTGAGCAGCGAAGATTTGTGAAAGGTATAGTTTAATGTTAGTCAGGGCCATTCTTTTGTAGGGAATTTTGAAAGTCAGATTGCGTTGCGCTAACAAAATATTGTGTGTCAGTTTAAGCACAGTCATGTATAATTGTTCAAAGGGGACGTTTCATATGTCGACCCTTAGCCTAGGATACCTCACTGGAATCTTCTGACTTTTTCTTGTAGTTTGTGTATTTAGTATAGCTTTTGTTTATTGCTAGCGCGTAATTGTAGAGAGAATCTCCTTTGTAGTTGTAGCCTTTCATTGTTGTACAGTAAAACAGTTGTGGCATGCATATAGATTTGCACCAAGTATTTCGCAGCTAATTGCAATTAACTAGATATTATTTTCAGTGCTATGTTAATGTGTTCTCCTATTTTTGCACTTCAAATTGTGCTTTTCTGTGTTATCGTGTGAAATATTGTGACAATTATGGCGTGTGAAAAACGTAACACTAGGCTCCAAACTAAACTGAGAAATAATAGTGACGACGAGCGTAGCTTATCAGCGCCGCAGAGTAATGAATTTACTAATGTTCAAAGTAGTAATTTGGTAACTGTGCACAGGGAAATGGAGCGGGCGTCAAACAATGGCGTGGACAGTGAAACAATTAGTGAAGAGGGAAGCATTATCGATCGATCGGTCGGCAATAGCTCGCCTCAGGAAGCCGAAATGACAGGACACGATCTCGCAAATACTGTAGATTCAGGTTTTGGATCCTCACCGTTTTCTCAAATAAGTCAAGACACATTTTCTGCTTGTCAAAATGTGAATGTTTCCGGTGTAAATTCACTGCCGAAAAGCACTGAGGAACATGTTTCAGACACCAATGCATTGTTATTACAATTAATACAACAAATGGGACAAACACAGCAAAAGCTTCAAAAGTTAGACACAGTGGAACAAAATCTTAAAAAGTTAGACACAATGGAACAACACCAGAGACAAACACAGCAACAGTTAGACACAATGGAACAACACCAGAGATAAACACAGCAACAGTTAGACACAATGGAACAAAATCTTCAAAAGTTAGACACCACACTTGAACAAACACGTGAAGATTTAACCACTGAGTTACATAACATTGAATCGAAATGTCAAAAAGTCTGTAATGACGTAAAAACACAAATTTGTGAGCATTTTCAACCTATTTTTTCGCGGCATGAAAATGCATTACAGAATCACGAAGCAGCCATAAAAGAACTGCAAACCATTGTTCATGAAAATCATGAGACCTTGTGGGCTAAAATTGACTCAGTTGCATCTACCGATTCGTTTAAGCAACTTGCAAAAACTCAGGAAAACTTAAAGGACACAGTAGATTCGATTTCAACACAAATGGACACTCTGAAACTTGGTTCAGAAAAACACACTGAGGAAATGTGTTCACTATCGGAGCAAGGAGCCGAACTTTCGGATCAGGTTACTAACTTATTTACAAAGGTAGATGATGATCTGAATGACACAAGACCTGTAGCCTTCACTGACACAGAAGAGTATGAACAAATTAGAAAATTCAAACAGAATCAAAATCAAATCAATACACAGTACAAAAGAGAAATCCGGGAAGTACAAGATCAGCTGACACAGGTAATACAAGAATTACGTATTTCAGAGGATACTCGCGCCCCAATACGGGAAGAGGGACACAGAAATACGGAACAGCCACAACATAATAACACATTGCATTTCGGAAGTTATGAAAGAAATTGGCAATGTGCACCGAATTTTGTGATGGAACGGCCGACACGACCTAACAATGACCGATATGCGACTCGCCGACATGATGATTTTGACTATAAGCTGTTCATTACTACACGTAAATTCAAAACATTTAAGAATTCTGGCAACGACATTCATCCACAAGCATGGCTCCATCAACTCTCGCATTGTTTTCCTCCCAACTGGTCGTTAGAACACAGATTAGAATTTATGTGTGGCTACTTGGAGAATGAACCAGCTGTAAGAATGCGAACTCATCCGCATTTGCTTAATCAAACTGCCTGAACATTTACGACATATTATTTTGGCAGGACGTTGCAAAGACGACATTGAATCATTTCAGGGACTCTTACAAGAATTAGAAATTGACACTGACAATCGCGGAACGCGAAACCAGGAACACAACAATTACAGGTCACATCCGTCGCAATTCCGCGATGAAAGAAGTAATAACTTGACACGACAAGTCTATTCTCACAACACAAATCGTGACCAAAACAGACACCACCCGTATGACAACCGTTGGCAGAGTAGTAATAACTACAGGGAAAGATCACCTCTCCGTGGTAATGACTATCACAGAGACAATAAGAGAAACAGACAATATGGGAACCAAAATAAATACTATCAAGGGAGACAGAATAACTTTAGACGCAACGGACCAGCGCGCAGTTACGATTCAGGGAGAAATTCTCCACCATGTGACCGACAAGAAAGAAACTATGGAATCTACCGACATGACGACAGACGATATGATCGTAACGACAGACCTGAATTGCATCAGAACTGGCGGGATTCAAACAGAGCAGGGCCCTCTCGTCACGGTGAATTTGTAGAAGTTAGGTATCCAAATCCCAATAACGACGCGCGCCAACAAAGAGACAATAGGCAATTACTCACACCGCTGGCAGCAACAAAACGTACTTATGAAACTAACGACGCAGCTGCCGTAGCTAGTAATTACGTAAAAATGGAAGACATTAGGGACATCTTACTCCAAGAACACGACGTAAAACATAACAACATTGCATATCCTGTGATTCACATTACAGTAAATGACGTAAAATTTACGGCAGTACTTGACTCTGGCAGTCCCATTTCAGTAATCAGTGAAACACCCTTTAGCAAATGCAACAAATCGAACGATTGCCCCACACTTCCGTTACGTAAGATTAAATTGCAAGGTGCAATCTTTGGAAAAAGTGTAGATGTACGCCAACAAACCAACTTAGAATTCTTTTGTCAAAGCCACAGCTTCTCTATGAACTTTCTTATTGTTCCATTATTGTCGACGGAAATTATACTGGGAGTAGACTTTTTAAATGAATACAAAGCAATCTTAAGCTTTCACGATGCTGAAATAAGTTTAGAAAAAGGAGATAAGTCAGTAGCTTTGAAATTTGAAGATTGGCTCTCAAACCATGACGAGGAAATTAATCGGCTCTACCTTCTGTTAGACAACAGTTCGGAATTTTCGACGGAACTTGACACTAACAATCACTCTGCAAGTACTGACGGGGGTGATATCGACGGCGCATTTGATACTAATGAGTTAATTCAGAATAAAATTCAAACAATTGAGAATTGTAATGACACTGATCGGCAGGACCTTTTTGAGATTTTACAAGAACATTCCACAGTTTTTACTCATAAAACAGGAACAATCAAGGGATTTCAATACCAATTTCGTGTTCGTGAGCATACTAAATTTTGTGTTAGACCATATGTAATTCCAGCACATTATAGGGACCGTGTTAGAACAGAAATACAATCTATGCTTGACGAGGGCATTATTGAGCCTGCAGTAAGCTCATACAACAACCCATTACATGTTGTTGAGAAGAAAAATGGATCGATCAGGCTTGTCTTAGATTCGAGACAAATCAATACGATCATTATTCCTGAAACAGACAGGCCGCAAACGTTGGAAGAACTTCTTCAAAATTTTAATGGTGTAAAAGTGTTGTCTTCCATTGATCTCAGATCCAGCTTTTATCAGATCGAACTTCATCCAGAATGTAGAAAATACACAGCTTTCCTTTGTTTCGGCGTTTGTTATCAGTTTCGGAAACTTCCCTTTGGTTTGAACATTTCTTCAGCAGCATTCATTCGCGGGCTAAATTCCATATTACCTGAGTTCTTAAAACGTCACATCACCTTATATGTGGACGATATTCTAATAGCAGAAGCTTCATGGGAACTACATAATCGCATCCTCAACAGTTTGTTACGTATTTTTGCAGAATCTGGAATTACAGTTAACTTGGAAAAGTCTGAATTCGGTAGGACAAAGGTGAAGTTTTTGGGACATATTATTTCTTCTGAAGGCATTCAGCCGGATCCTGAAAAGTTAAAAGCAATCAGAGCCATTCCAGTTCCATCCACAAAAAGACAAGTGCGCAGTTTTCTAGGTCTCGTAAATTTTTACCGTCGTTTTCTGAATATGCAAATTCTTGTTACACCAAAACTTTGTTCTCTCACTGGAAAAAATACTATTTGGAACTGGGACGAACAAGCACAATTGGAATTCAATTCTTTGAAAGAAGCGTTACTTCACGCGCCAATCTTAGCTCATCCAGATCTGTCACAAGATTTCTGCCTTAGCACGGATTCTTCTAAAGTCGGTCTTGGTGCCCATTTATTTCAAGAAGCCATAGAAAATGACACTACCGTACAGAAAACCATTGCTTTTGCTAGCCGAGTGCTAACAAAATCTGAAAAAAATTATTCCGTTACTGAATTAGAAGCTTTAGCTATCGTTTGGGCATTTAACAAATTCCGTTTCTTTCTTTCTGGTAAGCACGTAAAAGTATACAGTGATCATCGTGCATTACAATTTCTTATGTCTTCAAAATTAAATCATGACAGGTTAAAACGTTGGGCACTGTTTCTGCAAGAATTCCGCTTCACAATAGTCTACATTCCCGGCAAGGAGAACATTGTTGCGGACGCACTGTCTCGCGCACCGGCTGGGCTTGAGAAAAGTACCACAGAAGGCAACCTCGGGAAAAATTTCAGTATTCTTTACATTCAGAAAGTCGCCTTGGAAAACTTCATCACCACATCTTTAAAGGACATTGCTCATGAACAAGATAAAGATCCGATTTGGAAAGACATCAAGAGCAAATGCCATGAAAAGACACACACACAGATTCGGCATTATTATCTGGTTAGAAACAACATACTGTTCAAACGCTGCACTGTTGATGACAAGCTATGGGTACTTTGCATTCCTGACGATTTTGTTAATAAGCTCATTTGGTACATTCATTTCAGCTACGCACATTTTGGTCCACGAAAATGTTATCATATTCTTCGAACGACTTGCTATTTTAACAATATGGAAAAAAGAATTCGAAGAGTCTTGTCTATTTGTAAACTTTGTCAAAAGGCGAAACCATCTACTGTCTCACATCGTGCTCCGTTGTTTCCTATTATTCCTTCTAAATTAAAAGAATTTGCTGCTGTTGATCTCTTGGGACCGCTTGTCAGAACATCCAATGGATTTTCGTACGTTCTAGTCGCTGTTGAACTTACTTCAAAATTTGTTTCTTTCACTCCGTTACGTAAAGCCACTGGACGATCTGTATCCAACGCCTTTGTTAAAAATTTCTTACGTGAAGTTGGCCACGTTGCTAAAGTCATTTCAGATAACGGACCGCAATTTAGATCTGCTGTTTGGTCACGCACGCTTCGGAATCGTAAAATCAAACCTGTTTTTATTTCATTGTACTCACCACATTGCAACCCGTCTGAACGGATTATGAAAGAAATCAATAAGCTTTGCAGACTTTATTGTCACAGAAAGCATCAGCATTGGGACAGATATCTACAATTATTTCAAAATGTGCTGAATGAAATGCCTCATGATTCCACTGCTTTACCACCTACTCCTGTACTGAAGAATGAAGAACCACCGAACAGAATCAGAGAGCTTGTACCTTTCCCGAATACACGTAAACTTCGACACAAAGACATAATTGATTTGGCTCTTAAAAATATAAAATCTGCAGCAGACAAAAGGAGAGAACTACACGGTAAAGCAAATGCAAAGAAATTATATATTGGTCAGAAAGTTCTCATTAAAGCTCATTCATTGTCACATAAGAAGAAACACTTGAGTCACAAATTCTTTCTAGTTTACAATGGACCTTACAGAATCCGACGTATACCACATGATAATTGCGTTGAAGTTGAAACTCTGCGTACTAGGAAGAGTAAAGGTTTACACCACATTTCACATGTAAAACCGTTTATTGAAAGATAATCTGCTTTTTAACTTTGTCTTTGCCATAAAACTTTTCACTTCACATTTCTAGTATGCTTTGTCAGATTTAGAATCTGTTAACATGTAACAATGTTTGAAGTGAAATATCCAGTCAAGAACCAAGAGAACTTATTTAAACAGAAATTACGAATGCATTGTTATAATGAACAGACGACACAGTGTTGTTAGTTGTACATTCTTGCTTGTTAGTTGCACGATTATGTAACGACTATCAGGCTTACATACTTAGGACACATACTGGTACTGCTAATGAGATTTTAATGCAACATTTTGGTTTACTTGAAAATACATTCTGGGTTTAAAGTACTTTCTGTGAGATACCAGAGGACACAGTGGTTAGTTTATGTGACAGCTACACAATGTTATCACTACGCTACTAATGAGTGACAATTTACAATGTTGCTTTTGCAGTGTATCTGTTTTATATCTGCACAGTTTTCTGAATTCTTCTAGGAAGAAAAACATGTTTTAGTAGTAACTTTTGTGGTATAGCAACAATGAGACAGCCTTTTTCGTGGCATAACAATACGTTACTGTACAGTACTTTCTTCATCACGCCAATAAGCATAATAACTACGATATCTATACGCAAAGCATTTCACTTTTGTTTATCCTGTGGTAAGTACATTGACTTCTGCAGAACTTAGCTTTCGGAGGACGATAACTACGACACTTCCACAGAGATTATGTTGCGACAAGATGCACAGTTTAGCGCTACAGTACACGCATTTGAGTGATTAATCTTATACTTAAAACACTTATTTTTAAATATTTTTTTAATTACAAAGAAAGTTTTCCGTGATACATTTCATTCCATTGCTGTAATTTGTAACACCTGGGAGTATAATTACATTTATCCTCAGGGGGGTACACGCTCACTTTGTGTACCATGTGTTTGGAAAGCACAAGGAGCCCTAGCTAATATGGTATTTGCTCATACAACTTTACACTTTGGTACCATATTTCTCTAACACACAATTACAAAGCTATCTGATTATTTGACAGAGAAACAAACATTTTTTTTTTACTACGTCAGTGACAGATGTTTACGCAATTACACAGTTGGATAACTTCACACTTATGAAATTGTATTTTGTCTGTACTTTGTAAACTGTTCATATTTTTTTTTTTTTTTTTGGAACCATTGTGATACTATGAGAGCTTTGAATGATGTATTTGGTATGGATTCATGATTTTTAAAGTACGTTTGAGGCAGATTACACTTTTGACATGAGCAGAGAATTTTTTTAATTATTGGTGGAAGCTACGACGATTTTGAGATTTGACTGAGGTGTTATGATGTTATTTTTACGACGACGATGTGTATTATGCTGCTGAGGTATGTTTATGATTAATAGGCTGAGGCTATATGAGTTATTTGATTATGCTTCATATTTATAATGACGAAATATTGACGAGTGTCGATGGATACGTATATGTGTAATAAGGTAAGGAGTAATGAATAGTGGGTAGGGACTCTTGACTTGTGAAACAGGATGTTGGAAACCAAGAATCGTACTTTAAGAGTTATGAAATGTGTGTAAATGCGTGAATGTATCACAATGCCGGCGAAAATTGTTTTGGACACTTATATTTATAGGATTTTGTTTCTACAGATTTGCAACGCTAATTCTTGACCTGTGAAATATTTTTATGTGAGACTGTCACTGTAGCGGTAACTGCTGTCGTAAATATTTCCGTAAGAAAGTTAAGTGACCACCTGCACGTAATGCGTCGCGGGCACCCACCTGGGCGACAGCCGCCCGAAAAAAAAAAAAGAAAAAAAAAAGCCATTAGCCTTTCAGCGGCACAGGTAGAAAAAAAAAGGGGAGGCCATTGTCCGCGCTACTGACATTTCCTTGTTGAAAGCATACTGTGGAGCTCGTAATTTATGATATTTACTGAAATGCCTAATAAAATGACAAGAAATATTTTTACATCTGCACACCTGATTATGACAAGCGTCTTTCTATGAGAGTTGAGAGAATTTCTACTAACTTATGAAATGTCACATGACTACTGAATGATATTTTTATGCTTTGCTTTTCATAGTTGCTTATTTCATTTGATATCTGGTTTCCAGCTGTGTTGCAGCATTGCTTTTATAAAATGAAATGCATTTGCTAATGTGAACACTTTCTGTCAACAGATCTATTAAATAATTATTTTATGATCATCATTCTTTAAAAAAGGAGCACTTGGAAAGCAAAGAACAATAAGAAGGAACTAGTAACAGTAACACGTAATTTTCTTTTCAAGTACATGGTAATATTTCTTTTTAATATCAGTTGCTGTGGTGCACCACTTTAATTACATAGACATTAAGATGTGAATATACATTTTCCTTTTCTGCATTGTTGTTTTTACTGTAATATTTTTTCTGCTTGAGCTATGTCATGTTTAGGTATAAGTTACTGCTGTTTGCCAGGCGTAGTGTTACTGAATTTGACTTTGTGTTACTCTGCTAAGCCAATTTTACTACTCATTTATTTTTCTTGTTGCTGCACATTGGCTCATATTAGTTGTAATGTTGCATTGCTTGGTAATTTAGATTTACTGTAGCTTGCTTTGCAATTTTCCATTTTTTTGGTCATTGTTGTTTGTGTTACTTATTTTGTGCTGCTGCATTGCCTCGTTCCTTAGTTTAGCATCTGAGCTCAGTAGATTTAAGTTAGCTTAATAGGGGGTAGCCTCTAAGAGAATGAGTTTCGATGAATTGGAAGAAATGCATTGAGAAGTTATACGAAAAAAAAGTACAGAAAACAGGTTTAGGTAGGATTTTCTTGGAAATAAATGTTGAGGTAAGAAATGTGTGAACATATAAATACAGAAAGCATGCTTAGATAGAATTTTTTTTGGTGGAAACAAAGGATGAAATAAGAGGAAAGATATATGAAGTTTTGGGTTGGACTGCAGTACCACATGTTACACTGAAAACGAATCCTGTCCTTTCCTATTGGTGTTATCCCACTATATGTTTGTGTACCCTTGTGTATTTGTTTTCTTCCTGTCTCTGTGTAGTTTCATAGGATTTTTTCTTCTTCTAATACTAAGCTACATTCACTATGATGAGGAATACTGTTATCCTCAAATATAATTGGCATTAATAATATGTTATTTACCTTGTAAATATGCTTAGACATTATTAATTCTGTTCTGTTTAATGCTCATGTGTGAAGTTGATGTTTCGAAAGTTACTCTGATCTTTTATGTATGTACTCATGTCATAATTCCTGTAACACTGATGTATATGTTATTTCGATTCTTTTGTAAAGCCCATATTACTACAAATGTTATCGGTACTATTATGTTCTTTAATGACGTATTTGTACCTTTGTAATTGTATTCTTATGTTATTAAATTGTAATTGTCACCAGTTCATGATATTAGTAACTTGTTAGTTACATTTCACTGCACACGTTTCTGTTGGTCATAGTATATGGACAATATGTGAGAAGTAGGGACTGTTAGTGTTTGCACGTGTGTTAATAATTCAGCAAGGGACTGGATAACAGCATTGCTGGTTCTAAGGACAATTTCAAAAACTTTGTGAGTGCACAAGTGGTGGTTTATGGACTTGCTATATCATCCGCAAGACTCTTCAATGGTGATTGTGCACCTGCACAGTCACAACAGATGGCTGCTGGCTATCTCTACAAGGACTACAGTGGGTCTGCATCTTTGATGACCCACCAATACCATTATCTCTACAAGGACTACTGTGGGTCTGCACCTCTGGTGGCCCACCAATACCACAATCTCTACCAGGACTCCAGTGGGTCTGCTCTGTGATGACCTACCTACCAATATTCTTCAAAACTTCGAATGACTCTGCTGTGGGTTTGCTCCATTGTGGCCCATTATCTGTCAGCATGTCAAGAGTCAGCACTGTCTTTCCGTTGGAAGGACAACACTACCTCTTCAAGACTGCGTGGAAATCCACTGTGTGCAATTTCTTTTACTAATGAGACTTTGTGAAAAAAAACCTGTAATTACTATTATGATGAATGATCAGGACTATCTTTATGGACTGTGAGAAAATTTTAGCTTTTGACCAACATTGTATCAATAAGTGTGTGCATTTGATTTCTTTGTTATTGTAATTATGAAAAATTTTATCAAATCATTATTGGCCACTGCCCAAAAAAAAATTTGTAAAATTTTTTGTGGGGAGCATGGGGGCTATGTAAGTAGGCTGTTTATGTTTTCTCTATGTAAGTAGGCTGTTTATGTTTTCTTATTGGCAACGTTACGTAGCACTCAATATGAAAATCACTGGCTGTGCTGTGTGCAGTCTGTGGCTACTTTGCATTGTTGTAATACTCGCCATTGTAGTGTTAGACAGCTGGTTGTGAACAGCGCGTAGCGTTGCGCAGTTGGAGGTGAGCCGCCAGCAGTGGTGGATGTGGGGAGAGAGATGGCGGAGTTTTGAAATTTGTCGTGAACTGCTATATTTATATATGATGATATCAAGGTAAATACATTGTTTGTTCTCTATTAATATCTTTCATTTGCTAACTATCCCTATCAGTAGTTAGTGCCTTCCATAGTTTGAATCTTTTATTTAGCTGGCAGTAGTGGCGCTCGCTGTATTGCAGTAGCTTGAGCAGCGAAGATTTTTGTGAGGTAAGTGATTTGTGAAAGGTATAGTTTAATGATAGTCAGGGCCATTCTTTTGTAGGGAATTTTGAAAGTCAGATTGCGTTGCGCTAACAAAATATTGTGTGTCAGTTTAAGCACAGTCATGTATAATTGTTCAAAGGGGACGTTTCAGTACCACTCTTTGCAGACTGAGAATAATGTGTCCATTTCTATTGCTGTTGTTATTGGTTAAGGTGTCCTCATAGAGTAGGTCATTTGAATCTAGTACAGTCACGAAAATTTCACGATCTGCATCCGGTACACGAACTAGTTTTTCCTTTATGCTAATTGGTAACAGCCCTCAGAATTCGTAATACACCACGAAGTGATATACTCGTATATTCATCCCAATATTTTGTTTTATTTAGATAATGTTCAAAATATTTCCCGTTTCCAGGCTGAGGTTACAATATTCTTTTTTTTTTTTTAATTTAAATAATCTTGAGAATTTTCCTGTGTATCTCCTGTGTGAAGTCGAAGGGTTCTAGGTTGTAAGCATGGTTCCTTAATTTCTCCTTCACAGAGGTCCACCAGTAGTTTGCTAAGAAAGTCTTTTTGAAACAGCTCACACACACAGAACACTGCCGCGTATCACGTCGAAGCGTCAAGGAGAGAGAGAGAGAGAGAGAGAGAGAGAGAGAGAGAAAGAGAGAGAGACAGAGACAGCCTACATTTACATTTAGCAGTTATAAATCATCGTTTTACAATCACTGCATGAAAACAAACACTGCGCAATAATGAACATTTTATAATAGTTTCTTTAGATTATGATTACTTTTCTTTGATAAATGACACATAATGTTCATCCACAGGACATGTGGCCTGTAATTTAAAAAGTGTCATGTTGATCCCTCCATTGGCAAAATATTCCGGAACAGTCCCTCATTCGGATCTTTGGACCGAGATAGGTGGCTCAATGGTTAGCACACTGGACTCGCATTCGGGAGGACGACGTTTCAATCACACGTCCGGCCATCCTGACGTAGGTATTCCATGATTTCGAGATGGTTCCTTTGAAGGACACGACCGACTTCCTTCATTAATCTGATGGGATCGATGACCTCGCTGTTTGGTCTCCTACCTCCCCCAAACCAACCAAATCGGATCTCGGGGAGGGGACTGCCAGGGGCAGGTGTCCATGAGACAAAGATTGAATAACCAACAAAAAGGGTAACGTTCTTATGGGCTGGTGCGTGGAATGTCAGCAGCTTGAACGCGGTAGGGATGCTACAAAATCTAGAAAGGGAAACGCAAAGGCTCAATACACTCACTGAAGTGAAATGGAAATCTCTGGTCAGATGAGCATAAGGTAATATTAACAGCAACAGAAAGTCGTATATCGGGGGTAGGATTCTTTATGAACAGGAATGTATGGCAAAGAGTGACATACTGTGAACAGCTCAATGATAGTTTTCCTCCTCATCACAATCGAAAGCAAACCAACACTGGCAACGTTAGTTCAGGCATATATACCGACATCAAGAGCCGAAGATGAAGAGATAGAGAAACTATATGAGGACATTAAACGGGTATGTAAAGGGAGATTAAAATCTAATAGACATGAGGGATTGAAATGCGGTTGTTGTCCAAGGAGTAGATGAAAGGGTTACGGGAGAGTATGGGTTTGGTGTTAGGAATGAGAGACGAGAAAGACGAACAGTACCGCAATAAATTTCAGCTAGCAATAGCGATTACTCTGTTCAGAAATCACAAGATGAGGTCGTATACTTGGAAAAGGCTGGGAAATAATGGAAGATTTCAATTAGATTACATCATGGTCAGGCAGAGATTCCGAAAGTAGAAATTGGATTTTAGCGTAGTAGGAATAAATATATACTCAGACCGTACTGTAGTAGTGATGAAAAGTAGGCTGACGTTTAAGAGATTAGACAGAAAGAATCAATATGCAAAACAGTTGGATACGGAAATAAAGGAATGATGATATACGCTTGAAGTTCTTTATCTAAAGCTATAGATAAAGCAATAAGGAATAGCTGAGTAGACAGTACAGTTGAAGAGGAATGGACATCCCTGAAAAGGACAATTACAAAAGTTGGGGAAAAAAAACATAGGTACAAAGAAGGTAACTGCGAAGAAACCAAGGGTAATAGAAGTTAAAACGAAATGGCTGTATGAAAAAAAGATTTGGATCGAATAGCGGATGCAGTATTAAAATCAGAATTTAAAAGAGATTTGGAGGGCTTCAGTTCAACGAGTCACAATGGATAGATAACATCCCTTCAGAATTTATAAAATAATTGCTGGAAGTGGCAACGAAACAACTATTCACGTTGGTGTATAGAATGTATGCCTCAGAACAAGTCCTACCGACCGACCCCTTCTTCTAGTCAAGTTGTGCCACAAACTCCTCTTCTCCCCAATTCTATTCACTACCTCCTCATTAGTTATGTGATCTACCCATCTAATCTTCAGCATTCTTCTGTAGCACCACATTTCGAAAGCTTCTATTCTCTTCTTGTCTAAACTATTTATCGTCCATGTTTCACTTCCATACGTCGCTACACTCCACACAAATACTTTCAGAAACGACTTCCTGACACTTGAATCTACAATCGATGTTAACAATTTCTCTTCTTCAGAAACGCTTTCCTTGCCATTGCCAGTCTACATTTTATGTCCTTTCCACTTCGATCATGATCAGTTATTTTGCTCCTCAAATACCAAAACTCCTTTACTACTTTAAGTGTCTCATTTCCTAATCTGATTCCCTCAGCATCACCCGACTTAATTCAACTGCATTCCATTATCCTCGTTTCGCTTTTGTTGATTTTCATCTTATATCCTCATTTCAAGACACTGTCCATTCCATTCAACTGCTCTTGTCTCTGACAGAATTACAATGTCATCTGCGAACCTCAAAGTTTTTATTTCTTCTCCAGGGATTTTAATACCTACTCCGAATTTTTCTTTTGTTTCCTTTACTGCTTGCTCAATATACAGATTGAATAACATCGGGGAGAGGCTACAACCGTGTCTTACTCCCTTCCCAACCACTGCTTCCCCTTGACGTCCCTCGCCTCTTATAACTGCCATCTGGTTTCTGTACAAATTGTAAATAGCCTTTCGCTCCCTGTATGTTACCTCTGCC
This sequence comes from Schistocerca piceifrons, assembly GCF_021461385.2. Lineage (NCBI taxonomy): Eukaryota > Metazoa > Arthropoda > Insecta > Orthoptera > Acrididae > Schistocerca > Schistocerca piceifrons. Next base: position 291,328,582 of record NC_060142.1, read on the forward strand.
ACCTTCAGAATTTGAAAGAGAGTATTCCAGTCAACATTATCAAAATCTTTCTCTAAGTCTACAAATGTTATAAACGTAGGTTTGCCTTTCCTTAATCTATTTTGTAAGATCAGTCGAAGGGTCAGTATTGCCTCACGTGTTCCTATATTTCTACGGAATCCAAACTGATCTTACCCGAGGTCGGCTTCTACCAGTTTTTCCATTCGTCTGTAAAGAATTTGCGTTAGTATTTTGCAGCTGTGACTTATTAAACTGATAGTTCGGTAGTTTTCACATCTGTCAACACCTGCTTTCTCTGGGATTTGAATTATTATATCCTTCTTGAAGTCTGAGGGTATTTCGCCTGTCTCATTCATTTTGCTCACCAGATGGTAGAGTTTTGTCAAGGCTGGCTCTCCCAAGACTATCAGTAGTTCTAATGGAATGTTGTCTACTCCCGAGGCCTTGTTTCGACTCAGGTCTTTCAGTGCTCTGTCATACTCTTCACACAGTATTGTATCTCCCATTTCATCTTCATCTACATCCTCTTCCATTTCCATAATATCGTTCTCAAGTACATCGCCCTTGTATAGACCCTCTATATACTCCTTTCACCTTTCTGCTTTTCCTTCTTTGCTTAGAACAGGCTTTCCATCAGAGTTCTTGATATTCATACATACCTTTTCTCCAAAGGTCTCTTTAATTTTCCTGTAGGCAGTATCTATCTCACCCCTAGTGAGATAAGCCTCTCCATTCTTACATTTGCCCGCTAGCCATCCCCGCTTAGCCGTTTTGCACTTCCAGTCGATCTCATTTTAGAGACGTTTGTATTCCTTTTTGCCTGCTTCATTTACTGCGTTTTTATATTTTCTCTTTTCATCAATTAAATTCAATATTTCTTCTGTTACCTAAGAATTTCTACTAGCCCTCGTCTTTTTACGTACTTGCTCCTCTGCTGCCTTCACTACTTCATCCCTCAAAGCTACCCATTCTTCTTCTACTGTATTTCTTTTCCCCATTCCTGTCAATTGTTCCTTTATGCTCTCCCTAAAACTCTGTGCAACCTCTGGTTATTCAGTTTATCTAGGTCCTATCTCCTTAAATGCCCAGCTTTTTGCAGTTTCTTCAGTTTTAATCTACAGGTCATAGCCAATAGATTGTGGTCAGAGTCCACATCTGCCCCTGGAAATGTCTTACAATTTAATACCTTTTATCTCATCATACATTTCATCAATTTCATCATTATCTGCAGAGCTAGTTGGCATATAAACTTGTACTACTGTAGTAGGCGTGGGCTTCGTGTCTATCTTGGACCCAATAATGCATTCACTATGGTGTTTGTAGTAGCTTACCCGCACTCCTATTTTTTTATTCATTATTAAACCTACTCCTGCATTACCCCTATTTGATTTTGTATTTATAACCCTGTATTCACCTGACCAAAAGTCTTGTTCCTCCTGCCACCGAACTTCACTAATTCCCACTATATCTAACTTTAACCTATCCATTTTCCTTTTTAAATTTTCTAACCTACCTGCCCGATTAAGGGATCTCACGTTCCACGCTCTGATCCGTAGAACGCCAGTCTTCTTTCTCCTGATAACGACATCCTCTTGAGTAGTCCCCGCACGGAGATCCGCATGGGGGATTATTTTATCTCCGGAATATTTTACCGAAGAGGACGTCATCATCATTTAACCATACAGTAAAGCTGCATGCCCTCGGGAAAATTACGGCTGTAGTTTCCCCTTGCTTTCAGCCGTTCGCAGTACCAGCACAGCAAGGCCGCTTTGGTTAGTGTAACAAGGCCAGATCAGTCAATGATCCAGACTGTTGCCCCTGCAACTACTGAAAAGTCTGCTGTCCTTCTTCAGGAACCACACGTTTGTCTGGCCTCTCAACAGATACCCCTCCATTGTGGTTGCGTCTACGGTGCGGCTATCTGTATCGCTGAGGCACGCAAGCCTCCCCAACAACGGCAAGGTCCGTGGTTCCTAGGGGTGAGGGAGGGGGATATTGGAAGTAAGAATGAAGAAAAATCAAGACAGAATATGTATTGAGAGTAAATCGAATGCACAAGAATAGCAATAAAGAGAGGAACATCAGGAATGAAGTGCTCTGATTAAGAAGGGTTTAAGACAGGGATGCAGTATTTCGCCACTGCTGTTCAACCTGTATATCGAAAAAGCAATTATGGAAATAAAATAAAGGTTCAAGAGTGAAAATAAAATTCAAGGTGAAATGATATCAATGATATGATTTGCAATTGATGTTGCTGTCCTGAGTAAAAGTGAAGAATTACATGATCTGCCGAATGGAATGAACAGTCTAATGAGTACAGAATATGCATTGAGAGTAAATCGAAGAAAGACGAAAGTAAGAGAAATAGCAGAAATGAGAACAACGAGGAATTTAACATCAGGATTGATGCTCACGAAGTAGATGAACTTAAATAATTCTACTAGCTAGGCAGCACAATAAACAATAATTGGCAGAGCAAGGAGGTCATCGAAAGTAGACTAGCGCTGAAAAAAAAAATGGTAGTCCTGGCCAAGAGAAGTCTATGAACATCAAACATAGGGCTTAATTTGAGAAAGAAATTTTTGAAAATGTAAGTTTGGAGCACAGCATGGTATTGTAGGGAAACATGGACTGTGGGAAAACGGAACAGAAGAGAATTGAAGTATTTGAGATATGGTGCTACAGACGAATGTTGAAAATTGGGCGAACTGATAAAGTAAGGAATGAGGAGGTTCTGAGCAGAATCGGAGAGACTAGGAATATGTGGAATCACTGGCAAGAAGAAGGGACAGAGTGACAGGACATTTTTAAGACGTCTGGGAATACCTTACATGGTGCTAGAGGGAGCTGAAAAGGCTGAAAACTGTAGAGGAATACAGAGACTGGAATTCATCCAGCAAATAATTGAGGACGTAGGGCGTAAGTGCTACTCTGAGAAGAAGAGGTTCGTACAGGACAGGAACACACGTGAGGCCGCATCAAGTCATCCAGAAGACCGATGATCCAAAAAAAAAAAAAGTTCCAATTTAAACTGTTCGTAGTTGTTTCGTCTAGGTAATTTAAAATGTCCGAACACAGTATGAGTTATAAAATTCTAGTGCAAATCGGCATCAGTGATTTGGTTCGGTAATTCAGCGGATTAATCATATTTCCTTTCTTGAGTACCGGTGTGACCTGTGAATCTTTCCAGTCGTTAGGTATGGATCTTTTGTCGAGCAGGCGGTTATACTGTATGTGACCCTTTGGTATGAAACTATTAAATCAACATACTCCGAAAGCAATTTGATTTGTGTACGCTACATGTAAATCGAAGGGGGATCACTGCTGTCAAATGCAGCGGGGCATTAAGCACGATCAGCGGCGGCTAACGAAAATGTGAACCGAACCGGGATTCGAACCCGGGACCTCCTGCTTACGAGGTAGGTGCGGTAACCACCGCAAGTTCCAGGACACAGGGTTATCGTTACTGCACGGACTATCTCGGTGGGCGTCACGGCCGATCCACACTCTCGTCGAGCGCAAGCTATCCGCAGTCCCTGTCCATTATACTCCTGTTCGCTACTTAGATATTCCCACAGGAGGTCGGACGTATTTGTGCATTCGCACTGAAGGAAGTGGATCCATTGCTCGGCCAGGCTTTTCAGTTATTTGACTACACAGTGTCTGTTTCTTCGAGAGAACAGACACCACCCAAATCTAGCAGCGCTGAAGCACTACGTATATGTAAATTCAAGGGGGATACCTGCTATTAGCTGCTGCGGGACCCTAAGAGGAATCAGCAGTCTTAATCCGCTGCAGCTAATAACACTGATCCCCCTTGAATTTACATACAGTGTTTCACAGCTGATGGATTCACGTGGTGTCTGTTCTTTCTAACGAACAGACACAGTGTACAGTCTGGATCGGAAGACTTACCTATGTTAGTTATTTGAGTTGCTTCGCTACGTGAAGGATATTTACTTCCAAATTACTGATGTTACCAGGAGTTATTGATTTGAATAGTGGAATATTTACTTCCTTTTCTTTTGGAAAACCGTATTTTGTAACTTATGTTTACTGGCACTGTCGTTGGTAACGTTGCCGTTGCTATCGGACAGTGAAGCCGTCCATTGTATCCTAATGCTGGTGTCCTTCAAAATCCATCAGAATCTCTTCGGATTTTCTGCCGGATTTCGAGACAGAGTTTCGTTGTGGGATACAGTTCAGGGTTAGCGGTTAGACTGAAGTGGCAACAAAGTAAAAGCAGAAACGCAAAGCAAAAGCAGAAGTGCTGAAGTCGGTTATCAAATGTTCCTTACAAATGAAAATCCGGGATATTTTCGTAATTTAACTCTCGCATCCCTGATAAGTTCAGTGGTATACACTGGTGTGCAAAACCTACGGATGAAAATAACTTCCGCTTGATGTGTCACGACAAAGCAACATAGCTTGATGGAACTTGGACCATACATAGAAAGCACTGCTACAGCATAGTTCAGAAGGTAACTGAAAGAAATTCGCAATGAGACGAACATATGAAGGGTTTATTTCAAAAAGTAGTACAAGTCCATTACCTCCACTTTCCTATCTATAATGCTTCTGACATTAATGGTCCAAACGAACAGAAAGAAAGGTTCATCTCTAGCAAGAAGCCATATGCTTGAATATGTCTGGTAACTCAACTGCAGATTTTTCAGTGCTCATTTAACTTTAGGACTCTGTATCTCAGAATGAACAAAAGTGGACTTGAACCGCTATTGAAATAAGCGCTTCGTATATGGCATTTATTCAAAGACAATAATAACAATGGAGTCGCCGTGATTTATGATAGTCCCCAGAACATTACAAACGGGGGGGGGGGGGGGGGGGGGGGCATGGCTCTTAATTGGGTCTGTGCGCACGGAAGTGCACACCCTGCAAAGTTCTTCCATGCTGTCCGCTGTGTTGATAATGACTTCTTGCGACAGGAGGTCCCTTCTGACAACTGCTGGACGGTCTTGGTGCATCTGGAAATGCTGCAATATGTCTTCTCTACGCATCCCGAATTTTCTTGGTGGGATTTAAGTTGGTTGCACGGGTAAGTCATCCTCTCGCTCCAACAGCTTCTTCACTTTCTCAGTTCGATATGGTCGCTCACTGCCATCCATAAAAAATGAGACCAGGGCCGAATTCACCTCTGAAAAGACACACGTGGAGAAGAAGTAGAGCGTCACAGTAGAGTCGACAGGTGAGTATACCTTGTTCCAAGGTTTTGAGGTCAATTTGACCAACGCAACACAATGCCTCCCCACACCATAACAACTGAACCACCAAAATGATCGCCACTGGGTATCCGCCGGTCTAGGGCTGCTTACCACGGCCCGCCCAACTCCCCCCGCCGGAGGTTCGAGTCCTCCCTCGGGCATGGGTGTATGTGTTGCCCTTAGAGTAAGTTAGTTTAAGTAATGTGTAAGCCTAGGGACCGATGACCTCCTCAGCAGTTCGGTCCCACAAGAACTTACCACAAATTTCCACCAAAATGATCGTGTTGACGGCGCTGGACGTACTATCATACGGCGAAGGGTAGGGAGACCGAATGTACCGAGGAACATTTGTAGTTGGAAGAAGGCACAAGTCATATCAACTACTAGGAGAGTAGCACAAGTGGTCCACAAAACTGCCGGCCAATACCCTTGACATCCATTTGTTTTATAATCTTAGAACTTGTTCTGAGCTCAAACGTAAACAAATATCTCGAACAGAATGACCTCCATGCGAACCAGCATGGATTCTGTAAACATCGATCATGTGAAACCCAACTGACACTTTTCCCACGTTACATCCCGACAGCCAGGCATCAAAGTAGACAGGCAGATGCGGTTTCTCTCGATTTCCGAAAAGCGTTTCAGTGAGTACCACATCAACGCTTATTATCAGAAGTACGATTGTACAGAGTATCGAGCGAAATTTCTGACTAGACTGGAGATTTTTTGGTAGGGAGGAGGCCACATGTTATTTTGAATAGTGAGTCATTGAGAAATGTAGAATAAACTTCGGGTTGTGTGCCACGGAAGTACGTTGGCACCCTTCTTCTGTATGTTGTATATTAGTGACCTTGCAGCAATAACAGTACTAACCTCACACTTTCCGCAGATGATGCAGTTAGCTCTAACGAACTAGGCATAGTCAGATCTTGATAGGATTGCAAAGTGGTGTAAAGACTGGCAATTTGCTTTAAATGTTCAGAAATGCAAAATTGTGTACTTCACAAAACGAAAAAACGTTGTATCCCATGACTACAATGTAAGTGAGCCACTGTTTGAATCAATCAACCCATACAAATACCTAGGTGCTACACTTTGTAGGGACATGAAATCCATCACATACGCTCAAATGTGGGAAAAGCTGATAGAAGGCTTCGATGTTGGTAGAATAGGGCAACACAATCAGTCTACAAAAGAGATTGCTTTCAAATCATTTGTGCGACCAATCCTAGAATACTGCTCAGATGTGTGGGACTCGTACCAAATGGGTCCAATTGAAATGTGTTGTAGTTATACTTCATGGCACAGCTTTTCAAGTAACTTACTATTTTCCGAGGAGGCGCTTAATTGCCAATGCTCTCTGTTTCATACATAGATTGTCCCTGGAGAAATGGTTGGTTTTCAAGGATATGGCAGGAACGATCAACCAAAGCAAAAACAGTCTAGAAAACCTGGGCTCTAAAATACATACATACTTAAATTGCATTCTTCTTTGAGAAAAATAATTAGATTAGTATTGTTTCTAACTAACTGTTTCGGAATTCTGATATATGTCTGAGATAGATGAAACCTGTATACACTACAACGGCGAGCCTAGCTATGTATGCCTTTAATATGTTCTTGCTCATTACAGGCAATATCGTTGAAGAAGTAGAAATTTATACTTATATTGCTGAAGCGATTTTAGTACATATATAAGTTCTTAAATTCTGGACAATTTTCATGAAGAAGAGAGTTATGAATCAGATTCGTCTTTCCATAGATGCAAGGACCTTACTGTATTATCAGCGCTTGGAGAAATAGCTGGTTGAGCTGCGAGCGTTGGTAAAGCAGTTAATGATCCCAAGTTTGCTAGCAAACATTAAACTGAGTTGTATAGACGTAATCATACAATTTACACTGTAGCACTTCATGAAAGGAATGGCTTATATTTATGATCATATAGGAAAAATGGACCTGATCACAAACTTTATGCAACAAAATGCTCTGCTTTCTACGAGAGAGCTTGCTCACATTGACTTAGAATATTACGTTAAAAAATTGAAATGACACATTTCCGAGTCTACTTTAGGAGAGAAGCTTTGTCCAAAAGACCTAAAAGAGCTGAAAATGCGATTCTGAAGTTTCAGACAGAAGATGAACCAGGTTCACATTGGGTACCTTACAAAAAGGAGCGTAATGGCAAACAAGGTGTCCCAGGAGGCAAGGTCAGTATTCTGGGATATGACACACCAACAATCATTCGAAGCAAAAACGTCGGGTAAACGTGAGCTCTACAAGCTTTCCTTAAGAGCTGTAAAAGAAAAATCTCCTAAGCTCTTTTCTTTCCATTTTTGAGAGGTGGTAGTGTGGACCAAAATCGTAAGAAAGAGCAATAAACATGGTCTCTAAAGCATGCACATTACAGGCTGTGAACACTTATTCATCTTCCACTCTAAAGTACATCTCTTCTATTGAACAAATGCCCATAGCTTTTAAGGTATGTATTTTAGACCTCGTCTTTACCTCGCAGTTTTTTCTTGTTTTGGTCCATACTATCACCTCCAAATATATGGAAAGCAAAGAGCTTGCAGTAGGAGAGATTTATGAAAATATCTAAAATTCACGCAAATTGTAACAACTTACTGTTTGAATAGATTATATTGCAAAAAGTGTTCAAAATGAAATAGGATGAACATTAAATTCACATGTTTCCACTACGTGCAGTAGCGTAATATGTCAAACGATTGCTGCTACAGGTCAAAGTTCGCTGTTATTTATTGTATGAAATTTTTTACAATAAAATGCATATCTATAGTATTTTTTTGTTTCACGTTTTTCTCTTTCATTCCTCTGTTGTATACTATAATGACTACGTTGTGGCAGATGTGGAATAATTTTTTGATGTGTGGTCGGACATATGAGACGAAATTTCATGAGTAGATGGTGGTGGAAAGAAAAAATATGAAATATACTGTGGTGCATAAATCACAGAAACGATGATTACGAGGCAGATTTGGACACATTTTTTTCATGTTTTGCAGACAAATATATAAGATGATATTTAATGACAAGACAGAGGTGGAAAGAGAGAGACAGACAGAGAGGAAATTTATTATGATGTGTAAATCATAGACATGATGAAGACGCATTGTGTGTGTGTGTGTGTGTGTGTGTGTGTGTGTGTGTGTGTGTGTGTACAATTAAGACTTTAAGGGGTAAATTTCCTTGAAAGTAACAACATTTTAAGCAAATATCTTTGAAAATGGTCCCAATGCATGTGAAGCTCACTTATTTTTTTCGAAAATAGTGTCATTTTTACACAAATGAAATGAATTACTGCATCACTTGAATGTTACCCTGAGACTGACTGGGAAGGAGGAGACAGGGTGAGGGTTGAGGATGGGAAGTGGGAAGCTAGTGGGGAGGGAGAAAATGTTCAAATGTTTGTGTATTCCTAAGGCACCAAACTGCTTAGGTCATCGGTCCTTAGACTTACACACTACTTACACTAACTTAAACTAACTTATGCTAAGAACACACAAATACCCAGGACTCGAACCTACGACGGGAGGGGCCGCGCAATCCGCGACATGGCGCCTCAAATCGCGCGGCCACTCCTCGCGCCGGGAGGGAGAAGGTGTAAGAAGAACAGCTACGTCATTTCCACCCACCTTGGATTTTTAAATTTCTCGCCATCGCCCTCTTGTGTTTTTAAATTTACTGCCACCGCTATCTTGCACGTTTTAAATTTCCTGTTGCCGCCATCTTGCATTTATTAATTGATTGCAGCACCAATTAGCGGTCTAAATTTATGGTGGTTCTCGTGTACGACTGTGATGGTGTTATCCCAACGCATTACGTTCCTCCATGGCAGACCGTCAATGCACAGCATTACTGTTCGTTTTTGGAGCGTCACCTGCGACCAGCTTTGCGAAAGAAGCGGCTACACTTTCTGCGCAACCCACCCATCATTTTGCACGACAATGCGCGGGCGCATACAGCTCAAACTGTGGCTGCTCTATTCGGTCTATGGGACTGGGAAGTACTGCACCATCCACCATACTCCCCGGACTAAGTCCTTGTGACTTTGATTTGATTCCGAAGATGAAGGAACCACTTCGTGGCATTCGCTTCAGAACTGTTCCAGAGATTCGACAGGCAGTAGACCGCTCCATTCGCACCATCAACAGCACAGGCTCTGCTAACGGTATACTACGCCTTCCACATCGCTGGCAACGGGTTCTACACAATGCCGGTGACTGCTTTGAAGGATAGTAACACGTGCAAACATGTAACTCTGTTGTATCTGTTGTGAATACATAGGTGCCACTATTTAAGTTCCAACCCTCTTACTTTGACCAAACGCTCTCGAACTGATACTTCAGTATATCTGTGCCTGTGGGACACGTTAACGCAGAATTTTATCCTCATTCGAGATTACTGTCAATATTTTCAGTACACGAGAAAGCTTCCTACAAATGGAGAATGGTGTGAGGACATGGTGACTATCAGGTGAGTCTAAAGTTACTCAAACTTTTCAGGAGAAGACTGCAACACAGCAAATCCAGAGGATATGTACATGCAGCTATCACTATTTTTCAGATCTTCAGAGTCATGTAAGTCGCGTCATTAGCCTGAGAGATACAGGAGCACCATACCGACGGGTCACATGGACAGCTTTTTCTAGTACAATGACATCAGAACGTGTGCCGACAGAACGTCAGAGTGTGCAAGAAGAGTGGGCAGAGACTTTCCAAGAAGCACTACACCATGAGAAGATCGAGGGTTTGTTCGAGTTACGCTGACGAAGAGACGACTGACAGCCGCTGAAATCTGGACAGACGTTACAGGCAAAGTGTTACTACGAATCCCACAGAACACATTTCTAATAGCTGCATTGCGGTATGAAGTTGCCAAGTATAGTTTACTGCTGACAAAATGCCACAGACATGTGAAACTTTTGCGGTGTAGAGCCAGAGTGAGCTGAGACAAGGAGTGCCATTGTGTGGCGGTCACATCTGTTCGTGGCTGTCATATAGCAGCCAATGTTCCTGTAGACGACCTGGTGAAAGGTCGTAGGAAGCAGCATTTCTCGAGACCCAAATTTCTCCATCTCGAGGAAACATGGTGTTGGCAGCCACTGGACGTGATAATAGGACTGATCTCATAATTTCGGATATGAGACTGAATGCTCGACATTACATGGAAAGGATGGTAAACGCTGCTGTCGTACCCTTCATGACCAAGGAACCAAATTGTGTACTCAAGCATGATAGTGAAAGACCACTATACTGTAACTTACACTGAGACACCTTGAGGAATGTAGTGTAATGACCCTGACTGTTCTGGAATGCTAAGCGTCAGGCTGGGTGAGAGAAGGTGGTGAGAGAGATGTCAGATTTACATCGGGGCGTACAGTGAGACAGTGGTAGCAGACTTAAACACCATTCCGGCCCACCTCAGGGCTGCCATACGTGCGTGGAAATGTAGCCATTGCGGACTGTGCTGACTTCCTGATCACACCGATGACGTTCGTTGTACTGCGTCGCAGCGGCAGCTGCCGCAGTGCCCGCGATCCACTAGCAGGCAAGGGCTAGTGGGGCTCGCCCTGGCCCTCCATAATCGTGTCGGCTAAGCACCCCACGTCGTCCGCTTGGGTGCAATAGCCGACGCTAGATGTCCTGATGCTGAGCAGCAAAGCCCCAGACAAACAGTCAACCCCTAGGGGTAGACACGGACAGTGCCGAAAACTTCTAAGTGGCTAGGAGGCTGCGAGGGCACGCCCTCCCCCCCCCCCCCCCCAAATCCAGATTGTGGATAGCTTGAAGTCCGTCCGTCGGCTGAAGAGAATAGAGGTTGGTTGGGCCCAGTTCCCCGAATTGGTGAAATTCCACTAAGTCCCGCAGCCACCACGTCACACAGGTATGGCGCGCCTCGTACCTGAATTCGATAAGCTAATCAGTGGCAGGTTGCCAACCGATTTTCATCACCAAGGGTGGGTCATGGCTTTTCTGTTATTCTTCCCAGTTCAAGACCCAGGCAGGACATCGGCACAAATGTGTTAATCTCCTAACCTCAATTATTTATACGATTATAGCTAAGCTTCTGACGTAGTCCTACTTTGGAGGGAGGGGAGGGGGCGACGAGCAAGTTCGCTTCCTATTACTTGTCCGCTCAGCTATTCGTCGCTCGCTCTGCCCCGAGCACGGGTTGCTAGGTCCGGTTAAATCTACAACGTGTGAGTTTCTCGGTAACACGCAAGTGCCCCAGTTACAAAATATTACTTCAGTCTTGGTCACACAGAATTGTAGCGTTCGCGGTTCTACGTGCCTCTCCCGCGTCCGGTGCAGCAAGCCCGTCTGGCAGGAATGATTTGACGTAATGTCAGCAGTACTTCCCAGTGACTTAATTGATCAGCACCTCGTCCGAGCTGGCCTCTACTGCCAGGCCACGCGTAGGAATAAAACTTCAAAAAATTCTCAGTTCGCTCGCCGAACTTTTTCGGGGCGCAGCGGTAGAGATCCTTGACTGACTTACCTTATTCCCTGATTTGTCACCAAAAGAGCGTGTCTGGGGAGCGGTGGGATGACGTATACCTGCATACCAGTCTCCAGCCAGCAGCTTTCAAATTCTGACACAACCTGTTTCAGAAATAGCAAATAATTCCTCGATATTACATGTGGAGGCTGCTTGCTTCCATGCTACAACAAATACGAGGATGTACTCGTGCCCATCGGGTTTGCATCTGATACTAATGTTCATTAAGGACATAAGTCCCCAATGAATGGAAGGTTAAATACTTAATACTCGTTATGTGATGCTCGCACAATCCTCTATATAGGATGACAATTATCGGACTGATGTTTCATGAGCGAGACAGTTCAAGATGCACCCCGTGGTAGTACATGGCTGTAAGAAGTATCCGAAAGCAGGAGTTTCATAAACTTCTAGTATTTCAGAGATAAGTGCTGCCGATGATATTTGTTCCGATGTTAGACAGAAACGCGGATGAAAGGAGAATCAGACACAATCATGAGCTAGATGAACTGTACCGAGCTGCCGATCTAATTTATTTATTTAACATCAAATAGCCTTCTACATGAATACTAGGCTGGTTTCCGTCAGAGTCGCAGCACGACGTGCTCTTGTAAATGTGACTGACCGACGGAAACAAGCTATTGATAAACTTTTTCAATTTCAGCAAAGCTTTCGACACTGTCGACTTCGACATTCTACTTGCTAGACTTACTAGTCAAAAATTTTCTTCAAGTGCAGTGCAGACTTTTCACTCAAACCCTACATCTCGCCAACAGTGTGTAATGACTGGAACGAAAACGTCACATTGGAGGATCGTAGAATCCTAGGTCCCACAAGAATCAGTATTGGGCTCATTACTCTTCTCATTATATGTTAATGATGTAGCAACTATTCTCTCCCACTGCAAATGTCATCTATACACTGACGACATTCACTTATGCCTAACTACAAGTCCAAAAAACCTTTACACAGCTATCCGGCATGTAAATGTCAGTTTACTTGCCCTGTCAGTTTGGGTTCAGAGTTTAGGTTTGAAAGTCAACCCATGCGAAAAGCAAACAGTCTAATCGCTCACAAAAGATTTATTACCCTTCAGTTCAGAGAATCCCTTCCACCATTAATTCCAAACATCACAGAAATAACATTTTGTTCCTCTGCAAAGAACGTGGGGATAATTACGGTCCAGCATGTAGGCTGGACTGAGCACACAATCGTAGTCTGATAGAAGACAATGGTGACAATAGAAGACAGGTGACAATATACATCAACATGTCTTGCCCAAGTCCTATTTTTGTACGTTGTCTCCATCACGTTCTATTTCCGCAAGCTAACGTTGTGGAAGAGCATGTATTCCCTACTAGTAAAAGCTCTTGTCCTATAGAGAGTAGCCACGTTTTCACTGCTTGGCTGACAATCTCGTCGTTCCCTGTAGAGAATTTTTAAGCGGGCCAAACAGATGGAAGACCGTGAGTGCCAGGTCTGGACTGTAGGGTGGATGAGGCAATGATGTCCAACCCAATTTGGCGATGTGTTCCCGGGTTCTCAAACTTGTGAGTGGGCCTGCATTATCGTGTTGAAGCAAGATTTCTACTGGATACGTGTCCAATCGAACACATCGGAAACGGTTCTTGAGTTTATTTGGAGTCTTCACGTATGCCTCTGACTTGATGGTTGACCATCTTGGCATCACATCCACGAGAATGATGCCATCACAATCCCAGAAGACTGTCTCCATGACTTTTCCGGCAGGGGGGTTGTTTTGAATGTCCTCTTTTGTGATGAATGAAAGTGATGCCAATCCATGTACTGACACTTTTTCCGGTACAAAGTTATGTACCCAGCTTCAGTCACCCTTAACCCGTGGTCTAGGGGTAGCGTCTTTGATTCATAATCAAAACGTCTTCGGTCCCGGGTTCGATCCCCGCCACTGCCTAAATTTTGATAAATAATCAGCATTGGTGGCCGAAGACTTCCGGCATAAGAAGTCAGCCCCGTTCTGCCAACGGCCTTGTCAAAGAGGGCGGAGGAGCGGATAGAGGTTCAGGGCACTCTTTTGTCCTAGGGGTGGGAAATTGCCCCTAAAGGCGGAAGAATCAGCAATGATCAACGACATGAGGATGCAGAAGGCAATGGAAACCACTGCATTAAAGACACGTAACGTGTATCCACAGGACATGTGGCCTGTAATTGAAGAAGTGTCATAATGATCTCTCCATTGGCAAACGATTCCGGAATAGTCCCCCATTCGGATCTCCGGGAGAGGACTGCCAAGGGGGAGGTTACCATGAGAAAAAGATTGAATAAGCAACGAAAGGATAATGTTCTACGAGTCGGGGCGTGGAATGTCAGAAGCTTGAAAGTGGTAGGGAAACTAGAAAATCTGAAAAGGGAAATGCAAAGGCTCAATCTAGATATAGTAGGGGTCAGTGAAGTGAAGTGGAAGGAAGACAAGGATTTCTGCTCAGATGAGTATCGGGTAATATCAACAGCAGCAGAAAATGGTATAAAAGGTGTAGGATTCGTTATGAATAGGAAGGTAGGGCAGAGGGTGTGTTACTGTGAACAGTTCCGTGACCGGGTTATTCTAATCAGAATCGACAGCAGACCAACACCGACAACGATAGTTCAGGTATACATGCGACGTCGCAAGCTGAAGATGAACAGACAGAGAAAGTGTATGAGGATATTGAAAGGGTAATGCAGTATGTAAAGGGGGACGAAAATCTAATAGTCATGGGCAACTGGAATGCAGTTGTAGGGGAAGGAGTAGAAGAAAAGGTTACAGGAGAATATGGGCTTGGGACAAGGAATGAAAGAGGAGAAAGACTAATTGAGTTCTGTAACAAGTTTCAGCTAATAATAGCGAATACCCTGTTCAAGAATCACAAGAGGAGGAGGTATACTTGGAAAAGGCCGGGAGATACGGGAAGATTTCAATTAGATTACGTCATGGTCAGACAGAGATTCCGAAATCAGATACTGGATTGTAAGGCGTACCCAGGAGCAGATATACACTCAGATCACAATATAGTAGTGATGAAGAGTAGGCTGAAGTTCAAGACATTAGTCAGGAGGAATCAATACGCTAAGAAGTGGGATACGGAAGTACTAAGGAATGACGAGATACGTTTGAAGTTCTCTAACGCTATAGATACAGCAATAAGGAATAGCGCAGTAGGCAGTACAGTTGAAGAGGAATGGACATCTCTAAAAAGGGCCATCACAGAAGTTGGGAAGGAAAACATAGGTACAAAGAAGGTAGCTGCGAAGAAACCGTGGGTAACAGAAGAAATACTTCAGTTGATTGATGAAAGGAGGAAGTACAAACATGTTCCGGGAAAATCAGGAATACAGAAATACAAGTCGCTGAGGAATGAAATAAATAGGAAGTGCAGGGAAGCTAAGACGAAATGGCTGCAGGAAAAATGTGAAGACATCGAAAAAGATATGATTGTCGGAAGGACAGACTCAGCATACAGGAAAGTCAAAACAACCTTTGGTGACATTAAAAGCAACGGTGGTAACATTAAGAGTGCAACGGGAATCCCACTGTTAAATGCAGAGGAGAGAGCAGACAGGTGGAAAGAATACATTGAAAGCCTCTATGAGGGTGAAGATTTGTCTGATGTGATAGAGGAAGAAACAGGAGTCGATTTAGAAGAGATAGGGGATCCAGTATTAGAATCGGAATTTAAAAGAGCTTTGGAGGACTTACGGTCAAATAAGGCAGAAGGGATAGATAACATTCCATCAGAATTTCTAAAATCATTGGGGGAAGTGGCAACAAAACGACTATTCACGTTGGTGTGTAGAATATATGAGTCTGGCGATATACCATCTGACTTTCGGAAAAGCATCATCCACACAATTCCGAAGACGGCAAGAGCTGACAAGTGTGAGAATTATCGCACAATCAGCTTAACAGCTCATGCATCGAAGCTGCTTACAAGAATAATATACAGAAGAATGGAAAAGAAAATTGAGAATGTGCTAGGTGACGATCAGTTTGGCTTTAGGAAAAGTAAAGGGACGAGAGAGGCAATTCTGACGTTACGGTTAATAATGGAAGCAAGGCTAAAGAAAAATCAAGACACGTTCATAGGATTTGTCGACCTGGAAAAAGCGTTCGACAGTATAAAATGGTGCAAGCTGTTCGAGATTCTGAAAAAAGTAGGGGTAAGCTATAGGGAGAGACGGGTCATATACAATATGTACAACAACCAAGAGGGAATAATAAGAGTGGACGATCAAGAACGAAGTGCTCGTATTAAGAAGGGTGTAAGACAAGGCTGTAGCCTTTCGCCCCTACTTTGAGAGTAAATTGGAGAAAGACGAAGATAATGAGAAGTAGTAGAAATGAGAACAGCGAGAAACTTAACATTAGGATTGATGGTCACGAAGTCAATGAAGTTAAGGAATTCTGCTACCTAGGCAGTAAAATAACCAATGACGGACGGAGCAAGGACGACATCAAAAGCAGACTCGCTATGGCAAAAAAGGCATTTCTGGCCAAGAGAAGTCTACTAATATCAAATACCGGCCTTAATTTGAGGATAAATTTCTGAGGATGTACGTCTGGAGTACAGCATTGTATGGTAGTGAAACATGGACTGTGGGAAAACCGGAACAGAAGAGAATCGAAGAATTTGAGACGTGGTGCTATAGACGAATGTTGAAAATTAGGTGGACTGATAAGGTAAGGAATGAGGAGGTTCTACGCAGAATCGGAGAGGAAAGGAATATGTGGAAAACGCTGATAAGGAGAAGGGACAGGATGATAGGACATCTGCTAAGACATGAGGGAATGACTTCCATGGTAATAGAGGGAGCTGTAGAGGGCAAGAACTGTAGAGGAAGACAGAGATTGGAATACGTCAAGCAAATAATTGAGGATGTAGGTTGCAAGTGTTACTCTGAGATGAAGAGGTTAGCACAGGAAAGGAATTCGTGACGGGACGGGCCGCATCAAACCAGTCACTAGACTGATGACAAAAAAAAAAAAAAAAACAAAAAAAACAAAAAAAAAAACGATCCGTGACAGAAAGGCCTTGCTTGCCATCGGTCTCAAAACGCTCCAACAATTCAGATGAAATGGCCTTTCTTTGAATCTTGTGGTCCGCTTTGAGAATTCGTGAAACCCATCGTGAGCACCTCTTTGAGTGTCAGAGAGTCTCGATCATTGCAGACGGATTTCCAATGCTGACCGACAACTGTAGAACCAACTGCCGAATTGTGATGCACCGGTCGGCACGAATAATGTCACCCCCACGATTCAGCATGTCTGGAGCAGTGGCCTTGACAGGACGTTACGAGCGTGGCTGACCATGGAGCTCTGTTTCTGCATTTCCTGAGGCTGTGACTTTCTTCACCCATCTCTCGACTATACTTCTATCAACTGCAGCATCCTGATACACTGCACACAAACGTTTATGATTGTTCACCACGGCTCCTTTTTCTACACACAAGTATTCAATAACAGCACGCTGCTTGCAATGCGAGTCGTGTGTAGACCCAATTTTGACGCTGTACCACGGCTCTGCCATCTGCCAGATCGGTTCGAAACTTCACCGATGCACAGAGCAAACATCAAATGTGAAGCACCAGCAAGGAATTTTGTCCAAGTATATGAATGGCTTTTTAAAAAAATGTGGGGCATTACTTATAGAACGACCCTCGTATTACTACCAGTATAGTTATCATTATTGTTATTGATAATGTTTTGTAATACGTTTGGTATGTGCTGCTCCCGGTGGGATGTAAGAGAGGACCTTAAGGCCCTAATCTGGTTAGGCTAAATAAGCGACTAATAGCAGGAAACATGAAAAGCAAGCGACTTAGTGGGGCGGACATGTGGCTCGGATGGAAGACTACAGACGGCCAGGAAAGCTCCTGAATTCCGTCTCCTCAGGGAGGAGCAAGGGAAGAGGTGGAGGGATGGTCTCCATGAAGATCCGTAACAGTCAGCGATAGATTTAGAAGAACGGCAGACGGCAGCGGTGGGTAAACGACAACGGAGAAGGGAATTTGTAACAGCATGCTGTACATTGGACCCCGTCGCCCAAAAGTAAGTAAATATATATCGTGATAAAACTCTTTTCATTTGGGTCAGCGTATAAAAGGCCAAAAGCATATTTGAAGTTAAATAGCAGCACTGCTGTATGAAAATGATTTTTTTTGTCAATATGTAAGTGTACTTTACTGTCGGTTGACGTACGAAACTAGTACGAATTAGCTGTCGCCTGCGTTTGGTTTCCTTCGTCACTCTTCATTACGAATGAGCTTGCATTTTACCTTTAAAACCGTAACATTAGGCCCTCTGAACTTGCCGTAGGTAATCCCATACTCCTTCACTAGCACAAAGGCCAGCTGCCTTCCAAAATGGGAACGTTCTTCACTTTAGCTATGGGTCCTGTACCATTTAACTGCCGTAGCTGTTTCTCAGGCCGAGGAGAAGGAAAAAAGGAGAATACGCGCTTGCGAGTTTATTTACGACTGCCCTGGGTACTGTTTTATAGGGGGAAGATTCTCTGGCTCATATTCGGCGCCTAATGATTGCGGGTTTCCTCGAGTTGACACTCAAAACTCCGACGGCGCCGTTCCAGTAACAGGCACTAAATTATCATTTTCGCGAGCAGGAAGTCCCACATTACGTTTTCGGTTCTGTTTTTCCGCCTTGAGTGGTTACCCAGGGGTTTATAACTGCCAGAGCCGGCTGACAGCAGGCTAACACCTGATGCAAGCTCTTTCTGCTCCTTTTCGATGAATTCTGTGTATGGTAATGAATAATTTAGTGACTTTTATAACGCTGTTTTGGTTTGACAATTCTGAATACACTTTATGGGATGCATTTCTGTGAAAGATTCTAAGCCGATTCACCTCTCGAAACCTGAATCATTATCGTCTTTCGCCGACACTGGGACATGTCCAACAACACCTTTTAATTCTATCATTTTAGTTTATGTCTTAGTACACAAGCCAAGCTAAATTTTCACATATTGAAATACATGCGAGGGGTAGTCATAATGTTCTACCTATCACCACGAAAAAGATAGGTTAGATTGTTAGGTAACCACACTTCGGGAACCTTCTGTATTGCTCACAATTTTACTAATTGAAAAATAGTTGAAACTTTTATGTAGTTAAATGACCAGTAAATTCACTATGAGTATCGGTACAATTTTATGTAGAAATTTGGTAATAAAAGGCACTGGTAAGAGAAGAAAATTGTTTGGAAGGTTATTATACTCATCGGCAAATAACGTGCAGCCATGTGGTGCAGTTGGTGAAAAGTACAGTGCGCGACACAGTGATATTAAGCCACTGGAGGGGACTCCAAGGCAGCGTCGCAACACAAACACACCAGAGTGGCCGAAGGCATCAAGAGTGGGGAATGCGAGAGTGAATGGCTGCGAAACGGGAGTGCTGTAGAAATACTGAGATAATGTACGTTTCATTGAAAGCATAAGGTCAGCGTGGCTAATAAGAAACTTATGGAACAAATTTTATTTGAACAAAGTGATGAACAGAGTGAAATAATGTGGTCCAATCAATGGTAAGTTTTACAACAGCTGATACCATAAAAGTAATTGAAAATAATAAGTAAAAACTAAAAATTAACGTTGGAGAGTAGAATGTAGGAGTCTGGCGACATACCATCTGACTTTCGGAAAAATATCATCCACACAATTCCGAAGACTGCAAGAGCTGCCAAGTGCGAGAATTATCGCACAGTCAGCTTCACAGCTCATGCATCCAAGTTGCTGACAAGAATAATATACAGAAGAATGGAAAAAAAAATTAAGGATGTGCTAGATGACGATAAGTTTGGATTTAGGAAAGGTAAAGGCACGAGAGAGGCAATTCAGAAATTGCTGTTGATAATGGGAGCAAAACTAAAGACAAATCAAGAGACGTTCATAGGATTTGTCGACCTGGAAAAAACGCTAGGTAATGTAAAATGAGAGTGGCTGACTAAGAACAAAATGATCCGATTAAAAAGGGGGTAAGACAGGGATGTAGTCTTTCTTCCCTACTATTCAATCTATACATCGAAGAAGCAATGATGGAAGTAAAAGAACGATTCAGGAGTGTGATTAAAATTCAAGGTGAAAGGATATCAGTGATATGATACGCTGATGACATTGCTATCCTGAGTGAAGGTGAAAAGGAATTACAAGATCCACTGAATGGAATGAATGGTCTAATGAGTAAAGAACATCGACTATGAGTAAATCGAAGAAAGGCAAAATAAATGAAAAATAGCAGGAATGTGAAAAGTAAGCACTTAACAACAGGATTGATGGCCACGAAGTAACTCAAGTTAAGGAATTCTTGTACCCAGGCAACAAAATAGCCCATGACGAACGGAGCAAGGAGAACATAAAAAGCAGATTAGCACTGGCGTAAAGGGTATTCCTGACCAAGAGAAATATAATAGATTCAAACATACGCCTTAATTTGAGGAAGTAATTCCTGAGAACGTACTTTTGGAAAACCGCATTGTGTCGTAGTTAAACACGGACTGCGGGAAAAGCGGAACAGAAGAGAATCAAGCATTTGGAATATGGTCTACAGATGAATTTTGAAAAGTAGGTGGACTGAAGCGTGCCGAGTGTTTCATTTTGAATGTGCTATACTCACGAAAAGTGCTAAATTTCCCTGTTGACTACCGAAAGGAACTATGTTATAAATTTTCAATTTTTTTTAAAGATACTGTTTAGAATACATGAAAATTATTTTCATTCACAGTATGTATGATTAGTGCCCAACAAATGTCGAAAATTTCAATGCAGTCTGTCAAATAGTTTAACAATAAGACAGTTTCTTGTCTCTCCTGAAAGATAAGAAAAAGTAACATAGTTCCTTTCTCCACCGACCGATTCAATTAAGGGCAGAGATATTTGCGAAGCTATTGATGCTAAGCGATGGTCCGTCTTGTCCCTAATATTCTAACTGCTTGTTTTGTCCTCTGTTTTCTTTCTGTACTCAACTGTCAGTTTACAAACTTCAATGTAGTGCCATTTGTTTAGTTACCGACATTTTCGTATTGTTATCCAGCGACTTCCGTTGCTGGAGACAGTGTTATTCCGTATTAATTTATTTTTGTTTCACTTTCAGATAATTAATTCGGCTTATTGTCTTATTGAATAAGTCACTTCTTGCCAGATCTATGTATTTCATTTGCTAGATGTAAGGAGAAGCTTTTTCATTGATTGCAATGGGTTCTTTCACCATTAGCTAGCGATTATGGCCACGGTCAAATCTAGTAGGATAGCAGGCGTTCCCTTTTTCACGCAGTTGGTCCACCAAGGTCATTGCTAGTTTCATGGAGGCTCCAGGCAGCAACTGATCTGGCGTGCCAGGGAAAATGACAAGTTACCCTGTAAGTCCGGGAAGCACTCTTAGACCCGATAGTTAGTTCGCGAAACATCAGCTTCTTGCACACATTTTTTAAAAATCTTGTCTTGGCATTTCTGCCTAAATTATTTTATATACGGACTACTGGTAAGCACAGTACAGGTCTTACTGGACGTTCGCCTTCCTTGAAGTCCACTACACCTATTACTTGAAATGGAACGAGACTGATGTTTGCTATTGCCACCGTTGATGATGAAAAGGTTGTCTGTTTTGAAACATCCATATTCAAGATATTAGCAGCCACTTTTGGTAAAATACACAAAGCGAGAATCAATACTTACTCTTCAAAATGATTAATAAATATACAAAATTCAACTTATTTGCCGTCATTAGCATGTTGAAGAAGCTATAGAAATGCACCATTGGTTGCAGTGCCACCTAAATTAATGAAAGGAAATCTCTAATTGTATAAATACGACACGAGACGACAGCTGTAAGAGACCCTGATCAGCTTCGCTACTTCGAGCCGTGGTATTATATCAGGTATCGACGGCCAACGTCAGCACCTGTCGGTGGGCATATTAATCTCGGCGAAGCATCCTTCTGCGTGTAATTATCGTGTCCGTCTCTCGGGACGGCTGTTTGTTTTCTCCAAAGGTGAATGGAGGGGCAGGCGGTGGAACGAAAAAGGGTGGGCTTGGGGTCAGGGGCTGTGGATGCGGACCACACCGTTACCCCCTCTGCCTCTGTGTAGTACGTCGAGGGCAATATAATGGAGAGCCTGCGCGTTAACAGCCCTCACCCTTCTTCAGGGGTGAGGTACACAAAAAACACGGCCCACTCGTCGCCACAGAACGCGGACAATCACAATATTTGATGAAGCCGCAACTAGGCAGCCAGACGAGCCCAAGGTTTATGAGCTTCCCCACCTTGCAGCTGCCTTCTGACACACGTACTTCCGCTGGACGTCCCCATCAAAAACAGGATTTAATGCGAAAACCCGCTCAAGGCGTAAAACCGCCTTTATGTGTTACCACTGTCCTCCTGTAACTACGCCGCTTGTTTTTTCTGCGAAATGTTTGTCATCTATAGTCTCAGTATTGTTAATTAACACTGTCGGATAAACACAACAACGCACCTCGAAGGGGCTATGCAAATTAATCACAAATTGATATTCATACATGTATCGTCGGAAAATGTATAATTGTGAACTTTAACGGCCAGTGGATCAGTGTGGGGATATGAGAATACCAGAGCATGAAGTCATTGCGAATTTCATTCCGCGTATTCAGTTGGACAGTAACTGTGTCTCACATATAGGCGCGTGAACAATACAGGGTGTTACAAAAAGCTACGGCCAAACTTTCAGGAAACATTCCTCACGCACAAATAAAGAAAAGATGTTATGTGGACATGTGTCCGGAATTAATTTCCATGTTAGAGCTCATTTTAGTTTCTTCCACCTACGCTCAATGGAGCACGTTATCATGAGTTCATACGGGATACTCTACCTGTGCTGCTAGAACATGTGCCTTTACAAGTACGACACAACATGTGGTTCATGCACGATGGAGATCCTGCACATTTCAGTCGAAGTGTTCGTACGCTTCTCAACAACAGATTCGGTGACCGATGGATTGGTAGAGGCGGACCAATTCCATGGCCTCCACGCTCTCCTGACCTCAACCCTCTTGACTTTCATTTATGGGGACATTTGAAAGCTCTTGTCTACGCAACCCCGGTACCAAATGTAGAGACTCTTCGTGCACGTATTGTGGACGGCTGTGACACAAAACGCCATTCTCCAGGGCTGCATCAGCGCATCAGAGATTCCATGCGACGGAGGGTGGCTGCATGTATCCTCGCTAACGGAGGACATTTTGAACATTTCCTGTAACAAAGTGTTTGAAGTCATGCTGGTACGTTCTGTTGCTGTGTGTTTCCATCCCATGATTAATGTGATTTGAAGAGAAGTAATAAAATGAGCTCTAACATGGAAAGTAAGCGTTTCCGGACACATGTCCACATAACATATTTTCTTTCTTTGTGTGTGAGGAATGCTTCCTGAAAGTTTGGCCATACCTTTTTGTAACACCCTGTATACGCGGGGGTCAGCATTTGAGAGAGGACGTGTAGTTGCGTTCAAAGAAACCATTTGGAATAATGGGGGAATCGTTCGTCATTTGAACACAAGCGATGACATTATTCGACGATGTTAGCAGGAATGGGTGAACCATGACCGAAAACAGCGTTAAGAATGAAGCGATCGACCTGAAAAGAGGGCAGAACGTGATGACTGGCCAATCGTCAGGGAGGCACTCATGGCCCCGATTCATCATTATCATCGAACTGACATGTAAATGATGCTTCAGTGAGCACAAGGACCATTAATAGGTGGCTCTCAAGAGTGCGGCTGAGCTTAAGGCGTCCCGTGCGCCGTCCGCCATCGACCTTTGCACACCAACAACCAGTGGTGACGAGCATATTCGGCGTGGAATCTCACTGACTGGAGGCGAATTGTCTACAGTGATGAGTCCCGCTTCGAAATGAGCCCCGTCGACCAGCGAAGACGTGTCTTGGGACACCCGGGGCACCAGTGGGATACCAACCTGTGTTACCCGCCGTACTGTCCGACAACCGTGAGTGATGGTTTGGGATGCATTTTTTTCCATTCCAGGACACCTCTGGTTGTCAGCTGCGCCATCCTTGCAGCACAGTGATAGTGCACTATATTCAACGTCCCGTTTTGTTGCACTTCATGGCAAGCCAATCTCGGCTTACGTTTCAGAGAAAATGCAAACACTTGTTTGTCTGTATATGTTCATCACACCTACCGATTTTCGTCCCATTCGGATAATTCCTTCGTGATGGATCGGTTCCTGTTTTCTTTTGGATTGTAATACTGCTGTATTCTTTTTATTTTTGTCTACTTTAAGGAAACTGCAGTATTTGTTTATTTGTAAATTTCATTTACCTGACGGATGAAGGCTCTATAGCTCACTGACAGCTGGAAATTCTAACTCAGTTGTCACTGACAACGCGTGACACTTTCACGTCTATTGTTACTATGCAGTGTTACAGTGTTCCAGGGCTGTATGTGGACCTTATTCCTCATAGATACATCAGACAATCTGCATTGATGCACCAACAAATCGGGTGATTTCATTACGATGTGATCATGGGCATCTCCTTACACGAAAGCTCGTTTCTAGCACTCTGTTATGTCTCCATGTCCGCCCCGATAGCTGAGTGGTCAGCGTGACGGATTGTCGTCCTACGGGCCAGGGTCCGATTCCCGGCTGGGTCGGGGATTTTCTCCACTCAGGGACTGAGTGTTGCTTGTTCTTTATCATTTCATCACCATCCGGCGTGCAGGTCGCCCAATGTGGCGTCGAATGTAATAAGACCTGCACCGAGGCGGCCGGACCTGCCCCGCACTAGGCCTCCCGGCCAATGACGCCAAACGCTCATTTCCATTTCCATGTCTCCATGTCGCGTCATTATATTGCACGATTCTATAGTACCGACTAGCACATACATGACTTCACAGGCATGACTTAGGTCACTGCGGGAGGGTTATATCACCGACTAGAGTGACCAATGTGGTCATTTAAGGGGATGGGTAATGTCTTGTACCCTGAGACTAGTTGCTGAAGAATCAATATTTACACTTCACGTCTATGAGAATTTTTGTTCGCTTTCCATCAATTTTCCAAACAGCGTAATCGACAGGATTATAACTAAAATGCTGAGGTTTTCCGTTTTTGAACCTATAGCTGGGAAAATATATCAGTTAGAAACGACATCTCTAACATTACTGATAGTATGTTTAGTAAAATTAAGCATGAAAAATTACATACCTACACATATAGGGAAGAGAATAGATGGGAGTTTTTACGATTCTCCGGAAATGCTGTTTCGTTGTGGGAAAGAAGAGAAAGAGCTGTGATATGCCAAGAAGAGAAATTCCTCGGTAAAAATTAAACATTTAATCTCCTCTTAAATGCTGCGTTGCTTTATGTCAGACGCAAGTTAATGGATAATTTGTCCTAGAATTATATGGCTGAAATATAGACGTAAGAGGAAAATTAATGCTGAAGAAAATATATTTTACAGGTGCAAATACTGCCTCTCCAGCAATTAAGTATTCCCTTCAAGACCACACCATCACATACCTTCTCCTGATTACTTTTCCCAAATGAACTTTTTCTCACACAGTTGTGCGTCACCACCCAACCATAAGAAACGTATCACAAGCTTTCGACTCTCTGTCACGACGAATGGAATGTCTGAATGCGCATGCCATTATCTTGTCCTGTAACAGGTGTCTGTCTTCACCATTTACAGTACATGTGTTCTGAGTCAGTCACGTACCACAAAGGTGTATATCAGACGCTAAATGGGTACAGGCACTAGGCAACTATGCTGACGTAAATGAAAACATCATCGCTATGAGGTGTGACCCATGAAGGCACGAAAACTCGTGTATTCGTTGTCGCATATGAGTAAATAGCGTCCGAGTGTCATCTTCGGGAATTTCTGGGCGCGCCTGGAACACATGCTGTTTGAGTTCATGAAGATTGCCGGCTGGTAGCTGGTATGGAAGTACAAGTCAACCCACCGCATCTCACATGCTTTACGGATAACGAAACAGGGAACCAGGAAGGTCAGTCGAAAATCAGTAAAGTCCTCAAGGTGTTTACGGGATAGATCCCAGCAGAGGGGTCTTGCACTCTCCTGCTGGGGTACGTCATTTGAAACCCGTGTCATGACTATTATTACAAGTGGGTTAATCTTTATTGCCAAATACTGTCGAGCACTCAATCTACCGTCAAAAATTTACCAATTTACCTATTATCATATTCAACAGCTCTCCTAAAAATCGACAAACATATTGCCCACTTCAAAATGCCACCGAATGTCTAGGTTGACTCTGGGTATACACCATTCAAATCTCTGTTCTCTTACAACGGTAAACTCAGTCTTACAGCTTGAAATCTCGTCAGTAATCTCTTCCCGACAGTTGGTGGTGACACTCTGCTTGTAACCTCAGCCGGATTACAGCTGTTGTCATCCGTCTATTCATCACAACCCATCGAACAAACCGATCATCTCGTGATGCAGTCCTTCTGGATGGATCCATGGCTACTCACACTTTTGTCCTCAGTCCATCCGTCACCACTCTTTTACGCTCATTGGACAGTAACCATTCCAGTTATCTGACTGTTTTCCTGGATAGCACTTTCCGTAATCTCTCCCCCATCGAAAACATCGGGTTTTTGGTTGCCGAGAGTCCCGTATCAGTTCGATTCGATGCCCAGCCTGGTTAGAGCGATTGTTGCCAATGGCAGCTGCTTTGTGAAATAAAAATAGTACCTTGTACACCCAATTAATTATAAATTTAACCATGTATTTTTCCTGATATTCTCTGTACACAAAAATACGTAAAATTTTGTTGTTAGCACACGTTCATGGCGACGTAGTTTTAATGACCAACAGAGTATTTGTACCAGGCTGTTGGCGCTGTGATTTATACGAGACTGTATTGAGATTCACTCCACTTTACCAACTCTAAGCCTGGGGTCTCATCGTACAGTTGTTGATTAAGAAGGATTGGGAGGAGTAACAATCGTCAAAAAGCTATGGTTCATCTGGCTGAGTATCTGTAGCAGGTTGTTGGCACTGTGATTTATACCAGGCTGATTCACTCCACTTTACCGCTCCCAGACCTGGGGCTTCATCGTACAGGTGTTGAGGAAGAAGCAGTTAGGAAGTAACAATCTCATTAAAATGACAAGGTTCACGTGGTAGGGTATGGTGAAGACCCTGTTGCTACTGAAACGGAGAAACTGGATCTCAGTACGGCAGAACCAGCGGGATAGCATTTCATTTGATAAAATCCGCTTTGCTTCCAACTTGGATGAAGAGGCAACGTGGTCAGCGTATATTCGTCAAAGGTGCGGCCGTAACTTCAGATTCTCGTACTATACACTCCAGTCTTTAGCACTGAGAAATTTTTGCACACTCAACTCTATATTCCCAATAGTGGATGATTTTACCGCAGAGGGTAACAAATCGTTACTCTGTCGGATTCTGGGGTGACTAGGCTGAGATCTTACGTCACAAATGACCAGAAATTTGAGTCCTCTGGGCAACTCAAGCCCAAGATCAAAGCTTTTTATTGTATAATCAACACTAACTCACTTCTAAATGCAAGCAAGCCCTATAAATTAGGCCAAACACTTAAAGAACAAGAAATTAAAATTTTAGCCATGTAAGAAACAAGACTCCCACCTGAGAACACCATGGATTTTTGGATATTAAAGACTGTTTAAAAGTAAAACAGAAGATTCCTCAAACATACACGTGATCTGGGCACTGATTTGCAGTCACGCAAGACATTAATAGCTCCATAATTAAAGTAAGGCCTGTGAACAATGGGTTAGTGACTGTTTCCTTCGAACCTGAGAATTAAATGTACGCTGTAATTAATACACATATGACCATTAACCAAGAAAATAAAAGAAACCCAGGGAATGTATATAAGTCATAGGGTGTGACAGAAAATACGGTCTCTAAAATTCTACGAAACCATGTGGGTGATATGAATGAGAGATAAAGAGATAAAATTCAGGAAAATGTTTGGTGGTCTTCCTGCACACGAGTAAACCACTCAGAATAAAAAACGACTGGTAGAATTGTGTAGGGTTTGTTGAGTCATTTTAAGAGAAGAGCCTAAAAACAAGCATGGCGAACGCCCAACAAAAATGAAAATGAATTCCAAACTGATTATATGGCAATCTCACATCCATTTCATATGGAGATTTTAAATGTTCATGTACTCAAAGAAGCAAGTATTGACATAGACGACTACCTATCATGAGTGAAACTAAATTAGCCCCAAAACTTCAGTTAAAGGAGGTCAGTAATTTCTAAATTTAATATTAGTAAAGTTCAGCCACTACTTTCAGCAGATCAACTCGATAAAGTTGGGAGCAATTCAAACACAAGTTGTCCGAATCCAATTACTTTCACAAACACGAAAGGAACATTGTTGGTGGAATGAAGTTGGTAAATAAGCAGGAAATTTCGACACAGAGAACTGAAAAAACGGAGTAGTAACAAATTAGGAAATGCGTGACACATTCCTGGCTAGAAAAGAAGTTTCAAAATTAATTGGATAAACAAAAAGACAATAACAGAGCAGTCAACGTAAAATTGAAGAAGACTTTCAAAAAATACCAGGACTATTTATAAGATTTTTAAAACAAAGTTTAAACGAAATCAGCTCTAAAATCTCTGCTTCAAGAAGGAAAGTGGACACTGGCACTTCACAACAAAGGAAACTACAGATAATTTTGCAAATATTTTTAAAAAACTTCTAAAATGCCGTTAGATTTGTACCCTTTGTTGCCCTAACAATCAATTCAGATTCAAAAGCTCAACATTAAGAACACTTTTCTAGACAAATTAAAACGTTAAAAAAGGAACAAAGCATCTGGTGAACATGGAATTGCTGCAGAATTATTGCAGTTACTTGGCCGAAAATAAATACATTGCTCATGCAAAACATTCAACAAACTGAGAAAATCTTGGTTGACTGGAAAGCAGCATTAACATAGCCACTATATAAAAAGGGATACAAAATAATGTTCATGATTATTGAGGGATTTCCCTTCTTCCTGTCCAATACAAAATTCTATTTTAGTGTCTCCACGACCTAGCACAACAACAACAACGTGAATGCAAAATTGGCGATCATCACACAGTTTTCAGATCAAATGGATCTTGTCTACAATTTTAGCTCTGAAACTAATACTCGAGCAACAAAAATATTTATAATATAGCAGTAGTTTGTACCTTTGTACATTTTAAAAGACTGATGACTCAGTGGATCGCAGGTATCCCTTCTTAATGCTGAAAGAACAAGATCCGTATCCCAAAACCAGTGCATTTATTTTCAAAAAATGTTCAAATGTGTGTGAAATCTTATGGGACTTAACTGCTAAGGTCATCAGTCACTAAGCTTACACACTACTTAACCTAAATTATCCTAAGGACAAACACACACATCCATGCCCGAGGGAGGACTCGAACCTCCGCCGGGACTAGCCGTACAGTTCATGGCTGCAGCGCCCAGACCGCTCGGCTAATCCCGCGCGGCGCATTAATTACTGAAACATTAAATGGTATAAGGCCTACGGTAAAATTCAGACGAAAAATTTCGGAAAATTTTGAAATTGCTATTCCACTGAGTCTTAGAAACAGTAATGCAACGATGGCGGAAACTAAGAAAGAGGTACACACCTTTTTCTTTGTAAGCCGTCGCTACTACTCCATGATCCCTATCTACTCTTACGTATTTATGAATATTCTACTGAAATGGGAACACCGCTTACCGTATGCGCAAGGATCTTATTGAATCGTCATAGGATAAAGCCCAGCTTACTTATACTCATAGGCACTCATAGGTATCTTTTAGGGGGTAAATCTAACTGGAGATCAGCTTCATAAAATCACTTATTACACGACATTCTAACTCAGCACAAATGAAACGCTCTTAAGATCAGAGATAGATCTTAGTGTACTACCCGGCTGGGTAGCCTTGAGTATAAATAAATCATCATCTCAGAGTAGCACTTGCAACCTTCGTCCTAAATTACTTGCTCGACGTATTCCTCTACAGTTTTTGCCCTCTACAGCTCCCTCTGGTACCATGGAAGTCACTCCCTGATGTCTTAACAGATGTCCGATCATCCTGCTCCTTCTCCTTGTCAGAGTTTTTCACATTTTCCTTTCCTCTCCCATTCTGAGCAGAACTTCCTCATTCCTTACCTTATCAGTCGACCTAATTTTCAGCATTCGTCTCTAGCACCACAACTCAGATGCTTCGATTCCCTTCTGTGTCGGTTTTCCGACAGTCCATGTTTCACTACCATACACTGCAGTGCTCCAAACGTAGAGGGCGCTCGGTGTAGCCGCACGGTCTACAGCGCCTTGCCGCAGTTCGCGCGGCTTCCCCCGTCGGTAGTTCAAGTACTCCCTCGGGCATGGGCGTGTGTGTTGTCCTTAGCGTATGTTAGTTTAAGTTAGATTAAATAGTGCGTAAGCCTAGGGACCGATAACCTTAGGAGCTTGGTCCCATAGGAACGAACCAAAAAAAAAAAAGATAATTCCAAACGTATTTTCTCAGAAATTTCTTCCTCAAATTAAGGCCTATATTTGATACTAGTAGACTTCTCTTGGCCAGGAATGCCCTTTTTGCCCACGCTACTCTGTTTTTGATGTCTCCTTGCTCGGTCCGTCATTTGTTATTTAGCTGCCTAGATAGCAGAATTCCTTAAACTCATCTACTTCGTGGCCATCAATCCTGATGTTAAGTTTCTCGCTGTTCTCATTTCTGCTACTCCTGATTACTTTCTTCGATTTACTCTCAGTCCATATTCTGCACTCATTAAACCGTTCATTCCATTGAGCAGATCCTGTAATTCTTCTTCACTTAGGATAGCAATGTCATCAGCCCATCCGCCAGTCGTAAGTCCCAAGAAGAGGAGAGTAACACAGGATTTACCTGACGGCATTGCCTGCAATCGTCAGAGGTGAGAGATTGGGTTGAACTTCTTTATTTGTGGTATGGCATCGGGGTATGCGGGATTATAAAAAGTAAATCATAGGGACGGAGCCACAAGCAGCGTCCGCTTGGTGCACCCCCGGGTTCTCATCTGTCGAGGAGTGCAACAGGCCGCTGATAGCGGTCACGAACATCTTGAGGAGCGTCAATGTCTCGAATGAGGGGATTGGTAGAGGCGTGCGACCGTCGGTAAAAACGGCTGGCAGTCTGCTGGATGCGGAGCATCACGTCCAATTCATCAGCTGCGTGGTGGAGGTAGCGATGCGGGAACTGCGGGTGTACATGGAAGACCCGCCGAAGAATCTCATTCTGTTGCGCCTGAAGACGCTGGATATGCGTGGGGGCTGCATTGCCCCAAGCCTCACATGCATAGTCAACAATCGGCCGAATAAATAATCGGAAGATGAGGAGGCCATTCCGGATGGAGAGGTCAGACCCCTCATTAAGGAATGGGTACAGTGTGCCCATCCGCTGGTGGACTTTTGCACGGACGGCGTCGATGTGCGGCTTCCAGAGTAGACGATCGTCCATGATGACGCCCAGGTACCGGACAGTCTCCTGCCAGGGGAGAGCGGTCCCGTAAAGTCGAAGTGGCGGGGCCAGCATCGTCGTTTTCCTCGTAAAGACGATGGCCTGTGTCTTCAGGGGGTTGAACCGGATGCGCCAGCGAGCTGCCCAGACCTCCAGATCGTCGCACGCCTGCTGCAACCGGGAATGCATGGCTGCATGCCACCGGCTCCTGGTGTAGAGCATCGTATCATCGGCATAGACGGCTATCTCCACACGGGGCGACCGCGGAAGGACCGATGTAAATATAGTATAAAGGACGGGGCCCAGCACGGAGCCCTGCGGCACCCCGGCGACGATGGGCCTGGCAGCGGAGAGGGCTGCTTCAACACGGACAGCGAAAGTGCGGTGCTGCAGGTACGACGCAATGAGGCGCACATACGCCCGGGGAAAGCCACGGTGGCCCATCTTCCACAGAAGTCCAGTATGCCAAACACTGTCAAGGGCCTTGGTGACATCAAGAAGAACCGCTCCACAGTACTCCCGGTTATTGAAGGCGCGAGTGATGTACTCCACAACACGTACAATCTGCTGGGTCGTGGAGTGGCCGCGGCGGAAGCCCAACTGTTCTGGGGGGAGGATTTCCCGAATATCCAGGATGGCCCGGAGTCGCTGAAGAAGAAGCTGCTCGAACAGCTTGCTGATGTGTGGAAGCAAACTGATAGGCCGGTAGGATTTTGGGTCTTTCCGATCCTTGCCCAGCTTAGGAACATCAATAACGATGGAGTGTTTCCACGCCGCAGGGTAGGTGCGAGACCGCAGAACCCAATTAAAGATGGCAGTGAGACGAAGAACCGCCAGGAGCGGCAGGTTCTTAAGGACCCGGCCAGTAATGTCGTCAACACCTGGAGCCTTGGACGCCGGGAGAGCCTTGATGCCCGCACGGACTTCGGCCACGGAAATAGGCGGGATGTCGTCGTGGTCCTCCTCCCCGTCCCCGTGGAGGATGGTCTGCACTTCGGCGTCAATCCGGTCGACGTGCAACTGGTCCACACCATCTTGAAGGGGGGTAAAATTCTCCTGAAAGATGTCTGCAAGGAGATTCGCCTTATCCGCATGTAGATAGGCCGTCCCAGTCGGCGTTGCAAGAGGGGGTATCCGTGTCCTGCGTTTCGTAAAAAAGCGGACCGCATTCCAGTGCATGGGGTCGGGGGTGAACGCCTGCAATTTCGCAGCCCAGCGTCGATTCTTATGCTGGACAATCACCGCCTTGATGTCACGGAGCAGGCTGTTGATTTGGCGCTTCAGCTGTGGGTCCCGGGTCACACGCCAATCCTTGCAGAGGCGATTACGAGTGCGGATGTCCTGGAGGATGTCCGCCGGGAGAGCGGAAGATGCGAACGTGCTGGGGCGCGGGCGGGGCGTCGCCCCCTCCAGAGCGGCAGTGAGAGTATCAGCAAACTGGTCGGCAGAGGCCTCGTGAACGCCGAAGCCAGCCACCTGTCGCTGCAGGGCTGCAGTAACTCGCCGCTGGAAGCAGGGCCAGCCTGTGCGGTTGAAATTGAGGTGGCCCGGACTCTGCGCCGGGGCGACGACGTCCAATTGAAATAGAACGGGCAGATGGTCGGAGTTCAGTTCGTGAAGGACTTCAGCAGTCAGGAACTGATTAAGTCCCCGAGTAATGGCGATGTCAAGAATGTCGGGCCTTCCTCTGCTAGGATAACACGTCGGCTCCACGGGCCCACAGATATACGCATTCACCTCTTCAGTGGCCTGGAGAAGAAGCCGCCCATTAAGATTGGTGACCAAGGAATTCCAGGCGGCGTGTTTGCAATTGAGGTCACCAGCGATAAAGTATTTGCCAGGAGTCCGGAGAAGGAGACGGGCATCATCGATGAGGAGCTGGCGACGAGGGCTCCGGTAAACAGCCATAAATGTAACCGGTCCAGTGGCTGTTTCAACCTGGACAGCAGTGACTTCTGTAGACCCGATGGCAGGCGGTTGAATTTCACAATGCGGGATGGAGGAGCGGATGAAGATCGCCGTGCCACCCCCCTGTGTCGGCCTGTCGTTCTGCAAGCATCGGTAATTTGCGATGTTGGAGCGGATGCCTGGTTTGAGAAAGGTCTCATTGACCAGGCAAATGTCCACGTCGTGTTCAAACAAGAACTGCCGGAGCTCCTCAAGGTCGTAGGTGAGGTTGGCGGCGTTATAAGCCACTATGCGGAAATCATCCAAGCGGCGGCGTCTAGGCATGCTGGGCTACTGAAGTGTCGGCAGTGGGAGCCTGAAGGCTGCGTGAGATCGTCGCCTCCACTGTGGCGGCGATGGTTGCAGGCAGGTTGACGATGGCATTGGTCAACTCGGTCACCATCGTGGTCAGATGCTGCAGCAGCTGGAAAACGTCGTGGAGCCCAACAGTAGGCACTGCAGTGGGTGAAGGAGAAGCTGGCTGGCGGTCCTGGCGTGGAAGAGGCGGCGGGACGCTTGGCACCTCGGCAGCTGCAGTTGCCCGTGGGTGGGAGACGCCCTTCAGTGCATCTGCCACTGTGACACCGGGCTGGATCCTCGCGGACCGGCGTTCCATGAGGGAGGGCCACGTACGCTTGTCATTGGCCGGCCGTGTGGGCGGCGGTTGGCGCCTCCGGCGGGTATCAGCACGTCGGGAGGGCGGGACGGGCGGAAGACCCCGCTGCCAACGGCTAGCCTCCTTATGCTTCGCGCAGGAACGAAAATTGGCAGGATGGCTGCCTCCACACAGGCCACAGATGGGCGGCTCATCCTTGCTTCGTGGACAAAGGCGGCTGTCGTGGCCAGCACCACACTTGACGCACATAGGCGGCACAGTGCAGTGACGGGCCACGTGGTTGAACCCTTGGCACCGGAAGCATTGGACCGGACCACGGGACTTCCGTAGACGTTCCACGGTGATGGAGAGATCGTAAATCCTGGTTAGCTGGAATATTTCCCGATGCCGAGGAGTGTCCTGCAGGACGACGACGCGGTGGCCAGTAAGCTGATTGGTCCCGGGCATACGATGGTAGTCCACCACCGTCGCCACGAAGCCGAGGTCCTCCAGTTCTTCCCGCAGGTCGTCATGTGTGAGAGACGCCGGAATGTGCTTCAACAGCGCCTTCAGAGTCGGCGGACGGACCACTGGATAGGTATACATGGGGATACCCTCTCGCCCAGCCATATCCATTACAGTCACATAATCCTCAGTACAGGAGAGGCTGAGTTTGAGGGTATCACCCCCCCGTCTGCTTGGCAGTAAACGACTGCTTACAATGTTCCTTTAACCACGTGTGTAGTTGCTTGTAGGAGTTCTTAAACTGCAACACAATGGGCGGCACCTTCCGCTGCAGCTGAGGCTGGGACGGTTGCTGCTGCGCCCCCTGCTGTTGCTGTTGCTGCTGGGGCGGTGGAACGCCGTCCGCGCCATCTTGGATGACGTCGTAGCGGTTAGACGTTGGCACCGCGTCCGTGTCAGGCCGCCGCTGCGGCTGCTTCGAGACCTCCTTCTTTGGTGGCTTCCGGAAACCGTCATCTGCCCCGGTGGCGGCGTCGCCGGTGCGCTTACGACTATGCTGCTGGTGGCCGTCGTCATCTTCTCCCGACGAATCACGAGTGCAATCCATACCGAGATCCAAGGTCCTTGCAGAGGTCGTCAACAGATCGTTCTCACGGTGGCGTTGCCTGGTCATCATAGGTGGGGAGCCGGATGAGGCCGCCGACGAAGTATTCTCCGCCGGACGGCGATCCGCCACACCCTCAGCCGAAGTAGCGTCCGTAGACATAACGAGCTCTCGCGCGACACGTCTGCTGTCGACGGAAGACTAACTCCGAATGAATGTCATCAGCGAATCGTATCCTGGGGGTTTCATCTACGGTCTGGGGTACCAAGCGTTCCCCCTGCGGTCCGCGCCCGCTCACCACGACCTGTTTGAGCGTTGCCGCTCCGTTTTTCGTCCGCTGCGGCTCTGGATGTTCCCTCTGCGGTCCGCGCCCACCAGTCCCACTTCTGGGTGTTTCATCTTCGGTCTGGTGCGCCTGGCAGTCCGTCAGGGGCTCGTTTTCCATCTCCATGTCTCTGGTTCTTCTGTTTGTGTAGTGTTGCAACTGGACCCGTTGCTCCTTTAACAATTCCAGAGCCGGATCCCAGGCTCTGCTTAGCTGTTACCCTGTGTCACGGTTCATAAGATCGTCAGCCATTTTAATTTCTATCGATTCTCTTGTAACACTGTCCCAGGAGCGGGTTTGGTGGGCGCGGACCGCAGAGGGAACACCTAGAACCGCAGCGGACGGAAAACGGAGCAGCAACGCTCCAGCAGGTCGCAGGGAATGGGCGCGGACCACAGAGGAAGCGCCTGGAGCCGTTGGTGGAGGGGGAAAGCCATAGGCATAAATACTGGACCAGGTCCACTCGAGGAGCAGTCTCAGGTCGCACCTGATGAAGGTTACGAGCTACGTGACCGAAATATCATGCAAGTACGACGCTGATATCCGGCAGAACACCCGACAACCCAAGATGTCACTTAGGATCTTGGTTTACCACGGACAACAAAATAAAAATGGGCATCAAGGAAATAATAGCAGTGGGAACGAAATGCATGCATTCCCTCAGAGAGACGCTTGGTTCTAAATCGATCTCAGTGAACACTAAGATGAAAATCTACAACACAGTGTTATGGCCAGCAGTAATGTACGGTTCAGAAACATTCAGCATGACTAAGCGAGAAAGGGAAAAGCTATTAATATTTGAAAGAAGACTAATGAGGAAGATATGGGGACCAGTATTAGATAGCGGAGAATGGAGGAGGAGGAAAAACGAGGAAATCTACCATCTGATGCGACAACCAACTATCCTACAGAAGATAAAGAGCAAAAGAATACAATGGGTGGGCCATGTAGCCCGAATGCCAGATGGAAGACAGGCGAAGATTGCACTAGCGGGGAAACCAAACACCAAAAGCCCCATTGGACGACCAAGGCAGCGCTGGATGGACGACCTGGCGAAGGTCCTTGCAGCCCTGGGAATTGAAGACACCTGGAGGAACCGGGCACAAAACAGGAAGGAATGGAGGCATTTGGTGGAAGCAGCGCGTGGTCTGCAGGGCCTGTGATTGCTGAATATCTATCTATTGATACATTTGTATATTACACACATTTGTACATTTTTTTTACAATGTCAAAGGTGTTTTCACTCTACAAAGTTCTTTCTTTTTCGTTTCTAACCGAAATCTGCCAAAATGAAGACACGTAGTGCCAAGTTTGTCAGCTAGTAACCAAATAAACGAATCGAAGCCAGGCGGTCATATTACCTCACATGATCAATCCGTCGCAACCAATTCATCAGATTGTTTGCGAATTGAAAGTGATCAGTGATCGATGGCTGGGATCTGCGATTTGCCCACACGCATGGGATCGACCTACAGATCGCCCAGTCTGACGTCAGGTAGCTGCAGTCCGTCGTTGGAGTGTGGGCCCTTTACAAACTATACAGTCTCGCCCATGCGCAGTAGAGCCAGCCTGCAAGCAGCCACCCTCCGTTAACTAACGCCAGCACCCTCTCGCCTGTGTGCTCGCTCCGTGTCAGCGAGGGTGGCGCCGGCGGGGTGCCGGCAGGTGGCGCCCTGTGACGTCACGTCACCTGCTGCTCCGCCGCGCCGCAGTAATTGACCAACAAACTGTTGTCGAAGCAGTGTTAAAAGCCCGCCAGATTATAGCGGGCCGGCGCCTAATGCATTATAATTGCGGGACACCTCTAATTACCGCCGCGGCGCGCGCCGCATACATTCGGGCGCCGGCCGCCCGCTACGCGGCTCCCAGGAATTACGATAAACACCCGCGGCGACTCGTGAAACTGGTTCTCTGCGCGGTCGCCGGCCACCGAACGAGACTGAACGGCAGGCCGCCGAAAATACGACCAGCTGTCGCGAGCTTCGTTCGGCGATTCAGCTATGCCGAATCACTGGACGTCTTGATTTCGAAGCAACGCTGATGCAGCTGTTTCAGTTGGAAGTTACTTTTTATTACGCTTCGATTGGGGTGTAACATAACTGGTTTGTTACATATCGATGCGCGATATTTGAAGTATCTGAGAACATCAGTTTTCCTTAGCTGTGCCGGGAGTACGGTCACAGGTAGTGACTGTAGGAGCCAAGTTACAAATGGTTCAAATGGCTCTGAGCACTGTGGGACTTAACATCTGAGGTCATCAGTCCCCTAGAACTTAGAACTACTTAAACCTAACCAACCTAAAAACATCACACACATCCATGCCCGAGGCAGGAGTCGAACCTGCGACAGGCAAGTTACAGTTCTCTCTTGTGTGAAACCGCTTTTACACGATCGACTTTGTTGTTTCACTTGAGCACTCGAGACGAGTGTATCTACCGCAGCGTCCCTGGCGCTTTATTCCCGTACATACGTTAGCCTTCTCTGCTTTGAGTGGTCTTTTTCCGTTACACGTCAGGGCTAAAATTACCGTTGCTGTGAGAGCTGTCTGCTGTGCACTCTGGCATGTGAGTAGTGAAAGTGAGGTTATGACGGACTATCCTTCTTACGAAAAAATTGAAATATAGTGATAAAATTTAGAAACAAGCAATGACATCAGTAGAGTTTATTAATTGCACAGGCAGAACTGAAAGTGGAAGTCCTTCTCAAAGGTCATGGGTGTTTACACTCCTGAGAACTGAAAGAATAGGAACAGTGTCATCCAAACATTACAGAACGTATCTATATATTTGCTTCAGAAAAAATTTACTTTCAAAATCATTGGACAATTTGTAGAACGCAGTAAATAGTGCCTTTTTGCTTTATCCTTTGAAGCTTGTGTCTTGCTATGTGCCAGATAACAACGAAAATTTTTTCTCGTCACTTTTTCGTTGTTGAAACAATTTTCATTAAAATACGTTTATCTATCCACTTTTTTATTTATGCATAATGAAGGTTTTACTCTGTAAAACATAAGAACTCTTTGCTTTTAGAAATTTGGCCTCTCTTATCGGAGAACACTAGTAGGAAAAGATATCGGTACCTTGAGTAACTTTCCAGTGTGCCACGGAAGCAAAGCAAACAACATAATAAAAATTAAAAAGACACGAAAGCTCCAAATTCATATCTACGATAGGAGTGAGTTCGACCAGAACAGGTTATAATTTCCGATGTTAGCAGACGCCGCCAGAGCCCCTTGTCTCTGAACATGCGCAACGTGCAGTATACTCGGAAATTTAGAACTCAACACACGGCACAATTTATAGATCGACACATGGCACAGTCTATAGATCACTGACGTCACAGACACGTTCGCGTCGTTGTTGGTTGCTGATTTACACGCAGGTACGAAAGGCGCACGGACTTCGAGTAGCTGATTTTGACCAGAAAGTCACTCGTGCAACGGAGGGCTGTACGCTTTGGAACACAGTGCTCTTTCCCTAAACTTCCCAGGGGCCGTGATAGTTTAAGAACGCACGGGATGCCTGTGACCGCTCTTCTTTTTTGGCAGAACAAAGCGCGCTCTTTGAAGTTAGAAATTTCCCTTGAGTCCCACCAGGGGCGTTGAAATATGTGACTCCGCTGTTTTGTACATCCTCAACGTGAGAACTTTTCGTATTCTGGGAGTTCCAACAGCTGCCCCTTCCATTTCTGGTTTACCCAGAGAGTGACGAGACAGCAATCAGTGCGCCAACCTTCAGACAGTTAAGCAATTTTTCCCCTGTCAATTTTACTGGAAAGAGAAATGCTGGGTTGTTAGGCCAGTAATCGTGATAGGCTCTTCCCTTCAGGACATTGTGTTCTTGAGCCAGAGAGTGTGGTGGTGCTAAGGGCGAAGACGGGCGTGTGGTCCCACGAGCTTCGCTATCCGATCGTGGAGACGCTGGTCTGCAGCCTCGGACAGGTTTATTGTTTGAGTAGCCGGCGGCTGTAGCCGAGAGGTTCTAGGCGCTTCATTCCGGAACAGCAGTGCTGCTACGGTCTCAGGTTCGGATCCTGCCTCGGGCTTGGATGTGCGTGATGTCCTTAAGTTAGTTAGGTGTAAGTAGTTCTTAGTCTAGGGGCTGATAACCTCAGATGTTAAGTCCCATAGTGCTTAGAGCCAGTTGAACCATTTGAACTGTTTGAGTAATTGCCGCAGTTTCGCAGCAGCGCAGTCCTTCTACCTCTGAGCAACCCGCAGATTTGCGTGACGTTTAAATCGCGACTTACGTTACATTTGTATTAATTAAGAGTTGGGATTTAGTATTCAACAGTTTTCGTTAATTTCATTTCAGAGCCGCTCAGACCTGCTGGAGCGCCACTTGGGCGTCCGCTAGTAGTCAAAGTAAGTCAAAGATTATGACAGTCTCACAGAAATGAATACACACAAGAACCATATTTCTGTAATATATCGATACATCGGAGTACCTTTACATTAATAAAACCAACTGTGAATATTGTCACAAAAATATGTCTGTTACTTCGCAGAAAAGTAGTACGATATTACTGACATCGAGAACTGGGGTTGGAGTGCCGTAATGGTCATGTAAATGAAGAACTATTACACTGGGCTGTTACGATTCTACGATTTTTAGTTTCTGACATGTTTATTGTATCATTCTTACAACAAACTCTATTTTTTTGTGAGCATCATTGACCCCAGATTATATCGTATACTCTACCTGAACGAAATAAACTAAATTAATTAAAATGATCCATTTAACTTATTTCGCCCAAATTTATGACTTTGAAAAGGTGACCCTTCACTATTGAAAATGTTATAAATATGTTCAGTCACATTGGCATATTTTAATCTGCGCTTTCATTCTCCCAGCGATCCCTGCCCTCAATGACATCATTTTGGGGACTTTTGAGCGGGAAGATTTGATTGTTATATTCCGTATGAAGGAACAAATTCTTAAAGGCGTGAAATCGCTGGGAGAGTTTTTCCCTTTTTTCTTAGTTCGTGAGAGTGACAGGCAGATTGCACTCCGCTGCCAAACCCCAGAACCTCTGATAGCAAAACAAAACCAATATCAAAAGAGATAATCCAAAAAGGAGGTAACATTTCACCTGTATATTGTAAATGTATAATGGCTCATGCTCCAGGTTCCCAGTTATTACGCGTAAGGGCTGTATAATTTAAAGCTACGATTTGAAGGATGTCCTTTCACCCGTAGCCATACGCTTTCTGCACAACACCCCAGACACCATGTTTCAGCAAGACACGAAAGAGTGCCTTCTTTGTGTCAGAGAATGTTGGTCTTTTGCCCTGATCCGCCAGATCACCAGACTTGTCGCCAACCGAAACTATGTGGGATATGTTGAAACGACAGGTGGAGCGCTGCGACCGTGTCAACCACTACAGACGAACTTCGGAACCAGGCGAATACAGCATGGATAGCTGTATCGGAGGACGCCATTTGCGCCATACACACATCGATAAAATCAAGCATGCAACAAGTTC
Source organism: Schistocerca piceifrons (assembly GCF_021461385.2). Lineage (NCBI taxonomy): Eukaryota > Metazoa > Arthropoda > Insecta > Orthoptera > Acrididae > Schistocerca > Schistocerca piceifrons. Next base: position 291,369,263 of record NC_060142.1, read on the forward strand.
TCAGTGCCCATGGCGGATCCTGTGCCTACCAGGCAACGCGGCACATGCTGAATCGAGGTGACTGAAATGCAAATCTGCAGAACATACTAATGTACATGTCCTGTGAATATGAACGTCGTATCTCTAGTCGTTCAAGATGTTCTGTTTTTCTTTCTTAACGTGAGTGTGGTATCAAATGTAGGCCTCAATTTAAGAAAGTAGTTTCTGAGAATGGACATTTGGAGAACAACATTGTATAGTAATGAAACATAGACTGTGGAAAAACCGGAAGACAAACGAAGCATTTGAGTTGTGGTGTTACATAAGAATGTTGGAAATTAAGTGGACCTGCAAGGTAAGAAACGAGGAGGTTCGACGCAGAAGCGGTGAGGAAAGGAATACATGGAAACACTGACAAGAAGAAGGGGCAGAGAGGGCAAGGATTATAGGAGAAGACAGAGATTGGATTACATGAGGGGAAATACTGTAGGGGAAGAGAGAGATTGGAATACATCCCCTCAAATAATTGAGGACGTAGGTTGCAAATGATAGTCTGAAATGAAAAGTTTGGCATAGAGAGGAATTCTTGGTGATGACTCAAAAAAAAAAAAACTGGATACTTTGAAATAAAAATGAATATTTAGTTTTGTACTGATCTAACCAACACTCACTTCACAGTAACAGCTCATAGCAACAGATCAAAGTAACGACTGTCAGTCTCAGTTCATCCGTAACAATACAATCCATTGTCAAAACTGAATCATTTGGCCACTTGGAATTTCGTAATTGTCATAAAATAAGAGAAATCAAAGTTCGTACTGATGGATTTAAGCGATTTTCCCGCGTGCTGCGCAAGAGGGGAACGCTACTGAAATGTAAGGGGTTTCCGTTTGAGGGCATTACTGCAGCGTACTCCGATGCTGGTATATCATCACCGACATGTAAGCAAGGGCTAAGTGTGGCGTTCTTGCCTTTCCCATGTCGGTACGGTAAATGCCGAAACGTGAACTATGGTGACATTATTATCACTAACGCGATGTTATTCTTTTCTTGGCTACCGAAGAGAACTAACACCGGTACAAATGCAGCGAAGAATGAAGAATGTCTGTGGAAAACCAGCGTTGTGGAATGGTGCACCACCCTCCGTGCTAGTCGCGATTCGACACGAGACGCTAGTCGATCTGCAACGTAAGTGGGAGACAGTCGAGTATCGACCCTATAGTCTACCTGTGCGATTATCACGCCTTCGTTCCCTTAAAAAAGACCTTGAATTGTAGACGATTCCTGTCGGACGAGGATATGCAACAGGCAGTTAAGGACTTCTTCACGCAGCAGAACACGGTATTTTACCAAACGGATATCTCAACCCGATCCGTCTGTGGGATGATTGCCTCAATGCTCTCGGCGATTTTTCCTGATTGGTACACCGATTCTGCACTGTACGGTGTTCGAACAGGAACTGACTGATCGCCTCTTATAGGTTGAAGGTGTTTCGATAAACTCCGTGCCAATCTTAACTATGAATTCCAGAGTAGCGTGTAGCTGTTTATAAGTTGTTCGCAATATAGAAATAACTGCACCTTCACCAGTACTGTCTACACTTTGCTGCAAAGTCGAGAAGACTTCATTAACGAATCTTCTCCCAAACATCCAGCACAATTTCCTCCAGTTCTACTATGCGAACGACCTAGATCAGCTTTCTTGAGCGATCAATTTTCTTGTAAGTTCCTATCCACACCTATAAATTTCTTCCAAACCCTCTACAGCCCCCTCAGGTTCCATGGTAATTTTTCTCTTGTGGGTTAACCCATGTGCCTCTCCCTTTCCCTTCTTGTTGTGAGGCTGCCAGTTTTAATTGTGACATAATGAATGCTGAGTCCACTGCTGGAGCGCTCTTTTTAAATGCGGCCACCTTTTGGAAGGGGTGGCGACAGTCCAGTCCAAGGGGTGGAGATTAACCACTTCTGAGAGGCACTGAACACGTGGTGGGTCTCCCTGTCGCCAAGATACGCCACATTTGCAAGTACGGGAGTAAAGGGGTGTCAGCACAAATATGCTCACTGATATAAAATATGCCTGGGTAAAAATATTGTCACGCAGTCCAGTAACGCTACATTAACTCAAAAGTTACCAAACTGAGTGCGTCAGTGAGAGAGTCCATCGCCACTTACAATATTTTTGATCCATTTAGAATTTTTTTAACGCCAGAAACTATTGAATTTACAACAATATTATTAACAGTCATTTACGCCAATTTCTTTAACACGTTAATTGTATGAAAACTTCAGGTGCTATAAACTCAGACAAAGTAACAAATGAAAAACACTCTTGCCGCGCGGGATTAGCCGAGCAGTCTAAGGCGCTGCAGTCATGGACTGTTCGGCTGATCCCGGTGGAGGTTCGAGTCCTCCCTCGGGCATGAGTGTGTGTGTCTGTCCTTAGGATAATTTACGTTAAGTAATGTGTAAGCTTAGGGACTGATGACCTTAGCATTAAAGTCCCATAAGATTTCACACACATTTGAACAACAAAAACATTCTTCTAGGCTATAATCTTTGATCATCATACTTTGACACACTAAGCAGTTTTAACGTTACAAGAAATAAAGAATTCTGTAGCCGAACAAATAAAACCAAACTACGGAATTCTCCACAAAGGCTTTTGCCGTGTGAGTATGGTGCGTGTCTCGTAAATTATCAGTACACCAGGTGGAAGTCGTCGATAGACAACTGGGAATGACTGGCCACTTTATTTTTATTTATAAATATATAGTTTCTTTGTGTAAACTAACGGAACAAAACGGTTCAAATAGGTATTTTGTCAACAAAGACGGAAATCGTACGCTTATTATGTAGTTTGCAAAAAAAAAAAAAAAAAAAAAAAAAATGCTCTGCACACTTAACATCGATGGTCATCAGTCCCCTGTAACTTAGAACTACTTAAACCTAACTAACCTAAGGACATCACACAACACCCAGTCATCACGAGGCAGAGAAAATCACTGGCTTCGCCGGGAATCGAACCCGGAAATCCGGGCGCGGGAAGAGAGAACGCTACCTCACGACCACGAGCTGTGGACTGTAGTTTGCAGTCAGAAAATGACCGCAATGCGGAGGGTTATCTTTATATATGTGCATTATAACCTTTTTATTTGCAGAATTTGAATGGTGATCATAAAAGTAATTTTCGTCATTAGCGGCGCTCTATAAGCGAGACAGCCAGTGCCTCAGGGCCATTTGTGTCTGAATCTCGGGGACTGTCTCGGCGGAAATAGGCAACGATGGAGATAGATTTCTGGGTGGCATATGGTGTACGCCGAGTGTGATAGACTTTAAATCTTACGCTTTATGTTGAAATCTGTCTTCATTCATCATTCGTGGGTGATAACTGTTCGCATACTGCGAGAAATTAAACTTTCGATAGGTGTCGGACATTGACGCAAGTTGAAATTTGCATTTGCAGTGTGTCACAGTGTGCTGCAGTGAACTAAATAAAACTGTAACAATAAATTTCTCGCCACGTACAACGCTTGACATCTGCTGAGGAACAGAGACATTTTTGGACAGGAATAAACACATACAATGATGGATTAGTTAAAACACCAAATATACGTACTAGAAGTAGAGTGGTATATCTGTAACCAAAAATGGTACTGCCGGCCGGTGTAGCCGTGCGGTTCTAGGCGCTTCAGTCTGGAACCGCTTGACCGCTACGGTGGCAGGTTCGAATCCTGCCTCGGGCATGGATGTGTGTGATGTCCTTAGGTTAGTTAGGCTTAAGTAGTTTTAAGTTCTAGGGGACTGATGACCACAGATGTTAAGTTCCATAGTGCTCAGAGCCATTTGAACCATCTGAACCAAAAAATGGTACTGATCTCAACACACGGGAAAGTTCGATAACATATATAAGATAAATTCATGCTTGAGACAGTTCAGACTCCCAGCAAAACGATCATCATCGGACTCTCAGTAATGAATATGTTCTCCTCGGGCACTAACGTTAATTTTGCACCTGTTATTCATGTTGGCTAGCAGACAGTTGAGGAATCCTTGGGGAATATTGGCTCACTCCTCTCTCAAGGCGGTTGGCGGTTCTTGCACAATTCTGCAAGGAGGCATTCGTCGAGAAACACTTCTTTTAGTAGCATTCCTGAATTGCGCTGTAGGATTTGGGTTTGGGGAGCAAGCAGGCTCCTCCATACGTTCAATATCTTCAATTTCCAGTGTTTCCGACTCCTCTGCCGTCCGTTTTGGGCGGGCGTTGTAATCCATATACGGAAATTCGGGACCTACGGCACCCCTAAACAGACGGACATGATCCAGAATAATCTCCCTGCAATACCACTGTGCTTCAACCGTGTTCGCCCAGTGTGGTTAATTCCTGCCCACAACATAAAGCCTAGGCCATACCGATGAAGCTTACGAACATTCTATGATGTGTATCGTATTACCGCTCTCTTCACACTAACTGGTTGACAAAATCACTTGCTACAGTGAAGTGGGATTCATCGGAAAACGTCACTCTGGACCGCTGTTGTTAACCTCAATCAGCAAGCTCCCAACACCAACGAACTCTTTCTTGGCGATGGCCTGGCTACAGAGAGATGCGTTTAACGGGCTTCCGAGCATAAAAACCAGCCTGATTTGATCGCAGCGAAATGATTCTGGCAGAACCACGTTTACCGGTAGCGGTTGCAAGGTCTGTAGCGAACTGCCTAGCAGTGAGACGTCTATTCCTTTCCGCCACTAGGGCCACGTATCGATCCTCTTGCTGTATGATGATCCGCCCACAACTACCGGCATGCTATCGCATAGCATTTTCACCTTCAATGGCCTATTTTAATCGCAAGGTGACGCTTTTGGACACACCCATTACCGTGCCAACAGTGGTAACACTTTGACTGGCTTCGAGCCGTCCAGTTGATCGTCCACGATCGTAATCACTCAAATGATGTCTTGTAAACATGTTTCTGTACCACACTGAATGCCGCACGGTCTGGTGCCATAACAACCTCCGTCAAACACCGTACCGCATGAATGTCGATTTCATACAGAGGATCGGTGCACTGGCTTCCCTACACCCTCTACATTTCCTTTCGCTGTCATTTCGTCGGGAGTTCCGTAGCAATTGTTGGTTGTTCTGCAGCAACTGGCGGTTGTTCCCTAGCAAGTGTCGCTTGTTTCTTAGCAAGTGCCGGTTTTTCCATAGCAGTTGTTAAGCTGCGTAGTAGCGCTAATAAGAAATTAAATACATATTATTGGACAGTTTTATTATCGCTTTTCAATCACTACAGATCCGTTCAGTGAACATTAATTTCCAATTTTCATTAAGTTAGTGCACTATTTCAGACATCAGAACTGATATCGAAGGTAGGACTGATTCTTGATATGTGAGTTTACTGTGTTCAGGTCTAATATACTGATGGTTTTTGTAGATGGATTGTGGTTTGGAGGAAAGGAGGTGTTCTGTCACTGTGGAACATGCATTGTAATTAATTGGGTCTATTTGCATATTAAAACTAGAGAATTAACAATCAAGCAAAATTGTATTCACATAGTCATTGATAGTTAATTCATCATACGTAACAGTAATGGCAATCTGTGGCAACTTCTCAATCCGTGGCAACCGGATCAAATGCGAATCTGACAAATCTAACATGAGGGGGATGGGGGGGGGGGGGGGGGGGGCGGACACTTATAATGAATTTCACAAGTGAATGTAGTGAAACTGGTTAGTATAGAACTATTGAAGGTAATGGGTTACTGAAGATAATTTGTCAAAACTTTTGTGGACTTTGGAAGCAAACTATTCATGACTTTACGAGGCAGATCTATAGAGTGAGGCTCTGAGGTTGTAATTCTAAACTGACTTGGAGTTCCCTATTTCTCACGCATTAGTGACTTGATCTCACCATAACGTAGATTTCAGTGACTGAAGTACTGCCATTTCAATCAGTAGCAGCTCCATAGGCCCCCTCCTGTGGCTAAGTGTTGGATGGCTGAATATTTTCTAACTCACTCAAATGCATAAGCAGAGCAGCTGTGAAGCGAAGTCTATCTGCGAGCACTAGTGGTGTCGACTGATCTGATTTCCCATTTTTCTGACCGAAACCATCAGACAAGAAAGCCTCGCTTTGCAGCGTTTTTCAAAACAGGCTTAATCTGGTTGGGTGGGCTCTGAAACTTCTGAGCCCCAACTGATAAAAATGTTCTTTGGTGAGTTCAGGTACCTTCCCTGGGCTTTGTTTTATTTGGTTAACCAATGCTTTTCCTTCTTTGAAAAAGTCGTTCCTTGCTTTTCCTATTCTCTCTTCGGTCGATGACGCAGCTTCACTTTCGCTCTGTTGTGCTCTGAAAAAGTTAAGATGAACCATGTCAGTAGTACGGTAATTCAGGCACCACCTCAATTTTTATATCAAAGTGATATGCAAAATATTTACCCTCACCCTCACCGCCACCTCCAGCCCCAGATGATGTCATGTGTTTTCCTCAGCTGGCACATGGGTTCCCCACACCCAGTCCCCTTCTCCACCCCGCCCCATTCCCCTGCCTCATCTACGCTTTTGGCTGAAATTTCGAATTTTGCAGGGAATTTCTTTGTCCCAGGACTGTGCTGACATCCCACCCCACCCCTCACCTCACCTACGCATTGGCGGGAAATTAAAAATGGCGGCGTCCTTTCCGGGACTCGAACCCTGGTCCTTCCTGACAAAAAGCCCAACACATGGAAACTGCTCAGATGCAGTAGAGGAAGGTTAGGTTAGTGTACTTTATTTATTTTGATTGGGAAGCTGAAGTAAAGATCGGTCCTAATTACATAATGAATCACAAAGGTTAGCCATAATTACACAAATATATGCATAGCGCTGGACAAGGACTGCCTGAAATCGCCATACAGCTCAAAAACTGACGGCGCCATACAACTGGTGTTATCCTGCTGGAAAAAAATTTCACAGTACGACTAGAAACTAGTGGCAGATGCCGTCAAACTCTATCCTTCACCTACAAGCTGGGGGGAAAAAAGGCTGGAGTGGGAGATACTACCTTTAATTTTTTCTTTTTTTGTGATAAATGTGTTCAATTGATTTGATGTTGCTACTGGGCAGAGATACGTTTAATAAGTGTATTACCTGTAAGCATGCATCTGAGGACTCTATCTATTGCTGTTTGACATCAGAGTTCAGTACAGACGCCTGTTTTACAACCACCCTGCAGCTCAGGTAACTGAAGGCAATACACGCTACCACAACTGACGGAAATTGTTTCACTGTTCTAATGAGACATCGAAATTGCCATGAAAAAGTTTACCGACACAGCCCCGCCCCACACGCTACCCTCTAACCGAAGAACAGCCGCCTAGAGCGAATACACACAGCCCTTGCAAGTGCCCGCCGTTCTGAGGAGGAAAAAAATTCTCTGTAACAATTGTATTTAACGCCAATGTATCTCTTATAATCGAGCATCTATTAAAAAGGAAACCACAATCGCGACAGTAATGAATGCCCTCTCTCGACGAAAAAGGTGCAATCCATTTTCTTTTAGTTTCAAGAGCAAAATTGATATAATTTTTGCCTTCGACTGCAGGATACAATTTGCATCTCATTATTTTGCGACATCCAACGAAGTGCACCCCCGCCAATTACATATGGCAAAATTCAGAGGTCAGGCTATACACCCCCTTTACAGGTCCACCCTGCGTAAAACAGGAAAAAAATTTGTACTATTTTGCTACGAAAATTATTGACCATAACAGTATGTCCTCGCTTGTTCTGAGACCGTCATCGAAGTAAATAAAACGCGATAATTTAAACTCTGAAGAAAAAACATCTATGTTAAGAAATTTCCTTTCAGCTTGATGGACAAATTACACCACTTGAGAGCGTCTTTCGCGTTCAAATCAGTGTTTGTAAATAAACTGACATGCACGTGTATATTACAAACATTTCAGGCACGGGAAATAACATTTTACTCCATGTAGTCACATGTCGGAAAAACACATTTTACAACGACAAGCTATAATTCAAGAGGACGTTGCTGTTTTGTACACCATGGCAGTTTCCAATTTACCAATGAAACGCTATATCACGCTGCCATTTACGAAACAAATCGTGAGAGCCTGTCTTGTATTAGAACCTCATAGTGGACTTTACCGTGTCTCTCTCTTCCGATACGTCGAAATCAAATACCATCTGCATGCTTACATTCGACATTTTTTATCCATAACTCACCTCTACCGACATATCTGTAAAGTTTCTGTCATACAGCAGATTATTGCGTTCCACTTTTGTAATCAATTTGATCATCACAGCCTGTTTCACACAATCTACTCACATGTCGCGAAAAAACGTTATCATTTCTACGTCCCACAACAAGATATACTTCAAGTGATGTCTACTTTACAATTAGAGGTTATGAAGTACGAAATAACACAGGACTTGCAATAACACCTATTTTTAAACACGCGATCGTGATGATTATAATAATAAAAACAGTCATGGTCCCACAAGAACGGATACAGCCGATTTCTATTAGTTTTATGAGCGAAATCGGTTAGTTTTGAGAGAACTGCCTGCATCCAAACTGTAACCACCTGTACCACTCCATGTAATAGAACCTCCTGTAAGATTTTACGGTGGCTCTCTCTTTCGATGCATCGAAAAACAGATACCGTCTGCATATTGACATCGAGCATATTACATATAAAAGTATCGCCCCATTGGAGCAGCTGACCAGTGGTCGAAGTCGATTGCACAGACCTGCCAAAGTTATACCGAGTGTACTGGAGGAAGACCATATCCAGGAAATCATCAATCGCAAGAGAGATTTCCTGTATTGTTTCTTCATAAGCAGTTTAATAAATTGTTTTTTCGGTCGTAATGCATCCAAGAAGTGTATACCTCATACACTTTGTTTTTCTACTATGACTTCGGGGTCTATGTCAGGAGCTAAACCGACACTAACACGTTTCGATCTATTGGCTCTCATAGAAAGCTGAACGTCGCTATGCAGCTCCTGCAACACACAAGTTGACAGAAATGAAACACAGAGGTAATGTTTCTCAGTGAAAAAAATGTGGAAGGCATCACAATATATGGAAACTGGAAGAGTTTATGGCATTGTAGAGCGTTTCCAACAGCTATCCGAAGATGATGGACCTTTACAGTTAATCTCATCTTCCACAGCGACGGAGTAGCGGATGTCTCAGTCTTCCATTTCAGAGACCATTGTTTCCTCAATTTGCAGTCATGTACATTATTACTGTTCTGGTGTTGACCGTCGCTGGAAGGTGTTCTTTACAACACGTGTGAGGTAGCAGAAATGAAAAGAGGGACTGTTGTCTTCCAGGTAAAAGAAAAAACATGTGAAGGGTATCACAGCACATGGAAATGGGACGAACTTTCACACTTTACTATTACCGGTTTCAGCTACAGCCGTCTTCAGGTCATAAAAGATAGTATCAATGTCAAACTAAACATGTAAGTCCATAGTAAGTCAGCACTTACTATGTACCTACACATTTAGTTTGACATTGATACTACATGAGAATATTTTATGATCAGAAGATGGCAGTAGCCGAAAGCAGGAATAGTGAAGTGTAAAGGTTTGTGTGATCAAGACGAACCTGTAAAATAAAGTGCCAAAAAATATGATCACGGACTCAATTTCAGACTTTATGTCTTCAGTTGAAATACGACAAGTCTGAGCCATTGAGCAACACTTCCAAACAACTATCTGAAAGTGATGAGCTCTGCATTTAACCCCATGCTCCACAGTGACAAGTAACAGATATCCAGTGTTCCACCAAGGCTCTCTCCAATTCAACCAAATGTGGTAATCGAAAGTGTAACAGTAGACAGACGGGATGGGAAAGAAGCTGTTGATATGGGACGATGTACTGTAATATGCACCACAGTTGATAAGACAAGTTTTATCAATTTTCCCATTTGTTCCGTAATTTCAACGTCAGCCAATGGCACAGCAGAATGCTTCCAGATATATGTATCATCGCTAAATCATCCTTCCACTACTTTGCAAGTACCATATACTAGATGGCGAACGCAGGTAAATGACTGTGCAGTACGTCCATTCGACCATATACACCAAAAGTACACCAGACAACGTCCTACACCGATGCAGTTAGATTATCTACATATACATCAACTTTGATGTACCAGTTGTTCCGTAATTTCAGATCCAGCCAATGACAGGGCACAATGCTCCCAACTCCTGTATCATCGCTAAATCACCCCTCCACTACTTTGCAGGTACAATACACTAGATTGCGAATGCAGCTAGATGACTGTGCATTACATCAATTCGACCATATACACAATTCGACCATATACACCAAAGAGTACCAGCCCTGTGACAAAGAAATTCCCTCTAAAATTCGAAATTCCTGCCAAAATTCAAAATCCCGCCAAAATTCGAAATTCCCACCAGTAGGGTAGGTGGGGGCGGGGGTGGTGTGGGTTGAGGAGGGGAAGGGAGCTGGGGACAGGGAGCTCACGTGCAGGCCGAGGAAAATACATGACATCATCCTGGAGGGGGATGGCTGTGGGGTAATTAATCGATCGATTTAATTAATTTACATAGCAATTTTGTATCAATTTGATACTATTACCCTACTACTAATGTCTGTAGGTCTAACATAATCAAAAGGAAGTTTTTTTGTGAGAGCTATATGTTTGACAGGGTCTCACAGCTTTCGAGAGTCTAGCTGAGAGCTCTCTTTTCAGCTCAAAGATTATGATCTCCTGCATACAACACAAATTCGGTTTCCTACATTCGATGACAATACTGCTTTTCTCCTACATTCCTCCTCAATCCAACTCGTTAAACATTTGCCTGAGCGAACGCTACAAGGTATCCTAACGGTTGTCCATCTGCACGGTGGCACCAATTGGCGTCATAAAGACGCCACAATGAACGTTTCCCCTCGTTCTCCCCTCTCAGAAGAGCTCACCCAGGTCTCTGACTGTTCTGGCAGTTGGTTCCACGATTTTTTTTTTTTTTAATGCAACTTAACTTCTGAGGTCATCAGTCGCCTAGAACTTAGAACTACTTAAACCTAACTAACCTAAGGACATCACACACATCCATGCCCGAGGCAGGATTCGAACCTGCGACCGTAGCTGTCGAGTGGTTCCAGACTGAAGCGCCTAGAACAGCTCGGCCCCACCGGCCGACCATTTTTCAATCATTAGTGTGTATGACTTCTGAAGAAGGCTATATTATTATAGCAGAAACCATAGTCAAGGTTTAGTGCAGCTGTGAGCTGTTTTTCATTCGAAGCTTATAGCTGTGTCTAGTGCGCATACATTCATGCTATTCTAAAATCCAGCCACTGTACTCAACTACCGACCAAGAAACATCCTAGGTACACTGTCCTCAGGGTATAACAAGTCTCTCATACTGTACACCTCAGTGTATCCGTGTATGGAAATTGGCAGAATTTAAATTAAATGGTTATCGTCGGACATTGTTGCCGCTATTACTTCCAAATTACAAACTGCTTTATAGTTGAAAAAATGGTAATGAAGTCCCATGCTTCTTTACAGAGCGTAGGGGAACGATGCGGGAGACCCGCACCGTTTTACTAGGCAAGGTCCTAGTGGAGGTGGTTTGCCATTGCCTTCCTCCGACCGTGATGGGGATGAACGATGATGATGAAGACGACACAATACACAGTCATCTCGAGGCAGGAAAAATCCCTGAACCCGCCGGGAATCGAACCCGGGACCCCGTGCTCGGGAAGCGAGAACGCTATCACGAGACCACGAGCAGTGGACTGCTTTATAGTTATTCTACCGCTAATAAAGTTGATCTGGATGACCTGAGGATTTAAGTTGATGATACCGGGATAAATTCCACTGGATTTATTTTTGCAATAGAGATTTTGTAGTAGTGTTCTTTTGCATTAACGGACATTTTGTGTAGTAACAACTACAACTCGTCTTCGATTCGTGAAATGATGAAAAAGAAGTGCTTGCTGTGTTATATAATTAACACATCTCCCCAACTACCAATGTAGAACATAATTCTAAGCGTCCTCTCCAGTGAGACCCCTGGCGAGTCCGCAGCACCAGTGATACGGCGTGGACGACGCCCGGCCCACCAGCGTAGTCCTAATTCGGCAGTGCCACCCAGTCTACGGACGCGCTTCTCGAACATTAACGCTTAAATGAGTAATTTTGTTCTAATGGCGGCCCTTTAAATTCGTGTAAAAGGAACGAAAGTATAATGACACGTGAACACGGCCGACCAGCCTTCGGTAGCCTAAATTGTAATTACAAAAGTAATAACGGGGTGTGCTGTACCCGCGTGTCCACGCATCTCGGTGTTTGTGATGTGCTGCGGTTCAACATTTCCATTCTTGACTCCTCGGGCAACACACACATAAGTATCGTTTTGGTAATTTTGTTCCAAAGCCATAAAAGGTTGAGGAACACAGTATTTATCAAAAATCTCACTTAGTCATTTTTTCCCTACCTTCCACGTAGTTTCATTTTTCATTTCTTCCTTTTAGTTTTTATAATAGACGGCTGAAGTGATGTGTATCAGTGCTGCTGTATGGACTGTAATCCGGGACACTCAAAGCTTCATCCATGAACAGGCTAAAGGCACTTGAAATGTGGTTGTACTGTAATAAGTTAAGAATCTCGTTGGTGTATAACGTGTGTTTTACTGTGATGGTAAAAACATTGATATCTTAACTTGGTCAAAAGCAAAGTATTTTGAACATATTTCTTTAAGCGAACACTGGAGATTAATGTAATTTATCATTGAGGGGAAGGTAAAAGGGAAACATGGTCATGGATGGAGAAGAGTTTCGCTGTAGAATCTTACAGAATGGTTTAATATGTCGGACATTCCCCCTTGGTTACAACATCTGAGAAGGAAACAGCACTCAAAGGCGAAGAGGAAAAAGTTCTCGTTCTGTGAAATCAGCACGTATGAACAAATGTCTTGAGAAAACAATTAAACTTATGTATACGTAACTACACCTATACATAACTACACCAGCTGGATTTTAATATACACTCCTGGAAATGGAAAAGAGAACACACTGACACCGGTGTGTCAGACCCACCATACTTGCTCCGGACACTGCGAGAGGGCTGTACAAGCAATGATCACACGCACGGCACAGCGGACACACCAGGAACCGCGGTGTTGGCCGTCGAATGGCGCTAGCTGCGCAGCATTTGTGCACCGCCGCCGTCAGTGTCATCCAGTTTGCCGTGGCATACGGAGCTCCGTCGCAGTCTTTAACACTGGTAGCATGCCGCGACAGCGTGGACGTGAACCGTATGTGCAGTTGACGGACTTTGAGCAAGGGTGTATAGTGGGCATGCGGGAGGCCGGGTGGACGTACCGCCGAATTGCTCAACACGTGGGGCGTGAGGTCTCCACAGTACATCGATGTTGTCGCCAGTGGTCGGCGGAAGGTGCACGTGCCCGTCGACCTGGGACCGGACCGCAGCGACGCACGGATGCACGCCAAGACCGTAGGATCCTACGCCGTGCCGTAGGGGACCGCACCGCCACTTCCCAGCAAATTAGGGACACTGTTGCTCCTGGGGTATCGGCGAGGACCATTCGCAACCGTCTCCATGAAGCTGGGCTACGGTCCCGCACACCGTTAGGCCGTCTTCCGCTCACGCCCCAACATCGTGCAGCCCGCCTCCAGTGGTGTCGCGACAGGCGTGAATGGAGGGACGAATGGAGACGTGTCGTCTTCAGCGATGAGAGTCGCTTCTGCCTTGGTGCGAATGATGGTCGTATGCGTGTTTGGCGCCGTGCAGGTGAGCGCCACAATCAGGACTGCATACGACCGAGGCACACAGGGCCAACACCCGGCATCATGGTGTGGGGAGCGATCTCCTACACTGGCCGTACACCACTGGTGATCGTCGAGGGGACACTGAATAGTGCACGGTACATCCAAACCGTCATCGAACCCATCGTTCTACCATTCCTAGACTGGCAAGGGAACTTGCTGTTCCAACAGGACAATGCACGTCCGCATGTATCCCGTGCCATCCAACGTGCTCTAGAAGGTGTAAGTCAACTACCCTGGCCAGCAAGATCTCCGGATCTGTCCCCCATTGAGCATGTTTGGGACTGGATGAAGCGTCGTCTCACGCGGTCTGCACGTCCAGCACGAACGCTGGTCCAACTGAGGCGCCAGGTGGAAATGGCATGGCAAGCCGTTCCACAGGACTACACCCAGCATCTCTACGATCGTTTCCATGGGAGAATAGCAGCCTGCATTGCTGCGAAAGGTGGATATACACTGTACTAGTGCCGACATTGTGCATGCTCTGTTGCCTGTGTCTATGTGCCTGTGGTTCTGTCAGTGTGATCATGTGATGTATCTGACCCCAGGAATGTGTCAATAAAGTTTCCCCTTCCTGGGACAATGAATTCACGGTGTTCTTATTTCAATTTCCAGGAGTGTAGTTTTTACTCAGCCGTAGGTGAATTCCTGTGTGTTACACAGAGTACTAACCAATGAATGGAAATGAAAACAGCCAATAATTAAATAAAATGTCACAGCAGAACAAACACTTTCTGAATTCTATGACTTACAAGGGGGACAGTCTATCCCTTAATATGGCTGCGTGTCCCCTTCAATGGGTGAAGAAATTTTAAAAACAGTTTATTCGATCAGTTTTTTGATACCGATGAAGATGGGGTGTTGGGCTCACAACTGAAAAATGTCAGAAATTCCTTTTCTTGCAACATATGCTGTATTTACTCTTTTCTTAGAACAGTAAATATTCATATTTTTTACTTATTAAAATATACAAATAACTAAAAAGCAACAAAGCTGCGGGGGAAGGCACTGTCGCTGCAGAAATGTGGATGATGGAACTGGTAAGCATCTACAAAAAGGAATCGAAAATATTTGGGAGAGTGAACAAATACCAGAAAATTGGGCAAAACAGCTTATTCATCCATTACACAGAAATAGGAGCAAAACAAATGAAACAATTACAGAAGGATATCTGTCCTCCTAGTAATATATAAAATCCTGCCAGAAGTTTTACAGAGTATACTAGAAAATCAAATAGAGGAATAATTAGGAGAGTACCAGGGAGGGTTCAGGAGAGAAAGATCGTTTGTTACTCTGGTACTAAACCTAAGTTTCTTAATTAGATGTAAGGAACTTCGAGCCCAAAATAATTATGTATCCCTCGTTGATTAAAAAAAGAAAGCTATCATTTTGTCCATAGAGATACGCTGTTCAGTAAAAGTATCTGGAGCTGACAATAAAACAATGGCAATCATAAGCAAATTTTGACCAATACAATTTCCAAATTTAAATTTTTGAATGAAGTATCAAAACATTTCGAAATTAAAACAGGTGTAAGGCAGGGGGAGGTCTATCTCCACTATTATTCAGTTGAATTTCGGAGAAAGTAGTACAAGGATGGAGAAAAAGAACGTAAGGAGTTGTAATACGATGAAACTTGGAAAAGGAGAGAGAAGCTTGAAACTGACTGCTTAGATTCTGCTGATGATTTTGCAGTATTAGCAGAGAGCCTACAAGATGCAAAGAAACCCATAAACATCCTCAAAGAGCTAGCAGAAAAAAACACGATTAGAAATTTCTCTTGCAAAAACCGTAAGCGTGACCAAGGTGCAGCAAAATGTGTGGAATCAAAATACCGGAAAGTAAAAAAGGTTTAAATTTTTAAATACTTGGGACAAATAATCCAGCCACATTCTCTGAAGAAAGCAACTAATAGAAGCAGAACTAGAAAAAATGTAAATGGCATTCCACTTAAGACACACCTTCTAAAATAAAAAAATCTTTTCTCTTGAGGCATTACAGTGGGATGGTTAAACCAGACTGTTTTTATGCGTTAGAATACCGAGCCATAAACAAATTCAAAGCGTTAAATAATTAGGGAAAAAAAGAAAGATGAATAATTCGAAAAATTTTGTGTCGAAACTATGACAGTGGGATTTGGAAATGGAGACGCCACAAGAAGGGTATGGAAAAATGAGTACAAATAAATAACCACTTAGAAATAATGTACAGCAAGAAGCTGATACAAAAGTCAACTTATTTGACAAGATCAAAAATACAAATTTCCTGGTTTATGGAAGTTAATAAAGCTCTACACGAGGTAAGAATAACAGACCAAGTTGTCTAGAAGAAAACGCAAAAGAACATAGAAGGGACATGAACGGAAGAAAGAAGAGAACAACAGAGAGCAGAAATGAAGAAGTATCGAGAAGTCAAAAAAAGTGACAGAATAGGTCATAAATCATCTGTTTCACGTGATCCTCAGCTGTCCAAATGCGAATAATGATTACAATAAATGTCATCCCTACTACATAGCCTTCTTCGATTTAAAACAAAAGACTGTCAGACTATACTAAGTCCAGACTGGGAGAATAAGGGAAAATCACACTTAATGGTTTCGCTACTACCGCTGTTGAGTTTCAGAAGAATTGATTGTCATAATGAAAAATAGTTACATGAGTACATTTACTCTTTATTTATCCAATCAGTTTACGCAAGCTACTTTTCGGTTAGAGTGCCACACATTTAAACCAAATTCAGAGCACATCATTTTCACTTAAATTCTTGACAATACCTGTGACGAAGTGTGAAAGATACCATTTCGAGTTCTGTTGTAATACCTGAAGACCAGCTACATTACATTTACAAGTGGGTCAGTCAAGAGTTCTAACCAGTACTGACCTCTTTCGTTACCATCAGAATCGTTGAGAGATGTGATTCGAATGTGGTACTCTTGGACAGCTATAATCGTTACTGTAAACTATATGCTTTTGGAGCCGAAGTCTGTTAAAACCATGTGAAATAAGTTGGAGATCTACATCTAAATGTACATTTATACTCCACAAGCCACCTTATGGTGTATGGCGCGGGGTACTTAGCGCAACACTGTCACTCCGGCCCTTCCTGGTATAGTTGTGAATGATACGCGGCAAGAACATTTGCTGGTAAGTCTCCGTGTGAGTTCGAATCTCTCTGATTTTACATTCGTGATCTTCTCGCGAGATGCAGCGGGAGGAGGCAATACACTGGTCGAGTCTTCTAGAAACGTACGCTCTTGAAATTTTAACAGTCTAACACACCACGACCCAGAACACCTCTCTTGTAGCGTTTGCCACTGGGGTTGGCTGAGAGTCTCCATAATCCTGCAACACTTCTTTGGAATACGTCTCAAGTTCTGTTTACGTCTGAAAATTTCTCTGCATTAACAGCGTCGCTTCGATTACCCTTACTGAAAACATGGAGTTCCAAATCAATGTCATAGGAAAAAAAAGTTCAAAGTCATCGGATCGTCAATGATACTCATGTCCAATTATTCTGACGAGGATAACGGTTGGGTTGGTAGCGCGAATGAGACTACGCGTATGAGAACCCGACCTGAAGGAGCTGGGAGCTAAGTTATGTCAAATGTGGCTTCATCAAGGTGATTAAGTCCTCAAGTTCCAATTCGATCATCTTATCAGGTGGGTACTAAGATCGGAAGAATTGAGGTAATAGGCGTCCTAGTGGCAGCTGAGGCTTTCAAACAGCAAATGTAATGGCCAAGGGTGACCACCTTGCTGATCTGCACTAGTATGCCTGAAACGTCAGGTAGAGAGGGGCAGAATCAGATGGCGTCAGCGCCAAATTCTTGGTAACCAATAAAAAGGGGCTACCTGTGTATCACTAAAATCCTTGAGGGATTACTACGGTATTATCTTAAACAATAGTTAAAACGGATGACGTATACGAGATACATTCAGTGCATTACCGTTTACACTGGGGAATCCGGTAAGTCTGTCTGTCAGCCCCATCATAGTAGAGCACGAGCGATATGTTCGATTTTCCATGACAACAGGAAAATAAGGTCAATTCGTGGTAGGCGGCGTGTTATTACTGTGGAAACTCGATTATCGCACTTGGGGGGGGGGGGGGGGAGGGGAACCGGAATAATCTAAAATCTCGATAATCTAAAGTCCATATAATCCGAAAAGTCATGAAAATAGAATGACATGGATTAAATGCTATAAACTCACACGTTGTATTTGTTTCCACAAAAGACACAGATTGTACGGCATTTTCACGTAAATATTGCCCGGATATTAAAGAAAAACTGAATTGTATACACTGGAGTAATCAGTAACTTTATTTCGAGCCAGACCCGTTAAGCTGTTTAAGAGCAGCACGATCAGGTAGCCGTTTCACCACTGACAATTCAGACGAAGTTGTTTGCATGTGGCTTTCGAAAGAAACCATTATTTCCTCTAGCTTTGCTGGTGACCCTACGTGTCTTCGTAATGAGTGCTAACTTTGTCAGATAATCCATCTTGTTTATCGTCAATGCCGACAAGCAAGCGGTGCAAATATCTCCATCGGACATGATACTGTTGTCATTTCATATCCAATCATTTACGTTCATAACGCTTACGAGTGGCATCCAGTAAGTAACGTACACACATTTTATTTCTGAAAGCAGGTTGCTTTTAATCAGATTTCCTATACACCATATTCTTCCACACTATTTTGGCTACACAAACCTATTTTCAAAAAAACTAATCCGTTCAATGCGACGGCCTTACTCAGAGCACTTGTATTCTCGCATGGTACCACTCTGCTGGTCGAAGTCGGAGCCAGCCTCTTGCTGCATCATCCACGTACTGCTTTCCGCGGAGTGGGCCAATCGGAAGGTGTGACATGCGGGCTGTAGCTTGGACGAGGAAGAACAGTCCAATGAAGTTTTGTGACCACCTCTCGGGTGTGCAGACTTGTGTGAGGCCTTGCCTTGTCATGGAGAAGGACAAGTTCGTTTGTATTTTTTGGCAACGAACACAATCAAGTCATTTCTCCAGTTTAATGAGGGCAACACAATATACCTCAGAGTTGATCGTTGCACCATGAGGGAGCACATAAAACAAAGCAACCCCGTCAGAGTCAGAGAAGACTGTCGCCATGACATTACCGTTTGGGGATGCGGCTTTGACCTTTCACTTCGGAGGAAAGGTAGTGTGGCGACATCCCAGGAATTGTCGTTTTGTTTCCGGTTCGAAGTGATGAACACATATTTCATCGCATGTGACGATGTTCGACAAAAACTGTCACAAAAAAGGATCCGCACGAGGTTCCACTGTAGCAGCAAGTCGGGTAAACCACGAACAGTCCTACTTAACATCCCCTGCCTCTCACCGAACACGAATAAAATTTAAGATATTTGATGCTAGTGGCCGTATGACACTATCAGAAACGCAGTATGACACCATAAGAATCTACAAAGCTGAATTAGTCTACGTCATAAGAAAGGCTGAAACGTCAGATATCTTACAGAGATTGACGCCGGCAGTGAAAGCCTGCATATTAATACTTGTATGAATGTTGAACGCGAGGAAGACCTGAGAAAGGGAGATGACTCCTCTGTCTTTTTCGATCAGTTGAAACGAATCCGTGTAGGACGAGGTGGGAGAGACGGAGAGAATCAGTGAGGTTTCAGCCAGCAGAAAGCAGGTATCCCCTCATAGAATTTGCCATGTGATATCCGCAGTAACTTTCAGGCTTCTATTAAGAGAAGGGGTTTTTGTATGGATGAAGTTCACTGGAATTAAGAAAATTTGAAAGAATCATTTAGTTGACACAAAATGAAACACGGTGTGATGAAAGTAAGTCTCTTGTATGTGGCATGGGAAACAAACTGTCATCCTGAGGGACTTCTTGCCAAGCCTGAAATACTGGATGATTCAAAAAGAAAGAACAGATTTCAGCTGTTTATTACGCACTATAAAAGACAGGGACACATTGCGCATGTCATTGGACAGAGGAAGTTTCAAAAAAGAAAAAGGCTCGAAGCACTATGGGACTTAACATCTGAGGTCATCAGTCCCCTAGACTTAGAACTACTTAAACCTAACTAACCTAAGGACATCACACACATCCTTGCCCGAGGCAGGATTCGAACCTGCGATCTTAGCAACAGCGAGGTTCAAGACTTGAAGGCCACAACGGCCAGCAGGGAGTTTAGAAGTTCAGACACACCTGCGCTGTTGTTTGTGCGTAGGAACATGGCGATACAACACAAGAGAAATCATCCTAAGTGTTGGAAAATGCGCGAAGTTAATCCACTGTTCAAGTGCAACGTGCAGTCCACTGACGATTCAGCGAGAAGCCGCCTCTACACAAGCAGATTTATAACTGCCACGCAAATTTCTTGGTCGCTGACAACTTAGTCGTTGTGCGCGCGTAAATTCTCCCAAAATTCTTGAAAGTTGGTTGCATATACAAAGAGAAGGGCACTGGTCGACCACGCACGTCTGATGAAAATGTCGAGCGTGCATTAGATGCGTTCACACGGAGCCCTGGGAAGACCACTAGACGGGCAGGCCACGAACTTCAATTTCCTCTAACAAACAGTGCGGCGGTTTCTGAAACGACACCTGCATATGAAACGTTACAAGTTGCAGTTACTGCAGCTAATGCGCCCCGGCAGCTATAATAGAAGGTGGGAATTTTTCATTTTCAATTCTCTTGGATACGGCAAAGGACGCTTTTTGCGAACGATTCGTCTTTTCGGACGAATCAACATTTCACCTGTCGGATAAAGTAAACCGTCTTAATATAAGAATTTGGAGAACACAAAATCCTGGCACCGTCGAACATGAAAGAGACTCATCGAAACTGAATGTGCGTTGTGTCGTTTCTGTTCACAAAGTTTATGGACATTTCCTTGTTGCGGAAAAGAACCGTGGCAGGTATTTCATATCTGGACATGCTACAAAAATGATTGTTTCTTGACTTCCCAAGTTTCCAATGACTTTATTTTAATGCATGACCGCGTCCCGCCTCTCTTTCTCCTTGAGGTGCGGCCTTAACTTAACAACACCATCACACAACGTTGGATTGGGAAAAGAGGACAACAAGATCTTTTGGATTGCTTTTGGCCTCCTAGGTCACCAGGGCTCACACTTCGCGATTTTTTTGTTTCTGTGAGAATGCATGAAAAAGAGCGTCTTTGTCCCACCTACGGCAGCTACTCTACAAGAGCTGAGAAATTGAATTGTTGAAGCTGTCGATTCAATAAACTGGCACTTGTTGATTCGCAGTTCTTAGTGATCATGTTGAGTGTATGGTACAGTATCTGTGCAAACATAAAAGTTACAAACTTCCTTTATCCAATGACGTGCGCAATGTGTTCCTAAGTTTCAGTTTTTCTGTAATAAGCAGTAGAAATCTGTTCTTTCTGTTTGTATCACCCTGTGAATGCTGTGTCAGATCATGAAGACTGCTGGCTGGGGCTGGTGTGAAAGTGCAGGTCATACCACCGCATCCATGAAATGCTTTATGAATGAGGAATTACGAGACCGAGAAGGCCAGGCGAGGATTGGTACATTCCGCAAGGCATTAGTGGAGTGAACTGTAGTTTGAGACCTTGAGTTATTCTACTAGAACTGCCTTTCGATTCCCTACTTATGAAAGGTATGACCACAGAATTTACCATATCTCGCAACTTACTGGCGAACTACGTTTCCCTTCAGTAATTATGAAATCATTTCTTCTGTTATATCTAATACCTCCTCACGCCAGGAGATGATTTTTCACCTGGTCGTCTACGGACTCGCTGACTTCGATATCATCGCCACAGATGAGCAACACTCGTCCTTGCTGAACACCACACGACGGCAATCAGTGTTGTATAGCAGTGCGAGATCTCCACCCAGCCTCTAGTAATCTGTTTTCCACGGTTCGTGGTATTTAAGTTGTTATCACGCACCATACAATCTCTTGATGTAGCCCTTCTGGAAGGACGCGTGCCTATAGTTGTTACCACACTACCCGTCGTGTGCCCATCCAGTAACCACTCTTTCTGCATTCGTTGCAGTGCAGTGGCTGTGCGATTTTACAGTATGATGGTTTGACGTCCCTCATGACAGTTATTCGACTCTTTCCCAAAGTCTGAAAAATGGCAATAAGCCGCAGTTAGACGTGCTGTGGACTTATTGCGTTGCGTTCTCCACCTGAAAAGTTCCAGTAACGTTAGACACACTCAGTAGCCACCATTCCCTCACACTATTCTTCCTCTGTAGGAATGCGTTTTATATGCACTGGAAATACTGACAGTATGCTCGCATGAGGGTAAAATTTTAACCAGTATATTCCAAAGGCACGGAAATATTTAAGTTTCAGTTTCGTAGCGTTCGGTCAAAGTATTAGTGGTGTAACACTTTACATTTCTACCTGCATAGGTCGTTTTCGGACTCATCTGTACCGGAACGTATTTACTTCTGTTATCGTAATCTTTCACCCAAGTAAGTTCTCACCGTCACTTATGGTAGGTCTTGTATACTGATAAGCCAAAACGTTATGAGCAGTGAGGTTGGACGTGGCTTGGTGGCGCTGCGTGAACGTGACACGGTAAGAAAAGGATGTAACTAACGAGGACACGGGCTGCAAATGGAGAGAGAGATGGGGCCCCTCCACGACCGCACCAACGTGATGACTAGATCAAAAGTTCTACTGCATCTCCGTCAACATGTTAGTTATCCAATAGGTGGATCACAGGATGCTGGGCTGTGATGTTATCCGTGCGTCTGGGTAAGACTACGCATTAACACGGTCCATCACGTGATAGATAGTGGACGAAACGCGAATGAGGGTAGCGATTTGAAGAGCAGAGGAAAAAAAAAATGCCAAGGCTCGTGCCGCGCGAAAGAAACTTCTGCGGCAGTGGGATGGGTAGTAAGAGCAGTAGTGGCTTACTAGATGCGATAGTTCATGCAAGTTTCGATTTGTTAGTATGGGTATCATGCATCGTTACCGTGGCAAGTGATGGCGGTGTATTGCAGTTGCTGCAGCCGCTGCATTCCTGGAACAATCAAGATCGTTATATACACTCCTGGAAATTGAAATAAGAACACCGTGAATTCATTGTCCCAGGAAGGGGAAACTTTATTGACACATTCCTGGAGTCAGAGACATCACATGATCACACTCACAGAACCACAGGCACATAGACACAGGCAACAGAGCATGCACAATGTCGGCACTAGTACAGTGTATATCCACCTTTCGCAGCAATGCAGGCTGCTATTCTCCCATGGAGACGATCGTAGAGATGCTGGATGTAGTCCTGTGGAACGGCTTGCCATGCCATTTCCACCTGGCGCCTCAGTTGGACCAGCGTTCGTGCTGGACGTGCAGACCGCGTGAGACGACGCTTCATCCAGTCCCAAACATGCTCAATGGGGGACAGATCCGGAGATCTTGCTGGCCAGCGTAGTTGACTTACACCTTCTAGAGCACGTTGGGTGGCACGGGATACATGCAGACTTGCACTGTCCTGTTGGAACAGCAAGTTCCCTTGCCGGTCTAGGAATGGTAGAACGATGGGTTCGATGACGGTTTGGATGTACCGTGCACTATTCAGTGTCCCCTCGACGATCACCAGTGGTGTACGGCCAGTGTAGGAGATCGCTCCCCACACCATGATGCCGGGTGTTGGCCCTGTGTGCCTCGGTCGTATGCAGTTCTGATTGTGGCGCTCACCTGCACGGCACCAAACACGCATACGACCATCATTGGCACCAAGGCAGAAGCGACTCTCATCGCTGAAGACGACACGTCTCCATTCGTCCCTCCATTCACGCCTGTCGCGACACCACTGGAGGCGGGCTGCACGATGTTGGGGCGTGAGCGGAAGACGGCCTAACGGTGTGCGGGACCGTAGCCCAGCTTCATGGAGACGGTTGCGAATGGTCCTCGCCGATACCCCAGGAGCAACAGTGTCCCTAATTTGCTGGGAAGTGGCGGTGCGGTCCCTACGGCACTGCGTAGGATCCTACGGTCTTGGCGTGCATCCGTGCGTCGCTGCGGTCCGGTCCCAGGTCGACGGGCACGTGCACCTTCCGCCGACCACTGGCGACAACATCGATGTACCGTGGAGACCTCACGCCCCACGTGTTGAGCAATTCGGCGGTACGTCCACCCGGCCTCCCGCATGCCCACTATACACCCTCGCTCAAAGTCCGTCAACTGCACATACGGTTCACGTCCACGCTGTCGCGGCATGCTACCAGTGTTAAAGACTGCGATGGAGCTCCGTATGCCACGGCAAACTGGCTGACACTGACGGCGGCGGTGCACAAATGCTGCGCAGCTAGCGCCATTCGACGGCCAACACCGCGGTTCCTGGTGTGTCCGCTGTGCCGTGCGTGTGATCATTGCTTGTACAGCCCTCTCGCAGTGTCCGGAGCAAGTATGGTGGGTCTGACACACCGGTGTCAATGTGTTCTTTTTTCCATTTCCAGGAGTGTAGTAGTGGGAGATCGGCCATAGATCATCTCACTGTGTATGGGGTGTGTGGAGCTTGTCTGCATGCAGTGTACGGTACGGCTTCCCTGCGTAGTGCCAGTTATTCGGCAGAGTGTTCCAGCTGGATATCCAGCAATGTCGTCTGATTAACAGGGGCTCACCTGTACCGTTGTTTTTGCGTGTGCTTGGCCATAGATGTTAGGTCCTTACAAGTATGTCTTTTGGTCTTTTATGTTTCCATCTATGGTTGTGGTCGTAGTTCCCCAGATTCAGAATAAACGAGTTCTGCGAATGTCTGGAGTTTCTGTATAGTCTTGTGGTGAGTTTGTGGATTACCTCCGTGAGAGTCTCAAGTCGGTATTCCCGGTGAAGGCTCGCGATGCGTGTGTATCGTGGAGCATTGCTTATGATTTTGAGTACTTTGTTTTGTATGAGCTGCAGACGGTGCAGGCGTGTGGGCGCAGCGTGCAAATGGAGAAATCTACTGACATAAGTGACTTTGACGAAGGTGATATTATTGCTACCCAGAGCCTGTGAACGAGAATCTCGAAAAACGCGTAGCTGGTCGAATGATCGCGTGCTACTGCAGTGAGCGTCTATAGAAAGTGGTAAAACGACACTGAAATTACCACTGGGCGATAGGTGGCTGGACATCCACGACTCTTCACAGAACGTGGTATCTGAAGTCTCACCTGCTCTGTAAAGGTGCCGATCTGTGGCATCTCTGTCTAGAAAGACAACGCTTCTGCAGGCATAAGTGTTCAGCGTTCATCGTACATTCTCGGACATGGGGCACTCGAGCACTACGTGGTCACCTGTTTGTTCAACGACATCGTCAACTGCAGTGGCCACGGGATCGTCGAGATCGGACGTGGATCAGCGTGTCGTCTCGTCGGATGGATCACGCTTTTGCTACACCAGGGCGATGGTCGTCTCCACAAACGCCGTCTTCCACGCGAACGGCGGTTCGAAGTGTGCACCGCACCAAGTAAGCAGCCTGGTGGGAGCAGTATTATGCTGTGGGAGACTTTCTGTTGCGCTCGCATAGGACCTGTGGTAGAGATCGAAGACACGATGACAATTGTGAACCACCTGTCATCGGCCAGAAGGATACTTGTCCGTGTTTAAAACCAAAAACTGCTACAGTGGTTTGAGGAGCATGGTAGTGTACTCACGTTGATGTCTTCGCCACGAAACTCGCTTGATATGAATCCAATGGAACCCACTTGGGTCGCTATCAGGTGCCATCACCATGTACACAAATAAGCTGCTCGCTGTTTAAGGGAATTACACGGCACGTTCGTGAACATGTGGGGCGACATACCGCCACAAACCTAACAACTAGCTGTCGAATCCATGGTACGCAGAATCGGTTATGTATTACCTTCCGAAAATGGTCAAGTTATTAAGCAGGTGATCATAATGTTTTGGCTCGCCGTGTTTATTTGCAGTAATTAAATTTTGATACTAGGACCTGGAAAGAAGCTGAATGTCAAAACGCCTCACAAGATGCCATGTAACACGACGTAGACTTTTTCTTGCGTTTGATCCACAGACTCCCTCAAAATAGCCGCCATTGGTCGCTGTGCACGTCTGCCAACGTCGGTATAGCTGCTGGAAGCACAGCTGAATAATGTTGGCAGGAAGGTCCCGTATGGGTTTTCTTGCGGTTTCCATGATGTCTTGAGCCAAATGTAAATGTTGTGTGACTAGGGCCTCCCGTCGGGTAGACCGTTTGCCGGGTGCAAGTCTTTCGATTTGACGCCACTTCGGCGACTTGCTCGTCGATGGGGATGAAAGGATGATGATTAGGACAACACAATACCCAGTCCCTGAGCGGAGAAAATCTCCGACCCAGCCGAGAATCTAACCCAGGCCCTCAGGATTGATATTCAGTCGCGCTGACCACTCAGCTACGGGGGACGGACTCCAGCCAAACGAAATCTATGAACATGCAGGAGCGCTTTCATGCGGAGAAAGAGACAAGAATCATACAGTGCGAGATCAGTTTTGTATGGAGGGTGTGGCAAAGCAGCGACTGTTGCCTAGCAAATTCCTCCATCGGGAAGATGGGATGATGTGCAGGGGCGTTGTCGTGCTGCAACAGCCAATATTTCCCATGCCAGAGCTCACGACGCTTACGACGAACTGAATCGCGTATACAGCCATGGATTTCCTCGTAGTAGGCTTTGTTCACCATTGCAGTGTGTGTGACGAATACCATGTGAACAATGTCATTTCAATAAAAAAAACAGTTGAAGCATCGCCTTGCCTTCTGACCTGTCTTTTCACTGTTTTTTCTGTCTTGGCGATACTGGCGTTTTCCAGGTGACAGACTGTTGTTTCAGTTGCGTCTCCAGCTATGATCCAGTTAAGAAACATCGGATTATATTCAGCACTACTGACCAGGTCCCGACAGATCGTCATACTGTCATCACGTCATTAGGATGCGTGGCACACAGCGACGGGTAACACGCGACATGTTCAGGACATAGGCCAGTGCTTTGTAGCAGGTAGGGCTGACTCATATTATCGCTGCTGCGAGATAGTCTCCGATTGGCAGCGGTTAACAAGTACCAACATTGCAACCTCTTCAATATTACTTTCAGTTCGAAACATTTGTGGTCGACCAATGTGCACATTATCCTCCAAACTGCTTCTCCATAACGAAAGACGTAGGAGCCACCTTAAAAAAACTTGCAGCATCATTTGGAATGTTTCGATAATGGTTTTGCCTAATTTCTGGCAGAACTTGATATCTGTCCGGTGTTTCAACTGCGACACACGGGATAGATAAGGATGGTTCTCTTTATTAAGGATGATAATATACAGTCACATCTCCTTGCACTTTAATATAATTGGTTAGTGCACCATCAATCTTAAGCCAAATATTAACTCTTTCATTAGCATTAACACGTCTCCTGTTCTTTGTATATAAACAAAATGGTTTATCAGTAAATACAACAGGTGTACCGTAATTCCGATCAGCCTGAACACCAATTGAACAGGTACGATAACAAATAATGTCTCTGTCATAATAGGACTCCAAGCCTAATTGAGGCTTATCACTGCCCCTTACAATAGCAATAGTTAACCAACTATTACCAGTTACAACCTCTGTAGTTGTACAAGAAAAGTGAATCTTAGCTCCTACAAAAGTAATAGGTCCAGTTAGTAGCTCTTCTTGTGCTACATTATTAGCAGTAAGACTAAATGTATTCACAGTCTTGTACACAGGCAATCTTGATCTTCTTGTATATCTTCTGTCCGCCCCCGGTAGCTGAGTGGTCAGCGCGACAGACTGTCAATCCAAATGGCCCGGGTTCGATTCCCGGCTGGGTCGGAGATTTTCTCCGCTCAGGGACTGGGTGTTGTGTTGTCCTAATCATCATCATTTCATCCCCATCGACGCGCAAGTCGCCGAAGTGGCGTCAAATCGAAAGACTTGCACCAGGCGAACGGTCTACCCGACGGGAGGCCCTCGTCACACGACATTTCATTTTTTTCCTCCTGTACGGCATGGCTGTGTGCTCTGTGCGGCTGCCTCGAGTCAAATGAGCGTGCAGCTGCATCAGTAGCGGATGCTCGTACTGATAAGAACTGGGCGCGGCAGGAAGTTGCGCGCTGATAATCCAACATGGCGGACCGGAAGCTGAGTTTTCCAGCGGATCGCGCTTACTTAAAACTGTAGCGCGATCCTCCCAGCTCTAGCGGCGGCCGAGCGAAACTCGTTCAAGGTCAACCGCCAATATGGCGGCGCACACAGCCTGCATAGGTCGTTTTCCGACTCATCTGTACCGGAACGTATTTACTTCTGTTATCGTAATGTTTCACCCAAGTAAGTCAAATCACTGTCACAACAACTGAAATTCTGCTTACAGTGCAGCCACCTCATTTCTCTTGCTGGGACGAGAGACTAATTGGCAAGGTGTCTCTTATGTGCTCTAGTGTACCACACCGCAGCTATGCACTCACTCCCAGAACTTAATGACTACTGCCCATATATCAGCTTTATTTCGTTGCGATAGCCAACCACCGTCGAGTGGAATTGCGAGCGGCACTATAAACGCTGTTGCCTTCTGGCAGTTAAAAAGCTGACACAGCGGAGGACACAGATCACACAACGGGTGTTATTTATCATTTTTACTGGTGCAGAAAGGGTAAACAAAGCTGAGGACGATGTTAAAATCCCGAAACAAAGCCACTTGCGGTCGACGGGGGATCGCGAATCGCTGTCGCTTTCCATTTTATTCTCGGTCCGTTTTCACATTTTTATCTCTCCTTTTTTTTCCTCGCAATAAACGCGTCACAAAAGGGCGGCGCCCATTGGCGGAGCACAAAAGGTTTTTGGTGCCGGCGCTGCGGCGGGCACAATGCGAGCCGAAAAAGCGGCGTGGGGTCGGGCGCTGGCCGCCGAATAAAACGTGCCTGGCCGGTCCGCGCAGATAGCGCGCGCGTTTTGTTTTTGCAAGATTGGCAGCCCTGGCCGCTGGCTGCGGGGGATAAGGAGCGGCCGGCGGCGCTTCACGGCCCACGGGACCGCAAATATAAAACCGCCGCCGGACGCCCCCGGGCCCGCCTCGTAATTAAATGGTGGCGCTGGCCCGCTGCCGGCCGCCCGATAGCGCCGTATAACCAGAACTGGGCTGCCGGCAGTCTCGTCGCGAAAAGCCAATAACGGAAAAAGAGCAGGAACCGGCGACCCGCGACCACCCCATCTACGCGACGCTCCACCACCAGCTGCGGCTGAGACAGCTGGTCCGAGTAGCCCGTAGGATAGCGTGTTGCTATGACGACGAAAGGAAGACTACGTAACATGAGGGACCAGGTGGTCCGAATTTCTTGCGTGACTTATCCTCTAGTCATCAGTTACATCTGCATCAATTAGAAATCATTTTTTTATTGAATGACAGTTTGTCGTACAACGGCAGTGGAAAAATATGTATCATAAAGTGTCTAGTGATCACACTCTCTAACATGAATACTGTCCTCTGGACACCAACTACATAATCGATGAGCCAAAAACACTATGACCATTAAAATTGCTACACCACGAAGATGACGTGTTACAGACGCGA
Organism: Schistocerca piceifrons; assembly: GCF_021461385.2. Taxonomy (NCBI): domain Eukaryota; kingdom Metazoa; phylum Arthropoda; class Insecta; order Orthoptera; family Acrididae; genus Schistocerca; species Schistocerca piceifrons. Next base: position 291,398,629 of record NC_060142.1, read on the forward strand.
AATTTAACCGACAGGAAGAAGATGCTGTGATATGCAAATGATTAGCTTTTCAGAGCATTCACACAAGGTTGGTGCCGGTGGCGACACCTACAACGTGCTGACATGAGGAAAGTTTCCAAACGATTTCTCATACACAAACAGCAGTTGACCGGCGTTGCCTGGTGAAACGTTGTTGTGATGCCTCGTGTACGGAGGAGAAATGCGTACCATCACGTTTCCGACTTTGATAAAGGTCGGTTTGTAGCCTATCGCGCTTGCCGTTTGTCGTATCGCGACATTGCTGCTCGCGTTGGTCGAGATCCAATGACTGTTAGCAGAATATAGAATCGGTGGGTTCAGAAGGGTAATACGGACGCCGTGCTGGATCCCAACAGCCTCGTACCATTAGCAGTCGAGATGACAAGCATCTTATCTGCATGGCTGTAACGGATCGTGCAGCCACGTCTCGATTCCTGAGTCAACAGATGGGGACGTTTGCAAGACAACAACCATCTGCACGAACAGTTCGACGACGTTTGCAGCAGCATGGACTATCAGCTCGGAGACCATGACTGCGCTTACCCTTGACGCTGCATCACAGACAGAAGCGCATGCGATGGTGTACTCAACGACGAACCTGGGTGCACGAATGGCAAAACGTCATTTTTTCGGTTGAATCCAGGTTCTGTTTACAGCATCATGATGGTCGCATCCGTGTTTGGCGACATCGCGGTGAACGCACATTGAAAGCGTGTATTCGTCATCGCCATACTACTGTATCAGCCGGCGTGATGGTATGGGGTGTCAATGGTTACACGTCTCGGTCACCTCTTGTTCGCGTAGACGGCACTTTGAACAGTGGACGCTACATTTCAGATGTGTTACGACCCGTGGCTCTACCCTTCATCCGATCCCTGCGAAACCCTACATTTCAGCAGGATAATGCACGACCGCATGTTGCATGTCCTGTACAGTCCTTTCTGGATACAGAAAATGTTCGACTGCTGCCCTGACCAGAACATTCTCCAGATCTCTCACCAATTGAAGACCTCTGGTCAATGGTGGCCGAGCAACTGGCTCGTCACAATACGCCAGTCACTACTCTTGATGAACTGTGGTATCGTGTTGAAGCTGCATGGGCAGCTGTACTTTTACACGCCATCCAAGCTCTGTCTGACTCAATGCCCAGGCGTATCAAGGCCATTATTAGGACCAGAGGTGGTTGTTTAGGGTATTGATTTCTCGGGATCTATGCACCCAAATTGCTTGAAAATGTAATCACGTGTCAGTTTGTAGTGTAACGACGTAAGTTTTGTATGAATGATTTTCTTTGTACATATGACCATGTGCAGACTTCGTCACCTTCGTCAGTTACAACAAACTTCAAAATTATTTGAACTCTTTTTTAATTGTCTCTGAATGGTTCTTGAACGAAACTGTAAAACATCATCATTTGAGTCGTATGCGCAGAATTACGTCACTCAGTCCAATTGGTTTGCGTAAACTTTTTTCAATTTAGATGTCGTTTATTTCTCCTCAGAAATTATATTAATGCAAGTGATCTGCTTTAATAAATATTAGAACCACATTGAATAAACTTTCGAGATTCAAACTCGCGATGAACGTTGTAAAAAATTAATAATCTTGTCAGATAAATTACGTAACATAATTCTTCATAAATATATTCTCGGAACATGTATTTAAACTTTAGTAGCATCCACTAGTTTATTATCTTCCTACATATAGACGTGAACCTGAGCCTTGACAAGACAGAACTGAACATTTACAACATGATTAACTTTCTATGACGTCATTGTTGTACAAACATTACAAATTCTCAATTTTTCAATTTTTAGAAGCACGACGCAACAACTCGGTTTCAGGATCTTCTGTTGCTCTTTGGCTGTCGACCCGCGACGTATAGTGGCCAACAATTTTCTCTCTCGTCCCGGCAGCGAAGATGCTGTCTCCGTTCGTTGCGCCGCCCTCTCCGTACATGAAACATGAAAATAAATACAAAACTTTAGACAATTCACAACCATTACGAATATTACAAAAATACATAAACAAAAACTAAATTAAACTTATATTCACCTGCATACTGGGCAGACACTGGTGGATGGGTGACGCTTCAATTTCACGTCCCACTACATACCCCACCCACAAGCTTAGTTTGTCAGGTTTTAACCGAAAATAAAACTTCATCTATATACAATATTTAACTGTTAATATTATACATTTTTCTCACATTTTCCGTAATCTAGAGTCCTTGCTCTTAGGTAGATTCAATTCTTTTATGACAATATTGCTGTGACTATTTGTCATTCACTTTTAATTATACTATTATGATAATTCACAACCGAATATATGGAGATTACTCCTTTTCATTTAATAGTTGCTAGTAAATAATAATTTAGTGCGTTCTTTAACGTTGTTACATTAGGACAGAGCGTTCAAATTGTGAAAGGTTAGTTTCAGTTTTATTCATTTACTGGAGTTATTCTTTCCAAAATGTATATTACTAATAAGTTTCTCACAATAACTAATAGTACTATTTACTTTACGTCGTTCTTTTCCCTAATGCTTTATTTATGCCTGAGGTCAAGAAAAAATCAAGCAAAACTTTCTTTAGAATCTTGTTGTGACTTGGCAAGACAGCCAAGTCACTATGAGAGGAAGCCGAAAGGTACACGTTTAAGCTCACGCAGGCTGGCGTGAGGTCTGGAACAGTTAAAGGAGTTGAGTCTAGTAAAAAAAGTACGTAGCTTCTGGAATACTTAACTTTAATCCATAATTGGTGAACATCGGTCTGACGGTACATGCATCACAAGATAAATAGCAAATGATAATGGCGCCTTGCTAGGTCGTAGCAAATGACGTAGCTGAAGGCAATGCTAACTATCGTCTCGGCAAATGAGAACGTAATTTGTCAGTGAACCATTGCTAGCAAAGTCGGCTGTACAACTGGGGCGAGTGCTAGGAAGTCTCTCTAGACCTGCCGTGTGGCGGCGCTCGGTCTGCAATCACTGATAGTGGCGACACGCGGGTCCGACGTATACTAACGGTCCCGCGGCCGATTTAAAAGCTACCACCTAGCAAGTATGGTGTCTGGCGGTGACACCACAAATCTCGGCACGGCTTTCTTTACCTTCGGACACTTTGTTGGGCAATGGCAATTAATTTAGGAGAAACAAGCGAGAGAGCCCCGTTTGGTGTGTTTTATATTAACACTATTACAAATCTCTATTAAAGGCACTCTGCTATGTTCTCGTGAGCCATATAGCTCTGGACGTCCATGGTCCCTAAAATTATTAACCATCCCCTTTGGTTCCTACTATCCGAGTAAATATAAAATATACAAAATTCCCTCTGACCTAATAACAAAATTTTCTTGCATATAAATCCCCTTTTAGTTATATTTCCCTTTTTGAAGTACCGGTAGATTATTGTAGAACACTAAACTTCCTTTCATTTCTTTAAAATAACACGTAACTTTCACGAAAAACTCACATGAATAAACAATGAAAGGTCGTCCATATGTAACATATACTAAATATTAACTTATTTAGGAATGAAGGGTTTAATTTGATCGACACTATATAATCCTTTAACTACACCTGATGAAGGTTCCATAAGAAGTAACGCTTTGGGATGTACACTCTTATGAACAACATATGGACCTTCAAAGATAAAAAAGAATTTTCTACATTCCTTATTGATCTTCGAACTTTAAGGATGAGATCGTACTAATACAATATCTCCTACCTGAAATGAGGGTGCTATAGCATGTTGATCATAACTTTTAATTCTCCGTTCAGCATTTTTAACAATCTGTTCGCAAATTTTTTCGTTTGGATAGACAATTCGTAGAATACCATTTTTCTTTCCTTTACATAATACGGTAACCTACTAATTAGGACTCGTATTAGCTGACTTTCAATAATTGGTTCTTCAACTAATTCAGCACGGTTTAAATGCCATTTGAAATAATTCCTATAACCTCTCCTGCGTTTAGAATATGGAGGAGGGTCTAACAACTCTAAAGTTAAGTGTTGTTGTTTTCCTCTTGACCAATAATTTTGTTTAAACTGCTTAACAAAATCATCCCAGTCCCTAAATTCAGTTCAATGCAGTCCGTGACGTAGTGCATCACCCTACCAGATCTTCGCCTAGATGATGGCGTAAGCAGACACTATAATCGACTTAGTGAAACTAGAAAATTCGATCAGATCATTGTTATATGCTCCAATCACAACGATCCCCACACCACTGCCGTAGTAAATGTCTATGTCGGTGGTTCAACATGGAAACCCATAGAAACTGTTTGCTGTGGAGCCCGATGTTCATCGACGAGCACTGAAAGGTGTGCTCCGAAACGCTTGTACCTGCACCAGTGTCGTACTTACCGTCAGATGTGACACAGAGCGCCTCTATTCTACAACAAGAGCAGACCAGCCTCCTACGTGGACATTTCGTGATGAAACATGGAGTCTAACATATTACCGGCCACTAGTGCTGGGCAGCAGACGATGTACACAGTCGGCTATGTACATGCATTGCCTAGCGGTGAGATGTCGTTTTGGTGTGGTATCATGGACGTGACGTTTGCACGCTTTCCCTTAATCTGATTGGCAAAATAACACCCAAAATTGATTATATGTGTGCTTAATATACCTCTGAAGATGTGAATGGAATTCCCGAAAACGGTCCCACAACAATAATGATTTCGTTTGGCTGACTGGCCTGGTCCAAGTCACTGAATTCGATTCCACATCAGCGCCTTGCGTGCCCCTAATCTCTTGTGGATATCCAACTGGGGTAAAGGCACCTACAGCTTAACGTGGAATACGAACCATATGTCGTTTCTGGCGAATCCTCAAATCGTTGAGATCACATAATAATGAAAGTTATAAAACCATCCTGCTGCCAGAAACTATTTATATTGCTACTCGGCATCAACTTCTGTTCGTGGTGAATATGTGTTACTTCTTTTCTCCTTTTATGATTCTTCGCCTATGACGATCGTCAGTATGAAATTTTAATCAAGTACGTCATAAAGATAGGAGACGCTATGAACTAATATTTTTGGGCAGCAAAGTGAAGTTACCACTAAAAATGTGTCGTGGAAAGCCATAAATTGTAACAAGCCATGCAGTATTCAGGAAGATAAAATTACCTGCCACTGCTGTGTGAGCAACGAAAGCAGTACAATAATACTGGCCGCCAAAGAACTCCAGGGTGCAACTGCTGCATAATGTGAAATATAATTTGAAATATTGTTATTAGCCAGTCTTGCTTTTGTATTCATTTTCAACTAACATGATATTGTATTTCAATTCAGGTTAGTCTTGAATTATTGATCTGAATCTTAACTAGAACTGAATTACTTAGACAACAGCGGGGAAATAAACAGCAGATGGGTCGTATCTTGGGTTTTTAGAACATATGAAAAACCGAGGTACAGCATTTACAGTCTTGTGTTCCTGAGATAATAGTATTTTGTCGTTGTCATTTATTGAAGTTCAATATTGAACAGTTTCATTTAATTCAATGTGGAGAGGTAATTGCGAATAGCTCAAAAATGCTTATTCTTTGGAACGGCCAAACTTCCTTAGATAACTACAGATTTTATCGACTGTGTGCAAGGACGAATATTTTTAATATTATGCAGTCAGGCGAACATTGTAGTCACAGCAACCATGTGAAATGACCTGCCCTTTCACTGAGAATTTTGTTTTAGGTCCCAACGGTTGGTGATCGCACCTGGGATCAGAACTAATATTCTTTGAGCATCCAGGGTCGAGAAGATGCATAGTTGGCAGACTGTATAACACCATTCAGTATTTATCTCCCGATAGGAAGACCGCAACATTGGCGACCCAGTCAGGATAGCTCTAGCAATCTATTGTTTTGAGAGAAGTTGGATTGGTAGTAGGCGAATAGGTGATTGGCAGCGACAATTCCCACATAACTACTGCTCAACTCATGTCGGCATGGGGAGAGGTTGGTAGCAGTGTCGCTGGCTGTATCTGATGTGTCAAGTACCCACCAGGCAGGTATGACTTACTGCCCTTCAGCCTCACTGCAGTAGTGGCGAACACATGTCCCTGGTGGCAGCATCATGTAGCAGCATCATACTCAACAACATGATTGGCGGTTGTTCAACTGAGGGGCCACGGCTGTATCTTCAACAGTGCGAGCACATCAGCAGCACACAACTCAAGTGCTGGCTGATCGACCCGCCAGCTGCACTGCACGTCTGAATGGTTATATTTAAGATGAGTTTAAAGACCTAATAATTGAACTAAGTGTTCATGGAAGAGAAAGATGATTATGAAAAGTACTTAGCAGGGATACATGATGAAGTAGACAGTTTTGTAGCAGAAACTGAAACTGCAGGAAGTTACTGAGTTAAGGATATGAATGGTGAAGTGTTAATGGAATCAAAAGAGGAGGAAACTAACAGAGATAACAATGATTCATGACAGGAAAAGTTACCAAGCTGGGTACAGTATTTTCTGTTTAAAACAGAGTCACCTAATAGATAATTAAGGTCTGAACTGAAAAGTGATAAAGGGGAATTTATCTCATAAATTAGAGTTAATTGTAATGAATTAAAATCGAAGTTCGACAAATTAAGTGCAAAAGTAGACTCAGTACATAGTGAACAGAAAGGTAGTAATGGAAACTTAGGCGCTAAGCACTTTGAAACCAGAATCTAGACGTTTGGTAAAGAATATGCAATATGCTTGACAGGAGATGGTGTACAAACGTCAATTTAACTATACAGGAAAGCTAAGAGCAAGCCAAATGGTAGTGTCTAAACATAGAAATAACATGTGTAATCTAAAGTTCGTAGAAACTGTGGTTAGAGAAGAGAGAACGAAAGATGAAGAACTAATATTGTGTAAATTAGCTACATATAATCCAGCAGCCAATATACACCGAGCTGCATTTCTAAGCTCATTTGAACGAGTGTTTCCCAAAAGTTGATCTGAAATTAAGAATATTATAGTTATTTCTGGATGTTTAAGAGGAAAAACTATGGAATGGGGTGCTAAACAACAAAACAACTTTAAAATATCAGATTAAGTTCCTAGTATATTTAAGGAGGCATTCATACGTCCTAGTGACTGTACCAACAACTATGAAAAATAATTAAGTTACACCGAGAATTTGGAAGAAGATTTAACCTTTGAAAACAGTGTATGTCAAAGACGATTGACTGTAGCAGAATGGGTAAAGTATATAGTCGTTTTAGGTTTTAAAGTAATGAGAATATCAATATTAATCAACACATGTACGAAACCTTAATTATGGACACGCATTACATACCCTGTTATGTGAATCACTGCCTGTGGTATAAGCTAAATTTATTAGTCCTGTACTATGTAATGTCTGACATCCTGTGTTATGTAGATGTGATGTGTTTACGTGGTTGAGGTGTGTTATGTAACCGGAAGGTGGTAGATGAAGACTTAATGTGTGCACCTATCGTCGAAATCCAGGTGATGGTTATGTTATTTCAAGCCTAGAGCTCATGAAACCATTCCAAATGTGGCGTTATTCACAATGAATAGTGACAGAACTAACAAAGGACTCATAATTATTTCAAAGCTTTTGGTTAATTTTTATGTACTTACAGTTGTTTAATTTCCCTACCTGGGGGCAATATCCTTACTTGTTCATTTATTTGTTTATTGTTCAACGGAAAGGAAGATGTAGGAGTTCAAGGATTTACTTTGTGTACAAAACTTTGTTGAAAAGACAGGTGTTTTCAGCTGCTGCAGCAGAAAGTCTACTGTTAAATACAGTCACTAACTGAGTAAGAGAGCATAGAGTGTCAGTGTTATAGGCTGTCTTCCTTTTGACTTTATTATTTTTTATTTTTTTATTTACACGTCACGTTCCGTAGGACCGAATTGAGGAGCAAACCTCCAATGTCATGGAACGTGTCAGTACATGAAATTACAACATAAACGTAATAACAGCTAATTGTACGTTTCTCGTTGGTCTCTGTAGTCTTTGTAGTTAGTCCTATGTGATTGCTACTGTACGGCATAGCACTTACAATTGTTTCCCATATGAATTATTCCATACGTATCGTTTTGGGGTTGTGTTGGCATCACAACAAAATAAGTACAAAATAAGTAATTTCGCGACGTGTGAAGAATGTTAACAACGAAAATGAGTCCTATTATTACCTGCTGGGAATGGCGTAGCTGGTACTCTGCTGTGGTTTAGTAAATGGCATTGATTGGTAGGCACACGCGATGCCGCATTCCACGCGAAAGAGAAAAAAAAAGTTCAAAAGATAGTTCCACCGACTTTCATACAGGGAATCATTCGCCACAAGAGCAAGGAATTGTGGAAGACCTAGAACAGTTCTCGAGCCTGGTTAGAGGAGCGAATATTCTGATGTATAGGAGACGATCTCGAAATAAGTGTGCAAAGGATTTAGCTATTGAAGCTCTCACATTATCAGTCCTCCTCGAGCAGCATAGTGGGATTATAAATTGCAACAATAGCCATATGTGGACGATGTCATTCTGTAGTAGTCATGGAACCAATAAGTAAAGTTTTTAAAAATTTTATACGTCCTTTATTTTTTTAGTCGCAGTTTACATTGTTTTACATTGTGACTATGCGACAATACTTCCACATATCGCTACACGATAATGATACATTTTTCCACCATTTTGGGGTTAATTTTATTTACAGTATACTGAGCATCTTTGTTACGAGGAAAGATTTGCGTTTTTCTTGCTCGGAAGGTGTTGTGTTCTAACGGTGTGGTCTCTGGGTCATCTTTATTGGCAGGAAGCGGTCTCATTAGGAAGGATGAAAGTGCCCTGGGAGTTGGGCAGTTTTCGCAGATGTATGGCTGCACACTGCTATTCCCACACATTTAGCAGTAAAAAACGCCATTATGCAGTGCGATGGACCACAGGACGACGTTCTTTACAACCTTTATAACTTCTGACACCCTCCAGACGATTCAACCCTTCTCTAAGGACATCGTGGGCCAGCAACAACATTTAAAGTGATCATACTTCTTTCGTCTGTGACCTGACCGCAAATTTTGCTCTATTACACAAGGTGGAACCACTAGGGACCTTTCAAAACCATACAACGAAATCTGAACGTCTGAACCACCAAAGGGCGTGCATGCTTTTTCAGCTCACCTGTTTCGCACCCTCCAATGCCTGATCGCTGGGGACGGGCGTTGGCAAGGGGATTGGGGAGGTGGGTTGCGACAATGACGTTGACACGTATGAGAATGAAATGGAAACCACCCAGCTCAGCAACACCCTCGGCGCTACCTGTGCAGCTTTATTAGGCACTTAAAAATGTATCTGTACAGAGATAGCCAGGACAACCATAACCCTGAGATATGTCACCGAACTAGCGTCTGCTGTCTGAAAACAGAATCTGTAAATGTAATCAACAACTTTCTTTCATTCAGATAGATCTTAAAAAAGTTAGCAAAGACCTACATTTCCCATAGAACGGAAATAACCAGATAAGTTAAATGGTTTCGTTAATCAGTTTATCCAAACAATCTGACAAATCAAAGAAAAAAACGTAATTTCAGATTTTAAATTATTTCTAATATGTGTCGAAAATTTGGATAATTTAGAGAATTAGAAAGGAAGAATCACCAAACAGAGCCCAAACACACTCGTATATGCACGCGTATCCAAATACAGAGATATGAAAACAGGCAGAATATGGCGCTGCGGTCGACAGTGCCTGTATAACAAGTGTCTGGCGCAGTTGTTAGATTGCTTACTCCTGGTACAATGGCAGGTTATTAAGATTTAAGTGAGCTTGAACGTGGTGGTATAGTCGGTGCACGAGCGATGGGAGACACACCATCGAGGTAGTGATGAAGTGGGGATTCGTCCGTAAGACCATCTCGCGAGTGTACCGTGAATAGCAGGGATCCAGTAAAACATCAAATCTCCGACATCGCTGCGGATAGGAAACGATCCTGCAATAAAGACACCAACAATGACTGAGGAGAGTCGTTCAACGTGACAGAAGTGCAAACCTTGCCCAAATTTGCTTCAGATTTCAGTGTTGGGCCATCAACGAGTGTCAGCGTCCAAACTATTCAATTAAACATCAGCTATACTGGCTTTCGGAGCCGAAGGCACACTCGTGTACCCTTGATGACTGCACGATACAAAGCTTTACGCCTCGACTGGGTCCATCAACACTGACACTGGACTGGTGGGACGAGTATCGTTTCAAATTGTATCGAGCAGATGGACGTGTACGGGTGTGGAGACAAACTCATGAATCCATGGACCCTGCATTTCAGCAGAGGAATGTTCAAGCTGGTGAAGACTCTGTAATGGTGCGGCGTGTGCAGTTGTATTGATATGGGACCTCTGATATATCTATAAATGACTCCGACTGGTGACACGTACTTAAGTATGAGAGATTGCAGGGCACTCTCACTTCTGATTCAGTGTCACGCCACTTAATGTTCTTAGGGAATATGATCCTTATTACGGTCTGACTTCATACATCATGAGGAAATAGTGGGCAGTAGTTAACGATCTTGCTTGTGTGCTCTGGTGAAGGGATAGCAGTAAGCTTTACCTGCATTCAAAGGAATAGGGTGCCGATTTAAATGACTGCAGTAAAAGCATGCGGCGACTGAGGGCCGAGGAGAGCGCGTTGTTTCTGCGGAATCTGAGTGAAAACATTTTTCGACCGCTGAGTTATGTGGTCTCATTGTGCAGACATGTTGGATGACGCCGGTCGGTCACCAGTCGCGCCCAGGTAGGATGACTAGCGCCGAGGAGACGCTGTTGCAATGGGCAGTGCTTTGAAGACCGACAATAAAGCAGAGGATGGGCCCTTGTTAGGCCGGAAGCCAACGTGACGACTGTGAGCTTTCTGCAAACTTCCGTGGGACACGTCACTGGCGTCCAGGCGTCCAGACTGTGTTACAATACACATTTCTGAAGGCACGAGGCTTTTAGCGAGTTGATGGCCGTTCGTTGGAAAGTGCGAAAATGGACAGAACAGGGGAGATAACAATACTTTTATGGAGGGCTGTGGTTTGATCCTGGTCATGTTGTTAGCAAAAGACACGGCGTAAACGCGTGAGACAGAGGCCGCAATGCTGAATCCTTTTCTTTCTCCCAACGGAATTTAAAGTCTCTGATTGGTCAAATCGGTGTATGCAGAGCAAAAAACAGTCTCCCATCTTCGAATGCGGTGCTCCAGCTCGTGCTTAGAGTATGCTAAAGTGGGAGTAGTCTAAGATGTAAATGTGCTTTGATACCGAGCTGGTGAAGAAATTGGAGAGAAAGAAAATTGGTCACTCTTGTAGTGGCGCTTCGCTAGCAAGGAACTACAGGCCTCTACCTAAACGGTGAGACTTGAGTCCTTTACTAGGGTGCCACTTAGAGCCTGTACCAGTCACCTTTTGAACCGTCAGAGGTACTGCTTCTAGCATCACGCACACAACGAGTGATGCGTGGGTGTACTTATTTGTCTAAACATTTGACATATTCCGTCACGCATAGTCGTGGGACGGATTCAAACTGGTTTGGCAGACCAGCAAACAGGTCCACCTGCACACTGGAATCCACCATGGTTTCAAGGCTCATAGGGAAGTATCTGCATTTCGAATTAGCCGAACCAAAAACCGCGTACTTCCATTTTTCGGGTACACGCCGTTAACAACAGATTGCTGCCGTCCACGACTTCAGTCGCCGAACGCTTCGTGATGGTCAAAATGGTTAAAATGGCTCCGAGCACTATGGGACTTAACTTCTGAGGTCATCAGTCCCGTATAACCTAGAACTACTGAAACCTAACTAACCTAAGGACATCATGCACTTCCATGCCCGAGGCAGAATTCGAACCTGCGGCCGGCCTGACCAGCAGAAGGGTAAAGTATTCGCTGCTACGGCGTAGAGCTCCAATATATGTTTTTCAGCACCCTGTTCTTTCGAGCTATATTTTTCTTTTTGGAATAGTAGAGTATAGATGCTTGATGGTGGCGTTGTTTTTGTGCCATACACCGGATTCGTGTGTATGAAGTCAGATAAAGCGATTCGTGTTCCGGTTAGTGTCGAGTGTCGATCCCCAGCTGATCACTTTGTCCACCATAGACCCCACATTAGTGAAAGCGTTTGTCAAATTAAAATAATTGTGTGACGTTTCTTTAGCCTTTTTTTGGTCTTGTGATGTTAAGAATAAATAAAGCTATTGTTATTTAGATCACAACTCCTCCCTGTGTTATGATTAACATTACCTTTGCCATTTTGCTATATTTATTAAAGTCTTGATTACAAAAGAAGGTAGCAAGCTCGCAAGCATCCTGTATGATCACCTGCATCCATTCATGTCCAATGTGCATTCCGACGGACTTGGGCAATTTCAGGAGGACAATTCGACGTCCCAAATTTCCAGAATTGCTACAGAGTGGCTCGAGGAACACTCTTCTGACTTTATACACTTCCGCTCGCCACCGAACTCCCCAGACATGAACATTATTGAGCATATCTGGGATCCCTTGCAACGTCCTGATTAGAAGAGAACTCCACCCCGTCGTACTCTTACGGATTTATGGACATCCCTGCAGGATTCATTGTGTCATTTCCCTCCAGAACTACTTCAGACCTTAGTCGAGCCCATGCCACGTCGTATTGTGGCTTGCGGAGGCCCTACACAATATTAGACACGTGTACCTGTTAATTTGCCTCTTCAGTGTAGTTGCATCAGTATTATATCACACACACGTGAGGGTATGAGACCAAGAAAGGACAAACCGTAAATCTGAGACTATGAGAGAGGATAGCTCCACGTAAGAGGCAAAAGTTAATTTTCTGTGGGAAAGTATTGACTTGAAAGTATGAAAATTTGGAAAATGGAAAATTTTAATTGAAATCTTCTATTCAGTTAACGAAATACACTCCTGGAAATGGAAAAAAGAACACATTGACACCGGTGTGTCAGACCCACCATACTTGCTCCGGACACTGCGAGAGGGCTGTACAAGCAATGATCACACGCACGGCACAGCGGACACACCAGGAACCGTGGTGTTGGCCGTCGAATGGCGCTAGCTGCGCAGCATTTGTGCACCGCAGCCGTCAGTGTCAGCCAGTTTGCTGTGGCATACGGAGCTCCATCGCAGTCTTTAACACTGGCAGCATGCCGCGACAGCGTGGACGTGAACCATATGTGCAGTTGACGGACTTTGAGCGAGGGCGTATAGTGGGCATGCGGGAAGCCGGGTGGACGTACCGCCGAATTGCTCAACAGTACATCGATGTTGTCGCCAGTGGTCGGCGGAAGGTGCACGTGCCCGTCGACCTGGAATCGGACCGCAGCGACGCACGGATGCACGCCAAGACCGTAGGATCCTACGCAGTGCCGTAGGGGACCGCACCGCCACTTCCCAGCAAATTAGGGACACTGTTGCTCCTGGGGTATCGGCGAGGACCATTCGCAACCGTCTCCATGAAGCTGGGCTACGGTCCCGCACACCGTTAGGCCGTCTTCCGCTCACGCCCCAACATCGTGCAGCCCGCCTCCAGTGGTGTCGTGACAGGCGTGAATGGAGGGACGAATGGAGACGTGTCGTCTTCAGCGATGAGAGTCGCTTCTGCCTTGGCGCCAATGATGGTCGTATGCGCGTTTGGCGCCGTGCAGGTGAGCGCCACAATCAGGACTGCATACGACCGAGGCACACAGGGCCAACACCCGGCATCATGGTGTGGGGAGCGATCTCCTACACTGGCCGTACACCACTGGTGATCGTCGAGGGGACACTGAATAGTGCACGGTACATCCAAACCGTCATCGAACCCATCGTTCTACCATTCCTAGACCGGCAAGGGAACTTGCTGTTCCAACAGGACAATGCACGTCCGCATGTATCCCATGCCACCCAACGTGCTCTAGAAGGTGTAAGTCAACTACCCTGGCCAGCAAGATCTCCGGATCTGTCCCCCATTGAGCATGTTTGGGACTGGATGAAGCGTCGTCTCACGCGGTCTGCACGTCCAGCACGAACGCTGGTCCAACTGAGGCGCCAGGTGGAAATGGCATGGCAAGCCGTTCCACAGGACTACATCCAGCATCTCTACGATCGTCTCCATGGGAGAATAGCAGCCTGCATAGCTGCGAAAGGTGGATGTACACTGTACTAGTGCCGACATTATGCATGCTCTGTTGCCTGTGTCTATGTGCCTGTGGTTCTGTCAGTGTGATCATGTGATGTATCTGACCCCAGGAATGTGTCAATAAAGTTTCCCCTTCCTGGGACAATGAATTCACGGTGTTCTTATTTCAATTTCCAGGAGTGTAGAAACATCTGTCACGGATAAGATGGGTAAAATACCACAAATTTTTATTCCAAGGACCGTCAGTTGAGGTGAGAATAGTAAAAATGGTCATTTCATCACAAATTCAAATTCGAATCATAACTTTGTGTGCTACACGTAACCTCAAAATAAGGTTTTGGATAGGAAAATAATCAAATGTAAGGGTGGGTCCACCATTCTTGCATCATTTGTCCTCTGAATGCTTACATTTAATCACAATGCACATGGTAGCACATAATAAAATACAAGAGTCAGCAAATATCTCTGAACATAAAAGGTTTGTTAAATGAAAATAAGCCTTTTTAATTTTAACCACAGATTGATATGACTGAACTTTCAATGCTTGGTACCCCAAAAGATTAGTGCCAGCAACAACAAAAATATGTAATAATAAAATCTACTTTAAACTATAAGTAAGTCAAAGATAACTCTTACACTATCTTCTTAAACAGTCACAGCTATTAAGTTTAGAACTGACAATTTAGAATAAACACCCAAGCATGGCAGATCTGACAAACTTTCTTACATCCAAAGAACGGATACAATGACAGCTTGAGCTCAAAAAAAAAAAAAAAAAAAAAAAAGGTTCAAACGGCTCTGAGCACTGCGGTACTGAACATCTGAGGTCATCAGTCCCCTAGACTTAGAACTACTTAAACCTAACTAACCTAAGGACATCATACACACACCTGCGACCCTAGCAGCAGCGCGGTTCCAGACTGTAGCGCCTAGAACCGCTCGGCCACAACGGCCGGCGCTCAAACAAAGAATAGTGAACTATAATTAAAAACAAAAATCTAATGAGATGGCAATCAGAACGGAAATAATATTAAAATGTTCCGCGGCACACCAAGCATACACGCAGATATTTGAACAGGCAAATGAACTACTTCAAAATTGAATTACAACATCGCTCAGATATATGCCTTTAGCAAGATGTTAACACAAATATATCAGAGCCTTAATAAGGGAAAGGCGGAACTTAACTTAAAGAAGGCAAGACGCCAAGGTGAGCAGTTCCACTATAGTAAAAGCAGACACCTCTCAAACACAGCCGGAAGGCACGCGCAGGGGCACAACAGAGACAGGCACTTGCGGCAGTTTCCACGCCCGGGTTCCCGGGTTCGATTCCCGGCGGGGTCAGGGATTTTCTCTGCCTCGTGATGGCTGGGTGTTGTGTGCTGTCCTTAGGTTAGTTAGGTTTAAGTAGTTCTAAGTTCTAGGAGACTGATGACCATAGATGTTAAGTCCCATAGTGCTCAGAGCCATTTGAACCATTTTTGAACCACTTGCGGCAGTCAGCCGCCGAAATGTCGCGCTCGCCTTCACAGGGCCAAGAGGTGCTACTAACAAACACCACATAGTTGATATACAGGCTGCAGAAATATGAATTACATGAACAACAATCGCCACCTTCTTAAGAGATCACGGCTATTAGCCCAAAAATACGTCATAAAACAAGGTAGCAAATATTACTTCCTAAAGGAAACAGATCTTGAATCACTGGTAGGGGAGTATAAAATTACACACATCAAAAAAAGGTTTGCATCACCCCGGTTCCCAGGACACCTGAAGATAGACGTTGACTGTGGATATTTTATCACAGACACAGTCCCTTTGACTGTAAGCTCGCCCAAAGATGTAAACAACCATGCATAAGTAGCACCTGTTAGACGGAGGGGGTGCGTCAGCCGTGCATTTCCAGTCATTCCACCAGGGAGGAGGTACAAGGCTAGTTTTGTAGTTCAACCACGCCTAGACGGTCAGTAACGCGGTTCTATCGCTTCCGCATTGTTACTTTGTGCCAGGAAGGCCTCTCAACAAGGGAAGTGTCCAGGCGTCTCGGAGTGAACCAAAGCGATGTTGTTCGGACTTGAAGGAGATACAGAGTGACAGAAACTGTCGATGAAATGCCTCTCTCTGACCGGCCAGGGGCTACTACTGCAGTGGATGACCGCTACCTACGGATCATGGCGTGGAGGAACATTGAGAGCAACGCCGCCACGTTGAATAATACTTTCCGTGCAGCCAAAGGACGACGTGTTACGACTAAAACTGTGCGCAATAGGCTGCATGACGTGCAACTTCACTCCCAACGTCCATGGCGAGGTCCACATTTGCAACCACGACACCATGCAGCGCGGTACAGATCGGCCCAACAACATGCCGAATGGACCGCTCAGGATTGGCGTCAAATTCTCTCCAACGATGAGTGTCGCATATGCCTTCAACCATACAATCGTCGGAGACGTGTTTGGAGGCAACCCGGTCAGGCTGAACGCCTTAGACACACTGTCCACCGGACAGGTTCCCTGCTGTTTTGGGGTGGCATTATGTGGGGCCGACATACGCCGCTGGTGGTCATGGAAGGCGACGTAACGGCTGTATGATACGTGAATGCCATCCTCTGACCGACAGAGCAGCCATATCGGCAATATATTGGCGAGGCATTGGTCTTCATGGACGACAATTCGCGCCCCCATCGTGTACATCTTGTGAGTGACTTTCTTCACGATAACGACATCGCTCGAATAGAGTGGCCAGTATGTTCTCCAGACATGAACTCAATCGAACATGCGTGGCATGGATTGAAAAGGACTGTTTATGGACGACATGACCACCAACCAATCTGAGGGATTTACGCCGAATCGGCGTTTAGGAGTGGGACAATCGTGACTAACATTGCGTTGATGAACTTGCGGATAGTATGCTACGACGAATACAGGCGTGCACCAATGGGTATTAAAGGTACCGATGTGTACAGCAATCTGGAACACCACCTCTGAAGGTTTCACTGTATGGTGGTACAACATGCAGTGTGTGGTTTTCATGAACAATAAAAAGGGGGGAAATGATGTATATCTTGATATCTACTCCAATTTTCTGTACAGGTTCCGGAACTCTCGGAATCGGGGTTGATGAAAAACTTTTTTTGATGTGTGTATCATAATTAACGTCTCCCCAAACACTTTAAGTAAACGTTACACCAAAAATACAAGGCCAGTTGCCTACCTGAATCAAACAGATAGAGCAAATAAATGATTGAGCTTACCCTCCTACGGAATACTTAGTGGCTAGGCATTACAAAGAGTATTTCTTTAAATCAATCTTCAGGTTTGACAACCCTATAGAACCTAGTCCCAAAACACACGTATTAATACAGGGAATTTTCCTTAAAATAATTAAAAGGTAAAATTACAAACCTTACAAAACGTTAAAGAATATCAAACTTAGTGAACAGGAATTATGCCATGCGGCTCATGACCATGTTAATAAAACTGAGTAAAGACCTTCATTAAACACTAAAGCTCAAACAGCAAACTGCCATACACATGAGGTGAGAGGTAAGTCTCACGAGTAAACCGTTTAATTTTAAAGTTCTGCACGCCTTATGATCTTGGTAATCCACAACAAGTAAAGGTCTCAGTGGTACACATAATCGCCAACGCAAGCACAGTCATTAATTTGCACCCAAAATTTCCACCGTTGTAATAAATGCAAAAGTACAACACGGTTGAAGCCAAGATTAATCACAATCAATTAAAATGTTTCAGCGATCCTTAAGGCACCAACAGATGTGGCATAGATATAAGAGCGCATGCAATACTGACCTCAAAATTTTGCAATAATGCATACGCCAAAATGACGAGGGCAAAACTGCAAACTTTCAGGTCCACACAGCATGGATAAACAGGGAAGTGCAAATCTACTGATGGCCGTAGGAGAACACCGTCGATATAGCAATTTGATTGCCACTACCCAAGGAGCGACAAGTCGATCTCGGCACAAACACAGTCAAAGGCAGGAAAAACCACTAAACGCACGTGAGATACCTTACGCTGCGGCCCTCCTTCCGTTTATCCCCTCACAACCCAATGCCGTCCTATTTCAAACTCCCTGAGCCGGTGATCGTCTACGAAAACTGTTAAGTTAAATTCACGCCGCCTACCTGGGCGCCAGTGATAAAAGGCACAGGGAAGACCTAGATAAAATGAGCTGGAGCCGCCATGATTCACTACAGGTGTCTGCTTGTCACGTATACATATCATTTTTTAATTACTGAACCAAAGGAAAAAATTAGTTTTCTTGTAAATGATTATTCTCATCTGATTATTATGTTTATACCTGTAGTGTACTAATTTGATACAGTATCTGAGATAGGTTACAATGATCAGCAACATAGTATGTGCTGCACACTGATATAAAATTTATTGAAATATCTTAATCTTAAGATGGAAGCAAAAGCATATCCGAAGAATCCAAATACTTTACAGCAAAGTAAGTCAAAGCGTACTCTGAAGCTCTAGACACTTTAAATTTTGAGTTGTAAAAGACCAGTGTCTTATAGTTTATTACGTAAAGATTTGGGAATTACGAAGTTGGAATTTTTTATTTCAGACTGTTAATATTAACACGAAATTCAATTCGAAAGCTGCTATTTTAAAATCTTAAAGGCATCAAAACAGAAACTTACATCCTTCACAGGAAAGGGTACACTTATAACACCCAATAATTTTCTTTCCTTACCTTTTCCATTTTGAATGATTCGTTTCTGTCTGAAATTATAGAGAAGCAACATCTGCGAGCACTATGAACCCAAAGCTTTCGAATTCGATCCCCGGTCATTCCGAGGGTTTTAATCTGTTACAGATCACTTCTTTCCCCCTTAGCAGTTTTGGTCAAAATAAAAAATCCCGTTGTTCTTTGGTTTGGATGCCACGCTGAACTGCATGCCCCCATACAACATGTTAGATAACTCAGTTAAAGGGTTGATGGCAAATAGGGGCGTATCACCTTTGATGGCACCATGCCTAGTAAAGCTAGCTAATCTTGATAATTTACACTTTTTTTAGAAATATCAATTTCTGAGAAAACATACAAAAGGACATCTTCCATTTGACGATTTATGATATGCAGTTGAATGAGATGGCGTAATGGATAAAATCATCTGCTTCTCAACCTAATGATTTAGAACTTTTGCGGTATCCCTGCAGCACTTGAGCTAAAGATCGGGAACTATTCACTAAACAAAGCTCGAGTTCGTATCTCAGCCACGTCCAGTCCGGGCTCGAGCTCTGTGGCTAGTGCATCGACGTGGACGAGATGTTGAGCTGTAATTATTCTTTTTTGCTTACCATGAAAGTCCTGTTCGAGTCAGTTTGATCTTACACGCACGCGTATCACAGAATTAGGTTTACCGCCTTTCAGTTGTGTGTGGTGGGTTGCCTACATACGGAGATTACAACACTTAGGAACCGTAATGCGTTTGACATATAGAGAAGCGAGCTGAGCTGTTGCAGCTTTGTGGTTTGCGTACACTAAAACACAACTGCTAAATTAGAAGTAATTATTAGAGTTTCCTTCGAACATATCTGTTCCGCGGCAATACATCTTCACCATTTTTCGTTCCATAAAAACGATAATACTGTGTAATGAAATAGCGCGTATAACGCAATTAAATAACTTCTCATTTTCTCCTCCTGTGATCACAGGACTTCTAATAGTATGGTTGTGTTACGCATTCGTAATGCTACTATCGTGTCGGGGATCTTGGGGTCAATAATAAGACAGGCCAACGAAAAAATTACTCTTGAAAAACATTTTTTACTTTGATAACTGAACTTTATAGATTTTTATGAACTGACTCCAAATCTAGCCTTAGTTTCTTGTATCACCCATAGTTGTTATTATATAGTATAAAAATCCTATGCCATACGGTAAATGGGGAAATTAATGAAACGCTTTCTTACAAGCATGGTTTGTATTTACAATTAGCTACTTAAAACAATGATATGTGTTAATAAAGGTTTCACATGTCAGCAGGAATTGGTTTGTATTTTCTTTCTCCTTTTTCTTTGAAGCTTCTTGTGTAGCTTTTGCTGTGATGAGTCGTTTGCTGAACTTCTCGGTGAAGTGACCAACAATAGCCCCCCATCATGGTGGTGTTCCAGCGGCCTTGGTAGCGCTTTTCCATCAATTTAATGTCCTGGTAAAAACGCTCTCCTTGTTCCTCACTAAAATCTCCCATATTGTCTGGGAAGTAATCAAGGTGACTGTTCAAAAAATGAACTTTCAGGCTTATTAAACATCCTAAAGTTTTAAACTTCTTTAACATTGTAGCTATAATAGAAATAAGTTCTGGGTCTTTTTCATGTCATAAGAACTTGCTTGAATGATACCCATGCTTCTTTCTCATTTAAGGTCGTCATTGTGGATTCAAAGTTAACATCAAATATCAGTTTTCTAATGTCAGGTCAGACAAAGACGCAATCTTTTAGTTTAGATTCTGAAATGTGTCCAAACTTTTGGCAGAGTTACTTAAAACATGGTCCTTCTTTAGGGAAAGTCTTTACAAACTGTTTCATTATGTCTAACTTTATATGTAGAGGTGGTAGGAGCACGTTTTTTGGATCTACAAGGTTTTTGCTTAGTATGTCCTTCTCACCAGGTTTTAAACACTCACTCACAATCCAGTTCTTTCTGCACCAGTGTTGATCCCTAGCCCTATTGTCCCATTCACATAAGAAACATGGAAATTTGGTAAAGCCACCTTGCTGACCAAGGAGCATGCATGTTACTTTTAGATCGCCACATATCATCCAACCATGAGCAGGATAGCTTATTTTATTCAGCACTATTTCTGGGTTTACATAGCTTTCTTTCATATGTACAGAATGTACAGAATGAATAGATGCATACATGTTACCATTGTGTAATAGCACAGTCTTTAAACTAGTTTTGGATGAATCAATAAACAGCCTGGTGGTTCAGGAACCAGCAAATCTACACCATGTGGTCGGATCGCGGACGGAAGGTTAGGGTAGCTTATTACCATCTTGTTTTTCGAATTATGACCAGTAATATCAACACAATCATCGGAATGAGTTCTTGGTTCCCTCCATATCATAGGAACAGCAAATCTAAAGGCTCTTTTCTCCTTTTTGGACCATTTTCTCAGATTCTGAACACACACATAATATACCTTATGCGGCGCCCAAGATTTATCTTGATCACCAAGTTTACATCCAAAGTATGATAGGTAAACCTTTTTCACAAAGTCTGTAATGTTTCTTTGATGTTTTTAAATCACGAATTCACCACAAATATAACAAAAACTGCCAGCAGAGATTTACGACCACGATTAGACATTATACTGAGCACATGTACAGGAAAAGGGGAAAGTGAGGTTAGGTTGACAGTAAACAAAACACCATCCCTTAACACAAACATAGAATCGACCTCTTTTTTGCCAGCAAATGTTTTTCAACAGTGGTACCAACCTCATCTACATTCATTACACCTCCTATTTAAATTATTTTAACTATATAAGCTGTTAAATTCTTTAAAAATCGCTTAATTTAATAAATTTAACAGTAAATTTTGAAGAAATGATGGGTAATACAATTTTTTAAGTATCACATTTGGATTTCCCATTCTACAAAAATAAGATATTTTCAGAAACAACGTTTTTCCATCATTGGCCTGTGTAATCAAAGTGCAAGTGTTATTATGAAGATTAACGCTTGTACATAAAACTACAGAATACACATCTAGTTATAAAAACATAATTTTTAAATAAAATCAGAAAATACTTTTAAATATACAAACTTTTAAAAATCACATTTCTTTCCTGGTCACCATGAACCTCGATGAATTTTCGGGCTTATGGAATTGCATTCAAACTTACTTAAGGTAGAAGTGTACTATCGTTTCAGCAGTCCGATGTACGTTACCCTTCATTTGGTCTAACGTTTTACGGTTACTTTCGTACACATTTACTTTTAAATATCCCCATGGATAAAAGTCACAAGTAGATAAGACCGGCGAGCGAGGCACTCACAAACCTCTGCTTATTCTGCGTTCCTCTATAAAGGTCTCATGGATACAACGACTAACAGGACGTGTGCCATGTGGCTCCATCTTGCAGGACAAAACAGTCCTCCTATTTATGTTTCTGTACATGAGACAATTCTCTAAAATACGAAGATAAACTTTTGTATTAACTGTTGTTTCGAAGAAGATCGGGCCGATAATTCAACCACGAGAAACTCCATACTACACTCTATTATTATTATTATTATTATTATTATTATGACGAGGAATTTGATACACATTGTGAGGAATTTTGGTGAACCGGTAGCCATTTGCCTCGTTTTTCACATGACCAAAAATGTTGTAAGCGGTCTGCTCTTTTTTTAAGTTTAGCTTCCTGGTGTAAGTTAAATCCAGGATGCTCTGACCTGAAATAAACTATGCCTGACTATAGATAAAGTTTTGATGCATACACCATGGTCAAACTTTTAGGCAACATTCCTCACACGTAGAGGAAGAAAATATATTACATAGTTATGGGTTCGGTAACGCTTCATTTCCATGTTAGAACTCAGTTTCTGCAACTCTTTCAAAACATCATGGGAAACGCACGGACAATGAACGTATCAGCATAGAATGATACAGCAGGTTGCCATGTAGCTTAGTCAGGTTGTCAACATTACTTGTTGCAGTTAATTATATTACACTAACGCTGGGGTTGTCGTCAAATGCACGATTATTCATCAAACAGATGAGGTTCCTCTTTCTTCCAGGCATCCCAAAGAAGCGAGTAGTAGGCTTAAACGTCCCATGCTTCCAAAGGCGACGACCAATGGCTTCAAACTTCGTTCCGTCGGGGTACCACCGTTCTGGAAATCTCTTCCGATACAAACGTTGAGTGCCACGGCCATTACCATCTGCTATTCCGTACAGCCGGTTGGCAAGTACCAACTCCGCACCTGAGGACTCTTCCATTGCACTGTACCGGAAACAAGTTCATAATGGACCAGAAAGTGATGATGCTATGTGCTTGCACAGTCCTTAATGAACACTGAATAGTTGATGAAATGTGTTTGATGCTGGTAGAGCAATGAAGTTAGTCGCATGTCAACAAAAGAAATGAAAAAACTTGCTGGCACATTAAAACTGTGTGCCGGACCGAAACCTGAACTCGGGATCTTTGCCTTGAGAGGGCGAGTGCTCTACCGGCTGAGCTACCCAAGGACGACTCACGCCCCGTCCTCACAGCTCTAATTCCGCCAGTGTCTCGTTTCCTACCTTCCAAACTTCACAGAAGTTCTTCCGCGAGCCCTGCAGAACTTCCATCCCTGGAAGAAAGGCTATTGCGGTGACATGGCTTATCCACAGCCTGGGGTACGTTTCCAGAATGAAATTTTCTCTCTGCAACTGAGTGTGCGCTAATATGAAACTTCTTCCAAGAGTGTTAGTTCTCCAAGGTTAGAAGAAGAGCTTCTGTGAAGTTTGGAAGGTAAGAGACGAGATACTGGCAAAATTAAAGCTGTGGTGACAGCGCGTCAGACGTTTATGGGTAGTTCAGTCGGTAGAGCACTTGCCCGCCAAAGGCAAGGTTCTCGAGTTCGACTCTCGGTCTGGCACACAATTTTAATCAGCCAGGAAGTTTCATATCAGCGCACACTCCGCTGCAGAGCGAAAATTTCGTTCTGACAAGCAATGAAGTTAGTCGTTTATCAGTGCAAGTAATGAAGAGACTGAGACGTCAGGACTAACTTTGTTCGTTTGGAACAAGAAACACTGATGATGAACCCAAGAATTATAACTCACTTAACATTCTAACCAAACGTAACCAAGAGGGTATTTTGATCATTTCATGTAAGCAAACGTTTGAGGTAATTTTGGTTCGCTCTGTTTCTCTATGTTTCCCGTGATTAACGTAATTAAGAAAAGAAATAGAAAATGATCTCTAACATGGAAATCGTTTACGGACCGATGTCCACGTCATACATTATGTTCCTCCATGTGTGTGGTAAATTGCAGTCTTCATCTTCCGCTCTGGTGTTTGCCTACAGAGCTCCCTCTAGTACCATGGAAGTTATTGCAAGATGTAACACAATTGCCGTCATACTGTTCCTCCCATGCCCCACCGGTGTTTCTGTGGCGAAATCACATTCTATTTTTATCAGTACACTTTAATTTTTCCGCATCCTCCTCCACCACCAGATCTCCACGCGTCAATTCCCTTCTTTTCCGGTTTTCCTGTAGTCCGTGGTTCACTGCATTACAGTGATCAGCTCTAGACGTACAAGCACAGAAATTTCTTCCTTATGTTTTGGATCAAATGGCTCTGAGCACTATAGGACTTAACATCAGAGGTCATCAGTCCCCTAGAACATAGAACTACTTAAACCTAACTAACCTAAGGACATCATACACATCCATGCCCGAGGCAGGATTCGAACCTGCGACCGTAGCAGTCGCGTGGTTCCCCACTGAAGCGCCTAGAACCACTCGGCCACCGCGGCCGGCACTTATGTTTTATGTTAGTAGGTTTCTAAAGCCCAAGAGGGGTGAAAATATGATGCACCATTACGGAAGAAAATTTCTTTTTTATTTCAAGTATGTTCCTTGTTTCATTGAGGAAGAAAAGGGGTTACACATTGTAGTAGAGGATTCACTCTCACCTAGTACATCACAAGCACCAGATCTGTCGAGACTAAGAATTCCTTCAAAGGGATGTAAGATAAAGCTGCAACAGACAAGTCTAATATCAAGTGGCCGTATGAATTCCAGGAGACAGCAATCATGTCTGGTGCAGCCAAAACTGTTAAACCAAAAATGTTCACACCAGAAACGTTTATCAACGGCAAACCTTTGTAATCTGTGAGTCCCTCACGTTTCTGCCTATCCATTGAGGCCTCCCCGTTAGCAGTACCCAGATGACAATCCGCGGACATTAAAAGATGCATCAGTACAGCTTTTGTTCGGCTCGTGAATCGGCACTAGAAGACGATGGAAAACGTAGAACGTACTGTCAGTGTTTCATACCATCTGTAATGTCAGATGGGGAGAAGCTCGATTCCTGTTTTGGTCTGACGAGGCCTAGCACCACCTTGACGGATATGTAAATGCACGTAATTAAAGCGTTGGGGCTGCGGAAGTGCACTTCAATTGCACGACTCTCCTCGGATCCCAGAAAGAGTGTGAATTTTGTGTGTAGCGTCACCTATACGAATGTTCTTCACACTGTTTCACGACACAGTGAGTAGCAGGCGCTACAGACAGATGATACAACACTATGCCTAAATACCTGCTACAGCCTTTGTGACTGCAGAAAGACAGTGCTACAGATCATGGAGCCAACAATACCACGACTTTCTAATTTTTTCCTAGAGGTATGTGGCACCTTCATTCTATTGATTCGTCCCCAACTGACTTTTTCTTCTTGGGATACGTTTAGGCGGTGCACAAGTGAAAGCAACTATAATTGCGAAAATTTTGCTGACGGGTTTGCATTTATTACACAATACTGAAATTTCAGTTTCTGAATATTACTTTCCAACTGCACTTCTAAGTGTGATAAAATAATAATTGTCAAAAGCCTGCATGGAGCCACACCCCTTGGTTGTTCTGTACTTCCTCATCTTATTTATTACCGCTGTGTTTTTTTTTCCAGTTTTGTGCTGTCACAATGTCGGGAACATTTCGTTGTTTAGCAGATCCAGATCTTCTACAGAAGTGTGTGTAAGTTACAAATACCTGATAGGAAGGCCGTGCCCCAGGACAACATTTGTTTCCACAACTGCTGATGAAACTGCAGCGTATGATGACTGTTCAATTTATAACTTTGTTAATCTTGGCAGACTACGTACCCTCTAGAGGCTAGTATTTGATCCAGGAGCATTCGCACTGTCGATATTGAAGGAAATCGATGACAGGAGAATTGATGCGACTGACATTATTGTTACTCATTTGAAAATCAGGTTAAGCTAAGGGGACAAGCAAAGAAAAGACTACTTGGGGATGAAGAGGAGAGTGCATATGGTGTGCACTAGTTCACACAGATAAGGTAAGGCCTAATACAAACACTGTCAAATGTTTCATTCAGGTTTTCCATAACTTACATTTTCGCAACTTTATGTACCTATCCCTCACAAACCACTGACAGTATACATCTTAAATTGATATGCATTTATTCAATACTGTAGTGAAACATTCTGTGAAAGGAAGTTTTATTTACGACAATAATGAGACATTTACGTATGAGAAAAACCCTAAGATTGGGTATACTTATACAAAAAATTTGAAGAGCTGTAAAAATCTAGAAAAATAAGATATTAATATTCTATTCCACAGATTTTTCTTAATGGTATATCAAACTTTGTACAAAAATACATTGATGTCGTTCAAACAGATTTTTCAATAAAGGAACATTTATGCACACCTTCTTGAAAAAATTTCAGTTGTTTAAAATTAAAAACGTATTACTTTGACAAGCATGAAAACTTATGTATATATCCATATAACACTCCATAACCACCGTGCCAAATTTAGTTACATTGCCTTGAAAATTTTGGATTTTATAAGATTTTTCAAACTATTGCAGCTGTGCATTTGTCCCCCTTAAGGATGCTGCTCAACAAGAAAGCTCACTCTCACATTATTTCCGAATTGCAGGAAGAAACTTAATGACATGTTGCAAAAATACCTCAAGAAACGTTACGACGTATGTTTAGGAACTCATAACATTCTAACCAATTATGTGAACAGCATAATGAAGGTAACCTTTAACCCTTTCACGTACATGGAACACATTTGTTCCACTTATAAATAACTTTGGTAATTGTAGTCGCAATAGATGTGGTTCAAATGGCTCAAATGGCTCTGAGCACTATGGGACTTAACATCTGTGGTCATCGGTCCCCTAGACTTAGAACTACTTAAACCTAACTAACCTAAGGACAGCACACACATCCATGCCCGAGGCAGGATTCGAACCTGTGACCGTAGCGGTCACGCGATTCCAGACTAATGCGCCTAGAACCGCACGGCCACAACGGCCGGCGCAATAGATGTGTTATAGGTAATCTACTTGAAGCAAAGATACTTGTTTTCTTTAATTTCATACGTATTTCGGGGTAAAAATTACCATAACTGCCACCAGTCGTTCGTGATTGTTGGTGATTCTTGCTTCAAGCACACATACACATTTATCCTCTTATTGTCTGTGTTTTGTGGTCTCTGCCTTACCGCCAAAGCTTGAAGCTGTATTCATGTAAGTATCTCTTTTACTCTGCAGCATTTGTTTAGAAAATACTGTAATTCATCAGTGGAAATCTGTATTTTCATTCTGTGGGCCGTAGTTGTCCCAGTGTACCAGAATGATAACTTTTATACATGCATTTGGATATCATGTTATGGTATGAAACCGTTACTATCACGTAAAAAACCAAGCGTAATAGTATTTTAAATTCAGTTGGAAATTTACTGATTTTCGTTTCATTAAATAAGCGGAAAAAGACTTGTACTAGTATAATTTCAAGTCTGCTTGTGCCATGTGCTTTAGAAAAAAAGAATTTTTGATCACTGATGAAAGAGTTATACAGATTTTGAAGGTCTGCAATAGCTATGTCGAAGATAATCTGTTAGTAGATGAATAGGATAAAATTTTTCTAGCAGATATGGAAAATGAAAGGGAACATATTATTATACAATATCCTGGAAAAGAAACGCTTAGTCCACTAAGCAAAAGAAGGCAGTCAGAAGAAGTCACGTCAGAGTCAAATTCTTGCGTACCTGAATGCTTCCAGATTTACCAGAATTTAAATTGACCTCAACGAACGAACAGAGACACCTCAATGGTAATATGAATCATGAATTTGGGAAAGTGCTGTTGTTTAGTATCAGTAGAAATGGTGAAATTCTACAGCCATTTTACACTTTTTCTTCCACTTTGGATCTAAAAGCGTTGTTGCGCGAAATATTAATTCCTGCAAGTATTCGGTCTGCAGAACACTCGGGCAATGCATGCAGCACAAATGAAAATGAAGTCAATGCATTTCTTGATATGGACCTGTTAATGGGGTACCACATTTTTACCTGCGTTTAGAAGCTACTGGGCAAATGAACATGATTTAGGTGTTCGTTATGTAGCTCAGTTTACGACACTACACCGATCTGATGATTTTCGAAAGTACTTAAGTTTTTCCAACAATGCAGATCAGTCAGTAAGGAAAGGCCGTGCGTATAAAGTGAGACCTGAAGTTGTCCATTTGAACAAACCTTTCCAGGAATCTCTTAGTGCAACTAGAGGTCAATCTGTAGATGAGCATATGATCAGGTTCAAGGAAAGTAATATTAGATAGTACGTAAAAAATAAGCTAAGCAAATGGGGTTTCAAAACGTATTGCAAGTGTGATTCAGAAATTGGTTATCTATTTGTGTTTGATTAGTATACTGGCATAAAAAACTCAGGTCCTGAAATTGGACTCGGTGAATCAGTAGTTCTACAACTGACAAAATCTGCATCCTTACTGGGATGTGAAATTTACATAGATAACTTTTCTAACTCTAGTATTATCTTGCTTTAGAAAAAAATAGATCCTGTGGAACACTCACCAACCATAAAAACATCCCAAAGACATTCCATAGAGGAAACAAAATGAAAAAAGTCGATTCACACAGTCTTAGTAGTAATGGACTGAGTATCCTCAAATGGATCGATAACAAGCCAGTTTATCTACCAACTAATTTTATTTCTCTTATACCCTGTACGACTGTGAAGAGGCGTCAGTCTAATTCGTTTGAGAAGATCAGTGTTCAGTGTGATTTTATGATGAGAAAGTACAACAAATGGATGTGAGGGGTGGACCTTATGGATCAGCGGAAAGTGGCCTATAAGATCGACAGAACGACGAAGATTAAGAATTACCTGAGAACTTTCTTTGATCTTCTAGACATTGGTGTGAATAATGTTAAAGTTGTACGTTAATACTTCTTTGCAAAGTTGACCAATGATTCTGCTGTGGTGTGCATAAACAAACTCTGAATCTGAGATATTATTATACCGAGTAGTAGCGAACGAACAGTTGTTGAGAGGATTCGGAAGTGGTCGGACGCAGCCTGCAGTGGAAAGAATCAGCGCGACGTGAGAGGTCGCAGCCTACTGTGATCGTGTTAGTGGCGCCGTAGGAGAAGATTGAGAATTTTGGGTAATGTGCCTTTTTGTTGCACGTAACTGTTGCTTGCTTGCGCGCTGGAGGGATTTTGTCAGATTTGTGTATACTTTCTTTGAGAGTAATATTCCTACGTTTGTTGTAGCCAGAGACATGTTTATTGAGTATAGACATTGTGAAATAATTAAAGTCTGTGTAAAGTCTTCTTGTGTTTAAATAATCTATTTTGAGAATATAGTAAATTACAGACTCTACTGGTTTCTTTCATTTTTTTACACTGTTTAAAACTTCTTGACCAAACTCCTCCTGATCATTCAGTTTCTCTATATAAAAAAATATGGCAGTAGTTATTGCAATTATTATGACCATGCTTGCACTCTGCATGGATCGCAGTATTGCTTTTGAAATATTTTCACCGTGTTACTGATCACGCAGTTGTAGCGGCAAGGCGAAGTAAGTTGTCCATTGTATACAGGAGCATTGCAGAACAGCTGTTAGGAGTTCTTAGAGAATACTTTAAAACTTGCAGTAAGATACTTGATAATTAATTCTTTATGATTTGTGGGAAGAGCAATTAATTTCTGTTTCTTTTTTTTCTCAATCAGAACTCTATTATTGTCAGAGATGCAACGTCACATATTTTCGTACGTCTTTCAGCAGAACAAAAAATAATTACAACTATACACGAATTTAAAAATAGTTACGAATCAGTTTCAAAGGCGTCTGTAATTTGTTCAAAATTGCAACAGACGTAGGATTGAAATCAACATTGTCATCTCTAGAGCTGAGAAAACGCATTACAATAAATCTAACTGGCAGTTATTCAAGTCGACAGACAAATTTATTGATAGCTGTAAAAACGTCAAGAAGGTTGCAGACATGTTGTAATGCAAAAAGCCCAGAGCACTGAATGATAAAATGGGACATGACGAAAAGATGTGTGTATTGTGTTTCAAAGCATGTTCAAGGAAACACTTACAATATTTGTGGGCAGTTTGGTGTTAATTTATGCTTTACTTCATGCAAAACTGATTTGCAGAATTTCACATTAAATAGACAACAGATAGACAGCTTTTGTAGTTCTCCGATCTATAAAGTGTAATGAGCTCTGTAACTGTCCTGTTCTGTAATAAATTTCAGTTACTAGAAGGTTTCAGTTAGATTACATCATGGTTAGTCAGAGATTCCGAAATCAGATACTGGATTGTAAGGCGTATCCAGGGGCAGATAACGACTCAGGTCACAATGTAGTGGTGATGAAGAGTAGGCTGAAGTTTAAGAGATTATTTAGGAAGAATCAATAGGCAAAGAAGTGGGATACGGAAGTTCTCAGGAATGAAGTTCTCTAGATACAGCAATAAGAAAAAGCTCAGTAGGCAGTACAGTTGAAGATTTGAAGAGGAATGGATATCTCTAAAAAGGGAAATCACGGAAATTGGAAATCAAAACGTTGGTACTAAGAAGGTAACTGCGAAGAAATCGTGGGTAATAGAAGAAATACTTCGGTTGATCGATGGAAGAAGAAAGTGCAAAAATGTTCAGGGAAATTCAGAAACACAGATATACAAGTCACTGAGGAATGAAATAAATAGGAAGCTAAGAAGAAATGGTCGCACGAAAAATGTGAAGAAATCGGAACAGAAATGATTCTCGGAAGAACTGACTCAGCATACAGGAAAATCAAAGCAACCTTCGATGAGATTAAAAGCAAGTGTGATAACATTAAGAGTGCAAGGGAACTCCACTGTTAAATGCAGATGAAAGAGCATATGGGCGGAAAGAGTACATTGAAGACCTCTATGAAGGGAAAGATTTGCCTGATACGATAGAAGAAGCAATAGGAGTAAATATAGAAGAGATAGGGGATCCAGTACTAGAATTAGAATTTAAAAGGGCCTTCGACGACTGAAGTTCAAATAAGCCAGAAGAGATGGATAACACTGCATTAGAATTTCTAAAATCATTGAGGGAAGTGGCAACAAAATGACTTTTCACGTTAGCGACTAGAATGTATGAGTCTGCCGATATACCATTTAGCCGGCCGCTGTGGCAGAGTGGTTCTAGGCGCTTCAGTCCGGAACAGCGCTGCTGCTAGGTCGCAGGTTCGAATCCTGTCTCGGGCATGGATGTGTGTGATGTCCTTAGGTTAGTTAGGTTTAAGTAGTTCTAAGTCTATGGGACTGATGACCTCAGATGATAAGTCCCATAGCGCTTAGAGCCATTTGAATCATATGGACATACCATTTGACTTTCGGAAAAATATCGTTCACACAATTCCGAAGACTGCAAGAGCTGAGAAGT
This sequence comes from Schistocerca piceifrons, assembly GCF_021461385.2. Lineage (NCBI taxonomy): Eukaryota > Metazoa > Arthropoda > Insecta > Orthoptera > Acrididae > Schistocerca > Schistocerca piceifrons. Next base: position 291,430,229 of record NC_060142.1, read on the forward strand.
GCGAGATTTCTCACACAGTAAGCTTAAAAGCTTATGCATAACAGTTGCTCACGTGAATAATATACAGAAGAATGGAGAAGAAAATTGAGGAATTACGAAAATGACGATCAGTTTGGCTTTAGGAAAGGTAAAGACACCAGAGAGGTAATTCTGACATTGTGGTAGATGATGGAAGCAAGGCTAAAGAAAAATCAAGAGCAGTTATAGGATTTTTCGACCGGGAAAAAGTGCTCGACAATGTGAATTGGTGCAAGATGTTCGAAATTCTGAGATAAATAGGGGTAAGTTACAGGGAGAGACGGGGTATATAGAATAAGTGCAAGAGCCAAGAGGGAATAATAAGAGTGGACAACAAGGACGAAGTACTCGGATTAAAAACTGCAAAAGATAGGGATGTAGCATTTCGTCGTACCGTTCAATCTGTACTTCGGACAAACAGTGATGGAAATAAAAGATACGTTCATGAATTGGATTAAAATTCAGGGTCAAAGGATATTAATGATACGATTCGCTGATGACATTGCTATCCTGAATGAAAGTGAAGAACAATTACATGATCTGCAGAATGGAATGAACGGTCTAATTAGTACTGAATAAGGATTGAGAGTAAATCGAAGAAAGAGGAAAGTAATGAAAACCAGGAGAAATGAGAACAGCGAGAAACTTGACATCAGGATGGATGGTCACGAAGGAGATGAAATTATGGAATTCTACTACCTAGGCAGCAAAATAACCAATGGCGGACGGAGCAAGGAGGATATTAAAAACAGACCAGCACTGGCAAAAAGAGCATTCCTGGCCAAGAGAAGTCTACTAGTATCAAACATCGGCCTTAATTTGAGAAAGAAATATCTGAGAATTTACGTTTGGAGCACAGTATTGTATGGTAGTGAAACATGGACTGCGAGAAAACCGGAACAGAAGAAAAGCAAAGCGCTTGATTTGTGGTGCTATAGAAGAATGTTGAAAATTAGGTGAATTGGTAAGGTACGGAAGGAGGAGGAATTACGCAGACTCAGAGAGAAAAGGAATGTGCAGAAAACACTGACACGATGATATGTCATCTGTTAAGACATCAGGAAATGACTTCCATGGCACTAGAGGGAGTTGTAGAGAGCAAAATCTGCAGAGAGAGAGAGAGAGAGAGAGACAGACATTCGAATACATCCAGAACATAACTGAGGATGTAGGTTGCAAGAGCAATTCTGAGGTGAACAGGTTGGCACAGGAGAGAAATTCGTGGCGGGCCGCATCAAACCAGTCAGAAGATTGATAACTCAAAAAAAAAAAAAAAAGTCTGGAGGACAATATATGACCATCAACCAATCCGCCAAATCCGTTATGAGTGGCAGAGTCCGCTCACACTTGATTGCCCGCTGTTAATTATGAACGATTAGGAACAATGTCGCCCAGGATTTTTTGCTCAGCCTGCACTAATTAGAGGACAAGCCAGCCTCATCAGTGTCAATAATAGCCTGCACCGAAAACACCCGATAAACTTAAGCAATCAAGAGTCTAGAAAGAAAGATAAAAAATAAGTTTCATAGTAAAAACGAGGCAGATGATTAGCTTGCGAAGCTGGAATAAATACTGTTATTGCAGAGGCTTTTTGTTTACGAGCTCCGTAGATAATGAAAACGGGGGCGTGCCCAAATGAAATAAGAATAATGCGTGGGACTAATTGCCCTAAAATTTTTTCGTAATGTTTCTGCGTATTCCTTCTTTTCCTCTTTCGTTTCGAGCAGTTGCGGGCCATGTCATTTTAACCACACTTTTCTTTGAGCTTCAAACTGCATCCGGTAATCTCGCAGTCATTTTCTGAGTGTCTCTACCCGTTTTTCAACTTTTCTTGAAAATGTTGATATTTTCCGAAGCATCTTCTTGAAAAGAAGACATTTCTTGATGTCATATGATCTATACTTCTTGAAGATACCGTACAAACTGAGTGAAACAAGTTTCTTTGTATTCTCTTTTTGTCCAGAAAATAGGTAAAACTCAGCTATAACGGTAGTCTCTTAGGAATCATTCACGTTATGTACCTACAGGAATTAAGACTGAAAGGAGTGGTAGAAACGAATCTCGGAGAAGATAGGATTTGGTTCTTTAGAAAGGTAGGAAAACTTATCAAACAAGATAGACTGAACAATGTACTGTGGTTCAGACTGACCTTGGGGAACATCAGTTCGAGTTCCGGACAAATGTAGCAACATGCGACGCAATACTGATCCAATGTCTTATCTTAGCAGGTAGGCAAATCTACGTTTCTAGCTTTTATATATTTAAAGAAATCTTTTGGCAGTATTGATTGGAACACACTCATCGAAACTGTAAAGATAGCATGGATAAAATAGAGGGAATCACTTGAACACAAACCAGACTGCACTTACAAACGTCACAGAGCGCAAAAGATAGGCGGTAGTTGACAAGGGAGTAGGACAGCGTCGTGGTCTACCTCCCACGTTATTCATCTGTATATTGAATAAGAAGAAAAGGAAACCAAAAAAAAGTTGAAAAAGGGTGTAAAGATCAGTGAGGTGAAACGACAATTTTAAGGTTTGCCACACACGCTGTAAATATGTCAAAGACATCAAATGCCCGGAACAGTAATTGAATAGAATAGAGAAAGTCTTGAAAAGAAATTATTTTTTCTCTAAAAATATGTATACAGCTATTTAACATATAGAAAAGACAGTCATGATTATAAGTTGATTAAATTAACGACATTTAAAGAGCACAGAATGTCACATTCTTATGTCCAACTGCTGAGCATATACAATTGACGCCTTATCTGCTAACAGGAACTCCTTCGGATAGCCAGGAAAGGATCAATTTGGGCACATACATACGATGTGCTGAACAGTCCATCGTCCTGTGCAACAGTCACAGCTGGGCTATGTTGTTAATATGCATTTGTACATCGAATCAGCACATTTTCCACTGTTTACCTCATTCTACTGAGTGCAGACCAGATCCTGTGAGTCTCTTCAATCCGTGGTGATCTAGTCGAGGTGCAGCTGTAGTGGGGTAGCGTTGTTCTGGCATATTTCTTGAGGATATTTTTTTCTGTCATTGCAACTACAAAAATGAGTGATTTTTTTTTCACCAGCCCGGTTTCGCTTTATTGAGGTAAAGCATCATCACTGGTCTGTAATTAAATTATTTACATTTTGATTTGCTTTTAGACAGCAAAAAATTCGTTAAACTGTTTTTCGGTCTAAAAGCAAATCAAAATGCAAATAATTTAATTATAGACCACTGATGATGGTTTACCTCAATAAAGCGAAACGCGTGTGATGAAAAAAATTACGCGTTTTTGTAGTTGCAATGACAGAACAAAAATACCCTCAAGAATTGTAAACCAACTACGGACACTATGGCCACGCAAATGGAGAATTTGCCATATTTCTGTCCATCGGACTGCTGTTGATGCTCCGTTATCCACCGGAGAATTTGCAACTTCTAGAGGTGAGTGACGGGAGAGAAGTCTTTTCTGCTTAGTCCTCATATAGTCCTCATATATAGTCCTCATATATAGGGAGGTAAGAATCAACATCTATTTTTGTAAACTATCACCTGAGAGCAGATTCAAGGCGCAGAAATGAGGGAGCTATAGGACTGAGAATGGACAACCAGAAAGTTGGAGTGTTTCTGATTGTTTCTGTGATGAAGAGCATGTTTGTTGAGTTGCATGTCGATGAATTTGTTGATCCAGACTGCGGCGCAATATCTTGCCACAGGATACATCAGTCCAAGAGGAAATGTCCTTAGTGTTGGAACAGATGATCCCCATGTCGTCCCACAAAGTTTCTTGACTTCATCTTTATCCAGAGTGACCCCTAGATAACGTGGTTAGGCACAGGTGTTTCCCTTCAAAATATACCATTATGTCCTTGTTTGCGAGCTTGTTGTTAAGGTGGAAGCTGGTGATTTCTGTTTTGGCAGCACTTGGCTGTAACCTCCAGTTATGGAAGTATTTGCTAACAACTTCTAGATCATTAGTGAAGACAGACTCAGTAAGGCGCAGGTTAATGTGGGTCGCAGCAAGAGCCCAATCGCCAGCGTATACAAATTTCCCTGATGTTCTCTTAGGCATGTATGCTAATACAGGGAAAGCAGAAGAGGGGCTAGCACTGATCCTTGTGGAACGCCATTATTAAGCTTCATTACGGGGCTCATCTTATTACCTATTATAGCTAGGAAGTTTTTATTGCCTAACTTAGCATTAATGAGGTTTTCAGTTTTAAGACATGGTATGTCTCTTAATGATTTGAATGTAACCCCTTGCCTCCGCACATTATCATTGAGCGCTGTTAGGCGTATAGACATGGTTGAAGTCTTTTGTTTTTTTTTTTCAATTCTGGTACAGTAAAAGTTGTCAGTGAGAGGTCGGCGCAGCTGTGATTTGGGGCGAAACTCTGCTTGTTCAGCAGAGAGGTTTTGAAAAATTTTGTGGCGGGTTCTGTTATACAGTTTTCTTTCCAAAAGTTTATATACTGTGCGAAGTAGAGCAATTGGTCGGTAGCTTTAAAGTTTGTCATTTAATTTGTCTGCTGTTAAGATGGCTGTAATTTTTGCTCTTTCCATTTAATGGGGGTATGTTACCAGTTTGGAGAAGATCAATAAAGAACGCTGCTAGTCAGTGTTTTACACACTTCCCACTGTGGGTTAGAAATTCTTAATGATGCCATCAAAACCAGATGCCTTCCCCGCTTTCATTTCTTTGAGAACTGTCGTTCAAAAATGGTTCAAATGGCTCTGAGCACTATGGGACTTAATATCTGAGGTCATCAGTCCCCTAGAACTTACAACTACTTAAACCTAACTAACCTAAGGACATCACACACATCCATGCCCGGGGCAGGATTCAAACCTGCGACTGTAGCGGTCGCGCGGCTCCAGACTGAAGCGCCGAGAACCGCTCGGCCACTCCAGCCGGCTTGAACTGTCGTTATTTCCTCACTGCAGTAAAAAAATTCAAATGGCTCTGAGCACAATGGGACTTAACATCTGAGGTCATCAGTCCCCTAGACTTAGAACTGCTCAAACCCAACTAACCTAAGGACATCACAAACATCCATGCCCGAGGCAGGATTCGAACCTGCGACCGTAGCAGCAGCGCGGTTCCGAACTGAAGCTCCTCGAACCGCTCGGCCACAACGGCCGTCCTTACTGGGGTAGTCTGACTCAAGTTAACAGGCAAGTTAGAGAGTCTTCATTTCCATCTCCACTTTGTTTGTCACTGAATATTAGCAGATTTGCGGATTTGCTACTGACGTGGGTGTAACAGCCTCTTTCGTGCGCTCTGATGGGTAGGCACCTCCAACATTTCTCGGCAGGGACGTGGCTTTTCTGCTTGAGGTGCCAAAGTCTAAGGCCTCAGCTGTTTGCCCACTGCATACGACGAGCTGTATCGATACTTTGCAGAAATTCGTCAGCTACTGCACAGTTATTCTTCTCGCAAAACTGTTTTACAGTTTCGCACTTTCCTATCCATCCAGGTATATATTCCTTTCGAAAGCCCTTTGGGATACATTTCTTTGCTGTGGACAGTATAGCTCCAATGAACCTCCTGTAGTTTGTGGTTATTTGAGGGACCCATCCTACGCACTTGTGGATATTTTCAGAAGCCGGAGACCAGTCGGCTCTTTTAAAGTTCCGTTTAGGTCTGGGAAATGATATAATTCGATAAGCACTGGGCAATTTTGGCTGTACGGGAAGTCGTTCAGGTCTTTCCTTGACATTAGTAACTACAGGCCATTGCTTTCTGGGGGATACAAAACATAAATCAGGGTTGTGATCTGTTCTCCAGCATCTTTAGCATCAAAACCATGATGGAGGTTGAGTTCTTCAGACCAATCAATCGGCATGTTGGCACTTACATCGTTTGCATTTCCATAGTCCATGACGACTTTTGAAGTCTCCCAACTATACCGTAGGGCTGCCATTAATGTTTAGCACATTTACAGGACTCGTGATTCCTGGTGGTTTATAGTTACAGTTATTTTTCCAATTCTGACAGCCACTTCGTGGTGCTGGTAGAAACAGTGTGGGACTATTATTAGCTATTTAAAAGATTTATATCTGAGGTATACTATTATTAAAGAACTGTACAAATTTAAACACATGACTTCTTGCAGGGAAGTGCTACTTTCACAACTGCAATCCATTAGGATTGCTTTCGTTGTTGACAGAGCAATTCACATTTTCGCCAGGTTTTCCAACAGGTTGTTTTGGTGTAAATCAAATTTAGCTCATCCTAATATTACATTTTTGTTCTATGTACCTTTGTCATCTTGATGTTTACTGCTTCTGGTAGTGTCTATCAGTCCGTGACTCTGTATGAGTGCGTAAGGTAACTTACGTTAGTTTCTATTGTAGAGAATAGTTTCCCTTCATTCCAGCTGTCTATTGCTACTCTATAACCCCTTCATTGTGTTACATTCACTATCAACTCTAGTTCCCTGTAAGTAAGATGTAACAATTATTTTCCTAGCCCTCGGTTCCACAAACAACATGCACTTCTTAAGGACTAAAAACATGTCTATGTCGGGACTGTAAATCTTCTGATACAATTTAGAATACATTTACATTACCACTGAGCAATTTCCATCTTATAAGTCATTCTGAAATCAACAGTGTGCACCTAAGTAACGGAGCATCAAAAGTAGCACTGCTCCTGAAAAGTGTCGGAATGTGCTAAATGTAAACATCGTTGTCCAAAAACTTCAGAGACTTTTTTTATTCCTGGCGTGCAAGCAACTTCAGCACATTAACTATGATATCAGCTTCAAATAACAAGTGTGAACAACAGATGCGCTTTCGGGCAGTGAGTTGCGAGCAGGCAATGTTAATTAGTGGAGATACAGCCATAGTACGTCAATGCCATTGTCACAAATCGCATTGGAGCTCCAGGATGTTTTAAAGAATAAAAAAGTGTGTGCAAAGTTTGTCCCGCACACCTTGACCCCCGAACAAAAGTAACGATGCATGGAGGCCTGCCACAACTTAACTGAAAGGCAGAACGCCGACAATTCTTTTCCGGAAAAAATCATGACGGAAGACGATACTTGGTGTTATCAAAACGAACCTCCACAAAACGACATAGTGCAGAAATTTACATACAGAGTCAATGCTCTGACGACATAAGCGACGTTCAACCCAATATGACGCGCAAGTTGAACAACATCCCAAGGAATGTCTTCTCCGACAGGGTACATCGTTGTATAAACGCTCTATGTGTTGTGCTCAAATGCGGGGCGACCACGTAAAACACATAAAAACTAAAACTAAACTCCGCCCGAATAGTCCATGAAGGCCCAACGGAACCGACCGGCCGCCGTGTCATCCTCAGCCCACAGACGTCACCGGATGCGGATATGGAGAGGCTTGTGGTCAGCACGCCGCTCTCGCAGCCGTATGTCAGTTTCCGAGACCAGAGCCCTTATTTCTCAATCAAGTAGCTCCTCAGTTTGCCTCACAAGGGCTGAGTGCCCCCCCCCCCCCCCCCAGTTGCCAACAGCGGTCAGGAGACCGGATGGTCACTCATCCAAGTGCTAGCCCAGCCTGACAGCGCTTAACTTCGGTGACCTGACGGGAAACGGTGTTACCACTGCGGCAAGACCGTTGGCACATAAAACACATGATGCATTAAAAAAAACACCTTAACTCTTTTCTGTTTTATTAATTCAGTCTCAGAACGTTTTGGACTGATGGGTTACATGGACAAACAGTTTGGTTTGTCTTATTTAGTAGTTGAGATACTTAGGAGAGATATTTAGGAGTTCCTTGGTGATTCAACTCATTCCCTACCACATACGCTTCACAAATTTAGAGATCGTTTGCTTACAGAATGTCTTTTGATGCAAATGTCCTGATGTGTGTATGCCTACATTGAAAATTGGTCCCTCTGATCGAAGCTCTGTGAGCCGTGATATGTCAATGAATTTTAATGTTAGAAAAAAATTCTACTGCCCCGAGGGAAATATGGCACTGACCTATAACAAACAATTATTATTTTACGCATTATGTATTGTTTCCTTTTTACCTATTGTGTTTTTATTTACACTAAAGAGCCAAAGAAAGTAGTAGACCTGCCTAATATCGTGTAGGGCCCCCATGAGCACGCAGAAGTGCCGCAGCACGACGTGGCATGGACCCGACTAATGTCTCCAGCAGTGCAGGAGGGAACTGACACCATGAATCCTGCAGGGCTATCCTTAAATCCGTAAGAGTACGACGGGGTGGAGATATCTTCTGAACAGCACGTCGCGAGGCATCCCAGATATACTCAAGAATGTTCATGTCTGGGGAGTTTCGTGGCCACTCTGTAGCAATTCTGGACGCGTGGGGTTCGCGATGTCCTACTGGAATTGCCCGAGTCTGTCGGAATGCGCAATGGGCAGGAATAGATGCAGGTGATCACACAGGATGCTTACATAGGTGTGACCTATCATAGGTCCCATATCACTCCAACTGCACACGCTCCATACCATTACAGAGCCTCCACAAGCTTGAACAGTCCCCTGATGCCATGCAGGGTCCATGGATTCAAGAGGTTGTCTCCATACCCGTACATTTTATTGATGTACGTGCGCACATTCTGAAATATTGCAGTGCACCTACGAAGACTCTGCTCTATTTCGGGAAGTTCTGCCCTGGTCTGTGCCGTTGTCCACTACTTTTCACCGCGAGTTTGTGGAACGGCGCGTCCGGTGTGGACGTAGCCTTTTGTAGTCACAGTGAGGGTTTCGCCCTTGCATTGCTACCAAGAATGTACACCGCTGTGTTAGAGCTTTATACAGAGTGATTCAGCTGCCCCTAGATGTGGGTTTTATGCAACCCGCAACACCTTCAAAAACCAAAAACGAGATTTTCATATCCTCACGCTCGCTATGTGCAAACTGTCAGCCCAGTTGAAAAATGAGCAGCACGTTTTTGCAGGAAATTTAATGTAGTTAAATTTTGTACTAGGAATTTGCTGGAGGCCATGGCTCTGAAGTTATTCAAGAAAAACACGTTTGAATGTCACTTTTGTACGTTTTTTTCGAATAATTCAAAAACTACTTCCTCTAGCGAAAACGTATCCCAGTACAAAATTCAGCTACATTAAATTTCCTACAAAAAGGTTCTGTTCATTTTTTCTGTAGCACTAATAGTTTACACATAGTGAGGGAGAGAATATGAAAATCGTGCAGCTTGCGTAAAACCCATAGTCAGGGATAGCTGAATCACCTTTTGTAATGGCACAACTTGTACATTTAATGCAGACACAAAAATATCTGGAGAGATTCCAGTGACCAAAGATGGTATGACAAGGATGTTCGAGAGCACCTACATTATTTAAAATTTATCTGAATTCTGCCTCAAAGCTATGGAAACGTTCCTGTAGTAGTACGCGTTTGTCTATAAATGAGACAAGCTTTCACTTTGCATTTTGCTGACCGCCAAGTCATTTTAGCAGAGGATGAGGACGACATGAGCTACATGGTTAGAAAGCTGCGCAGTCATTGGCAGAAATGAGGTTTAATCATTGATTTGGAGAAAACGGAGTATTTGCTTCCCGGAGGACTGGGGTAAGACCTGACAGATTTTGAGATAGTGAATTCTATGGACACTTAACAATATTTAGGGGTCATCATTAGGTTAGTCGTATCAAGTAGCAGCGAAATTACGAACCGCATTGACTAAATGGGAAATAACTTAAGGAATTAAGAGGAACATTTTGTCAGTGCAGATGGAATTTTGTAACAGGTTGACACTACAGGACAAAAGTAAGAATACATACGTGAATAAACCTGGGCAACACTGTAATGGATACTATTGATGCAAGGCAACTGAGATGGTATGAGCATGTATATAGTTAAGGTGAGGACAGATGGTCCAAGAATCCAACTAACAGAAGAAGAAGAAGCCCAAAAACAATATGACAAGGAATAAAAAGAAATCTGTCAGAGAGAAAGTTGCTGGTGGAAGACTGGAATGATAGGAGACTTTGGAAGGTAGAATGCAAGAATCAACTACAATGTTGTATAAAATAGCAAAACAAAAAAACACCTCCGATACGCTTTGGTATGACGGATGTTGGTACGTTACGACCCTAGCGTGTCTCAATTCGTTCTATTTCTTTTTCACGTTTGCTTGAAGAATCTAAAAGCCGAAGTATTGCGCTATAATTAGCACCAACGTCTTGTCTACGGTTTCATTACAGCTTTTTCAGTATCTTCTCAAAGGATTTATACTTCCATTAGTTTCACCTACTATTTATTCCATGTGCTCGTCCCATTTCAACTCCTACATCGTATGGCCCCTCCACATTTACAATGTGATCATCACTAATCTTGATATCAGATGCCACAGGAGTCTTTCTGTTCGTAACGAGCGTTACCCTACATTTATGCGCAATTAGAGAGCTTCATTAAGTGCAGCAAGTGGAAATACTGTCTAATATGTTCTGCGTTTCTTTATGATAGTCCAGTGGGGATACTTCCTTGATTTCTGTTCGTCCTAGTGAATAATTTACGTGTTCAACAGAGAAACAATTACGAAAATAGTAATAACTGTCATTATCGATAGTAGTAACAGCCGAGGAGACGGTACCAGTAAAACATTCTGTATACCCTAATGATTAGCAACAACGTAGGTATTTAAGAAGCCGTGTTTGTGTTATTGGAAACCCGAAGAGCCTAGACAGAAGAGAAGTTTAAATCATAATAAGATGGTTCTGTCGACAAAAGTTGAGGAATGAGGGACGTGAGCTGATTCGGAAAAGATTGCTGTTGTGACAGATCGCCCATTTCCTGTCTTCTGAATTCGGGAAGGAAAGTAACATCTCTGCATTTTTAGGGAAAATCGTTCCACAATCTCTTTTCAGATGCAGAAACAGATTTCAAAGACAGAGGCGTAGAACGATTTTTGTTTTGGTGACAACGAGTATGTCTGCTGTGCTATTGAGATAGAAGTGTGAGTGGGGAAGATACAAAAAAACTGAAGAAATTGAGCAGACGGTATTGCAGACATAGAATAGGGATTTCAATATTATTATCCCCATAAATCAGAATTAATTGTTTGTAGGATGGGGTGTTTTAATATTAAATACAAATGTCTCAAAAGTATCGCAAGCAAACACCTGCAGATGACGTGGAAACTCTTACAGAATAATCAACGTATTCGAAAAGTACTAGTAAACTGTATGAGGTTTGGTATCCTTTTGTTTACATTTTGGCATCTAAAATGACTGTATTGACCGTAGACTTGAGGTCCTTGCCGGCACATGTTCAGCATTCGAACACATCGTTTTGTTTCATGGTTATATCAAAGCATTCAGAAGTTGGCTGAGGAGGGTGTGAGAAAGGTATCTTCACAATTATTTGGCCTCAATGTTGCAAATGATTGCCTTAAAGCGGAATGGACAATGCCACAGCCTCATTCCGCATGAGATTAGAGGGATTAATGATAATGAGTTCACAAATGATCCACAAGGTTATTACTGTCTTCCGGATACACACCTAACGACTCTCCTTCACATTCTGATGACCTTGTTGATGATAACCGATTTGTTACATCAGGACAGTGACCCTAATACTGCGAAACGTGCGTCCTAGGCTGGTGAAAAATACTAAACTTAATTAGGCCAATTTGCTGACCATGCATTAACTTGTTGCCAAGGCCGTAAAGCGCCGTCGATGTTGCTAACGTAGTTAAAAACTTGATTTCTCAAATTAATTATGACTGATTAATACATTACGCGTTTTAAATGAAGTGCTTACGGAGAACGTCCGTCGATAAGTCACTTGTGTAATATCCTAAATTTATCACAACTCACGTTTTTGGCAGTCCAGCTAGCAATCCCATTACCGGCAATATGAAAGACTAAATTGTCTAATTCATTCAACTGATGCGAATGGTGTAAAAAGTCTTTCTGTGGTGATGAATCAGTATTTCAAAGACGATAAGGTAAACCGTATTTCACTGCAAATCACTCAAAAAAACTGGAAAATACAGCGCGTAACACACCACCTGCCGAAATGCTATTAGAATCGAGAAATGAAAATACCATTTCTGAACAGAAAAATAGTACACTCAAGAGATACAAGTAAAAGTTGTTATACAAAGGTCTTGACAAAAGTAACTAACTTTTAAAACTGATATATTATTATTATTATTACATATTTCAAGACCCAGTACGATCACACAAATCATTCTGTCTCATGTGAGCATTCTTTCTGATATTTCTCGATTCTCTAATTTTTTCTGCGTGGAGTCTCTTTCGATCTTCAGTCCACTTTGCGACTTCATTGTCTGACCTAACATTCAACTTGTGCACTATGTGATCAAAAGTATCCGGACACCTGGCTGAAAATGACTTACAAGTTCGTGGCGCCCTCCATTGGTAATGCTGGAATTCAGTATGGTGTTGGCCCACCCTTAGCTTTGATGACAGCTTCCACTCTAACAGACATACGTTCAGTCAGGTGCCCCAAGGTTTCTTGGTGAATGGCAACCCATTCTTCACGGACTGCTGCACTGAGGAGAGGTGTGGATGTCGGTCGGTGAGGCCTGCCACCAAGTCGGCAAGTCGGTGTTCCAAAACATCCTAAAGGTGTTCTATAGGATTCAAGTCAGGACTCTGTGCAGGGCAGTCCATTACAGGGATGTTACTGTCGTGTAACCGCTCCCACACGGGCCCTGCATTATAATTCATTCAACGAATGGTGTAAAAAGTCGATCGTATTGAAAGATGCAATCGCCATCCCCGAATTGCTCTTCAACAGTGCGAAGCAAGACGGTGCTTAAAACATCAATGTAGGCTTGTGCTGTCATAGTGCCACGCAAAACAACAAGGGGTGCAAGCCCCCTCCATGAGAAACACGACCACACTGTAACACCACCGGCTCTCAATTTTACTGTTGGCACCACACGCGCTGGCAGATGACGTTCACCGCTACGGTCGCAGGTTCGAATCCTGCCTTGGGCATGGATGTGTGTGATGTCCTTAGGTTAGTTAGATTTAAGTAGTTCTAAGTTCAAGGGGATTGATGACCTCAGATGTTAAGTCCCACAGGGCTCAGAGCCACCTGAACCATTTTTGAAGATGACGTTCACCGGGTATTCGCCATACCCACACCCTGCCATCGGATCGCCACATTGTGTACCGTGATTCGTCACTCCGCACAACGTTTTTTCACCGTTCAATCGTCCAACGTTTACGCTCCTTATACCAAGCGAGGCGTCGTTTGGCATTTACAGGAGTGATGTGTGGCTTATGAGCAGCCGCTCGAGCATGAAATCCAAGTTTTCTCACCTCCCGCGCAACTGTCGTAGTACTTGCAGTGGATCCTGATGGAGTCTGGAATTCCTGTGTGATGGTCTGGATGGATGTCTGCCCTGTCTATTACGCATTACGATCCTCTTCAACTGTCGGCGGTCTCTGTCAGTCAACAGGCGAGGTTTGTCTCTATGCTTTTGTGCTGTACATGTCCCTTCACGTTTCCACTTCACTATCACATCGGAAACGGTGGACCTAGGGATGTTTACGAGTGAAAACATCTCCATGAGATTCGGGGAGCACCCCATTCTGCTCTCTCACGATATCAAATGACTACTGAGGTCGCTGATATGCAGTACTAGCAGTAGGTGACAGCACAATGCACCTAACATGAAAAACGTATGTTTTGGGGGGGGGGCAGGTCCGAATACTTTTGATCACGTAGTGTATATCTTGTCTATGCATATGTTCCTGTCTTGAATTTCTATTGGATAGATTTGAACTTTTTCTAGGTCAAGTTTGACTTGTGTGATGCTTGGTATCGTTGATTTGAACCCTTGTATGTATGTCAGAATTATGTTGATGAGTCTTGTTGATGATAGCCTGCTGATGTGATCACAGAACTTTAATCTCTTTTTTTTCTAACATCTGCCGCTAGGTCTGGCAACCAACGGCTGTGGTTTTCCTAAAGTGTAATCTGAATCCCTCTTCTGTCAACTTTGGACCGATGATCTCCATGCTACTTCGCTATGTTTTCCACATCGCTTTTCGTATGTGTTAGTGTCTCACTTACATACAGTATTTCAGGTTTGATTACTGTGTCGTTGTGTCTGCTCTTTGATAGAACTGACAAGCATTTATTATCACATATGTTTTGTGTTCCACCGTAAGCTCTGTGCATTTTTTGTAGTCGAGTCTTCCGTGAGATCTTTTCTCCTTCTGAAAGTTCGAGGATTTCAGCTAGATATTTTAAATGTGTACCTCTGTTTATCTTGCCATATTTTTTGTCTAATTCTTGTATGCTTAATTTTGAGCAGAAGAATTCAGACTTTGGAAAGAGATTTGCAGGTCAAATTTTTCTGCACATTCTTTCAGTATTTCTCTCTCTCTCTCTCTCTCTCTCTCTTTCTCTATCTCTCTCTTTTGTCTTGGCCCGGGATTTTCTTGACGTGTCCTTAGATTTTCCGTTCTTTTTTTCACTTCCTCATTACTTCGTCCAGGACTAGGCTAAACAATAGTTCGGATAATCCGTCGCCTTGGTGTACTTCAGTTTTAATCAGGGTCACAGATTTCGTCCATGTATTTAGCTTTCGAAGTTGTGCCAGCCAGTGTCTAATTGATTTAGTCGCAGAGTTTTTGGGTCGAGACCCTGTTCCTCTAGGATGTTGAATAAGAATTGTCAGTTAACAGCATCGCATGCTTCTTGAAATCTATGAAAGTGCAACTGATAGGAGCATTACCGATGGGCGTGTATTTTAGAATTGTTTTCAGACTGAAGATTTCTTCTGCACGTGAAACAGCGGGAAGGAAAGCTGCCTGGTATTCACCAGTCTTGTTTTCCAACTGTTCTTGCGTTCTCTAGAGTACGCACGCTAAGACAATTTTGTAGGTGACTTCTAGCAGGGAGATTCCTTTGTAGTTGTTCACATTCGCCCTATCTCCTTTCTTGTGCAGCTGGTGGATAAGTGCACATTTCAGCCCTCAGGAAGTTTTTCTGTTTGCCAGATGGTTGTGATTATTTGTGTAAGTTCCTTTAAAGACTTTAGTCCGAGCTTCTTTGGTAGCTCTGGAAAGATGCCGTCTTCACTGGATGTCTTGTTATTTTTTAATTTAAGTATATGTTTGTGGCTCTCTTCATGTGTCAGTGGGAGTGCTGTTGGCTGAGTGGAGGTACAGTTCTGTGTTGGGAAGCTTGTTTCGTCGGGGCAGTTAAAGAGATCAGAGAAATAACGTGCCAGTTTCCTGGGAATTCTCTTCATTAGTTAATGCGAGTTTTCCATCTTATTTGGTGAAGCATAAATTTGGAGGTACCCGCGAATCTCCCTGCGAGAGTTCTGTCGAATCGTGTTTTGGTTGCGGAAATTTTCCTCTACAGCGTTCTGTTGTTCCAAGTACTACGACAAACATCTAAGTTGGATCGTCTACTATCAAGATAAGCAGCTGGAAGTTGTAGTTAACCGTTGCAAATAAAACAGTTTTGATTTTCACTGTGGTTTCCATTTCGCTACCTATCGTTCCTTACTTCCCGAATAGCCCTCGTATTTAGCCAGTTACTTTGATATTTTAATATGTCTACGATTACACAAGTTTGTCAAATAGTTGATCATATCCTCACATGTCATCAGTTTAGACATTGATCATATTATCTCTACTTTGTGACACAGATTCCTCTTCATTAATTACTCTAACTCTGTTTACGTCATTAACGGCTGAAGGGCTTCAGACCAGTTGCCGAACGATAATTAGATCTTTCCTCTTTTAATTTCATTTAACGACATGTAGTTTTAGGTCCTCGTCCTCCTCACAGAGATTTCTTGCATTCCAGCTGCAGAACAGTATATTTATCTATTCTACTTCTCATATCCTAACACAAATGGGTCAATTTGTCTTTGAAGTTGTTGCCAACTCGTCAATCGTATACATTAAGCACGTCCACTCACTTTGCGATAAAACAGAACGAGTTGCCCTTCTTTGAACTTCTTCGTCGTCCTCCATTAATCCTATTCGGTACATGTACCATGGTACGCAGCAACACTCCAGGAGAGGATGGAAAGGCTTAGTGTAAGCAGTCTCCTTAATAGATTTCTGGTACCTACTAAGTGTTCTGCCAATAAAACGCAGTCTTTGGTTCCGCTTTCCCGCATATTTTTTGTGTTGTGCATACAATTTAAGTATTGCCAAAGTAAGGTATTTAGTTGAATTGACAATCTTTAAATTTGCGTAACTTATTGTGCTACCAAAATTTAACGGACTTTTTTAGTACTCATGTGAAGAATCTGACACTTTTTATTGTTCACGGTCAACTGCCACTTTTCGCACTGTACAGGTATCTTGTGTAAATCATTTTTTATTCCTTTTGATCTTTTGATGAATTTACTAGCCGGTAAACAGCAACATTATCTATAAACAATCTAAGAGAATTGCTCAGATTGTTTCTTAAATCGTTTGTGTAGGTTAAGAATAGCAGAGGACGTATCACACTTCATTTGGGAATCCCACATAAAACTTTGATGTCATCAGATGATTGCTTGTAATTTTGATGCTGGGCTTCCCACAGGCCAAAGTTCACAGCTGCTTTGACCATTTCATACGTAGCCTGTTGACGCTGGAATTTGAAACACAACTTAATTACATTTTACTGTGGAGAAATGTAAGTTTTCATTACTGCTACGAGCGTCCATGTCCCTGGATAAACGATCACATTATTACTGGTTGTGTTAAATTGTGTTTACATGAAAATTGTTACTGATATTTGCAGCTTCTTGATGACTGATTACACTCTATCCGAGTTACCTGACATGCATTTCATTTCACAAGCTGCGACCTGGTCGCGAATCGAATAGAGATCCAAAAAGTGTAGAATAAATTTCTTAATTTCTCTTTATGATCACAAATAGAGAAATGTTTCAGGAAATCTAGTGTTAAATGTGGCTTTCAAGTTAACAACACTCTAAAATTGCGAGTAAAACGTACACTGAAAATAGAGTGTGACGAATTTTATTGTTCTGGAGCATGCGGGATTGATTGTAGTAACTGGGATAAATGTTAACTCGGCCAAACCGGTCGCTTTATTAACGTAACGTTTAAGGAGCGTCAACTGCCGCGCTGCAAACTACTTTATGGTTGCCTTCATCAGAAACTGGACATTGTATAGGGAACATTGGGAATAATATGCGTATTCTCGACAAGCTGCAGAAATGTAGTGGTCTCTACTTATTAGAAAATTTTTAAATTTATGTATAAAAAAAAGAACAAAGCCAACGAAAGTAGTCAGGAGACAGAACGATTTTATACCCAATACTTGTTTTGCTTTGTTTTGCTTCACAATAGTCTACTTCAATTATCGAACGCTTGTTATATATATTTCCCCTTTACCTAGAATAGAGTGCTTTACACATTTACTTCGATTTCTTACGTTAAGGGTATTACTGTTGTGTTTCCTCGTCATTTCTCTTTCTATGTAATATACTTTATTAATTAGTCAATCTTGTTAATGGGCTGGCACGGTGTTTTATCATTCTTTTCTTGGAAAGGCGTGTCGCAGGGTACACTTTCCAAATTTGTTTTATCAGTTTTATATTGTTCTCTGAACTCCGTAAGCTTGTTCTTACGTATGTCACTATGTTTTTATGTAGAATTCGCCACTAGAGCGTATCAGAATTATTATCACTTAACTGCTTCTCTTTTTAACAATCTAACTTCTGTCGTGTTTACTCCTCCCTTTCTTTTCCTCTACAGTTGACTGCCCCAGGGCAGGCCCTTTTCTAATTATAGTAAAAGTAAACGTTGCTTCGTTTTTAATGGTCAATATCTTCTGTCATGTTCAGTGTTTTCCCGGTGTTTTTTGCAATTGTTTTCATGTTCAAGCGTTTCTCAAGCGTTTTTGTCCACATTTTCGTCACTGTTTTTAAAACGATCCCTCCTCCGCCTCCTCCCATTACATGGGACGACGGGGTATGAAATAACAATAAAGAGAACAAAATGTTACTCTTACGACTTATACAACTGATAAGCTTGACGCTGACTAAGACAGATTGTATTCTCTTTTTTATATCATACTGCACGATTATTAGATTGAATAATGCATGTACGCCAACAGTAGCGACATCTGGCAAGCTTGCGACACAAACACTTTGTGGCTACTGTTCGGCAGCTAGTTTTGAACAGTAGTTCTGTTACCCAAATGACTCTAGTATATACGACATTCCATTTATGTGCAACGATACTGAGCTGATTTTGTGTTTAGCTTTTGACGATGCCACTATGGCTCCATTATATTAAAACATCTTTTTAAAACAGGTATGCATCAAAATAATTAAAGTGTGTAATTTTCACATGTATGTCAAAAATTTTCATCATGGAATTTGATTTAAGCTATAGACAATCCACTATTTATATTAGCGTTTCTCTCCTTGGTGTGCTCCAGATCTGAAGATTCTCATTGCTGACCGAAACTGGTAGTTTGAGGGCATAAAATTCTGTGATCATAGACGAAAATAAAGATATTTATTCTACGAATCTCATTTATGCAGGAGTCGAACTGCAAGGTGACTGTATGCGGGACGATTTCCAGGGAGGAGGTTATTGAAACATCCCATATACTGAAGCGGCAAAGAAATTGGTATAGGCATGGGCATTCAGGTACAGAGATATGTAAACAGGCACAATACGGCGCTGCGGTTGGCAACGCCTATATATGAGAACATGTGTCTGGCGCAGTTGTTAGATTGGTTACTATTGCTACAATGGCGAGTTATCAAGATTTAAGTGAGTTTGAACGTGGTGTTATAGTCGGCGCACGAGCGATGGGACGCATCGTCTCCGAGGTAGCGATGAAGTGGAGATTTTCCCGTACGACCATATCAAGTGTACCGAGAATATTAGGAATACGGTAATAGATCGCCAACAGCAACTGAACAGAATCGTTCAACGTGACAGAATGCAACACTTCCGCAAACTGCTGCAGACTTCAAAAAATGGTTCAGATGGCTCTCAGCACTATGGGACTTAACATCTGAGGACATAGGTCCCCTAGAACTTAGAATTACTTAAACCTAACTAACCTAAGGACATCACACACATCCATGCCCGAGGCAGGATTCGAACCTGCGACCGTAGCAGTCGCGCAGATCCGGACTGAAGCGCCTAGAACCGCTCAGCCACCGCGGCCGGTGCTGCAGACTTCAGTACTGGGCCATCAACAAGTGTCAGTGTGCGAGCCATTCAACGAAACATCATTGATATGGGCTTTCGGAGCCGAAGGACGTTCGTGGACCCTTGATGACGGCACGACACAAAGCTTTACGCCTCGCCTGGGCCAGTCAACACTGACATTGACTGGTGATGACTGGAAACATGTTGCCTTGTCGCACAAGTCTCGTTTCAAATTGTGTCGAGCGGATGGACGTGTGCGAGTATGGAGAAAACCTCATAAATCCATAGACCCTGCATGTCAGCAGGGGACTGTTCAAGCTGGTGGGGGCTCTGTAATGGTTTGGGGCGTGTGCAGTTGGAGTGATATGGGACACCTGATACGTCTAGATACGGCTGTGACAGCTGAAAAGTCCATAAGCATCCTGTCTTATCACCTGCATTCCGACGGACTTGGGCAATTCCAGCAGGACAATGCGACAGTTCACATTTCCAAAATTGCTACAGAGTTGCTCGAAGAATTCTGAGTTTAAACACTTCCGCTTACCCTCAGACTCCCCAGACATGAACATTATTGAGGATATCTGGGGTACCTAGCAATGTACTGTTCAAAAGAGGTTTCCATCCCAACATACTCTTACGGATTCAAGGGCAGCCCTGCAGGATTCATGGTGTCAGTGCCCTCCAGCACTACTTCAGACAAGAGTTAAGTCCATGCCATGTCGTGTTGCGGCACATCTGCGTGCTCGCGGGTCTTACACGATATTAGGCACGTGTACCAGTTCTCTTGACTCTTCAGTGTATTTCTAAGACTTGATGACCGTCTTCGTGGCGACGATAGAATCGAGGTACACGCCCTGAAGTATTTCTCAATCGATTTTACAGAAACTATTCGGCAAAAGAAATTCATTTTTGCGTTACATATAGCTTTAAAGGTAAGCTTCATGAAGACGTGCCCACAATTTCGTTAATGACAGTTATTGTGATATTTGCATTTAAGTAAGTCACTACGCGAAATCTGAAAAAGTTTGCAATGAAAAATAGGGATCACTATGATTTTGCATTCGGTGCATATTACATAAGATGTTGCTGTGTATGAAATATAGTTAACATAATGAATTTTTTTTAGACTTGGTTGGAGGCACAGCCTGTCACCAATCTCGAAAAAATTGATGGGATGTTGATCACTCATTTGCGATCGCGCGCGCCAGCGATAAAGCCAGAATAAAATAACAACTGCCCTCATATTTCATAAACAGTTTGATACTGAAATGATATTTTGGCAAATGATAGTACGCAAAGGGGAGAGTATTTTGCCGCTTGGTTATTACGGAAAATTTCATTATTTACTGTGTTATTCCACAAATTACAGACTTTTCCGATGAAAGAATTCAAATTTTAAGACACGCGGTTTTCTATTTGCTAGGAACTCTTCAGTCAAATTATAAAGCTGGTCTGATATTCCGTACACTCACATTCTGTTCATAAGCCGATAATGCGAAGCTCTATGGAACGCCTTCAAGAACACTATCACAGTACGCACTGCCATGTCCAAATGGCGACAGCCGAATGCATTGAAACGCTGAAAGACGTGATCGACTAAAAATCTAGGAAGTGGACCGCGGAAAACAAAGGAGCCGAGGAAGGTCAAGACACGAGCACTTGGAAATGCTTAGAAACGACAGGCGTCTAACAGTGGACTCGAATAGCTGTGTTATTACGATGATGGATGTTAACGAGCTGAGATGCTACTTGAGGCAGGTAGTCGAATTAGCATAGGTGTGCCCTTCTTTCGTTTTCACTTACCTAGATACGGATACGAGATTACACCACAGTAATTTTTATTTCGTTCTCGCAACATGTCTCGCTTTCGTTTTACCTGCCCATTTCCTCATCAAGCGCCGGGCTTTTATCAGATGTTTCCTGGAATGCATTACTAATGAGATATAGAGAGCCGTCAAGCGCGGCGAGACACTTTGGCGTTATCTGGGCGTGCGCAGGGCTAAGCAGCAGACTGCCTCACCAGCTGGCTGTGGGGGTCCCAGACTGGTCTGCAAGTGGGCAGGTGTCTGCGCCCAGTGCTGACTGCTGAGGGCAGCTCTTTGTTATGCGACCCTGATGAGCCCGTGCGGCGCTCTAATTAGTGCAAGCGATGCGAGGAATGCCGCCAGACGTATTCTGTCCTCGTCGCTTACAATTACAGGCGTCAGAGAAAAATGTGTCACACCCAACTTGGTATATCCTTCGCAAGCTGCTTCGTGCTCGTCTGCCGTCCACGATGAGCAATTTGCAGGTGTAAATACAGTGGAACCTCGTTTATCATGACCCCATTAATCCGGATCTCCGTTCACCTGCATGCTTTCTTTTTCTTTTTATCGTACGGTAAGTATACAGTATTTGATACCCCGGAAGTAATAGGAGCAACAATCTACGACGAGAATCATCGAGTTTAATTTCAACTAACCTCCATACTTGGCAAGGTGTCAGTTAACAGTGAATTCTACAGTACGGCATTGTCGCTGTTCGTTGCGCGTGTAAAATAACGTCAAAAAGAAATAAGTTGGAAATTTCCGTGGGCCAAAAGTTACATGCGCTGCATAGAATGTATAAAGGAGAACTGTTGGAAAACATTGTAGCTGAATTTGGTTTTAAGCATTTATAAAGATCCCAGGATGCTCGAAGATGGGCGTTAATGACGACAGATGATGTTCTTGAAGTCCAATCATTGAAAATTTGTTATTTTTATTACACTATCCTGTTTGATCGTTGCTGCAGCTGTTGTTCTTGTAAATGTTGATTTAAATGAATTTGGCTCCTACAATTTCTACAGTTTTTTTTTCATTTGATCTATGAAGTACCTTATATAAAGTTCTTATGAAATCATGAATTTCATCCCAATCTTCGCCGAATTGCAATTCGAGTAAGAATTTGTGTATAGTTAAAGATTCCTCAGCAGTACAACAATAATCGATAACATTTACATGGAAAGATTCAAAACATACATTTTTAGCACTCTGAAGAAGAGCATGTTCAGTAGCGTGTATACTTACGGCAATTAGAACATGTTCAGGGGCTTGCTGAAATACTTCATCACTACGAGTAGATAAAGAAACTGCGGATTTTGATGACCTTACAACTTATGTAATAGGTACACTTCCTGGTTATGCATATATTGTATTATACCCTGAAACACAGATTTTGTTGTGACATTCCCCCTGTAAGGTCTCCAGGTAGTATTGGCTTTTAATAATTGGATTCCTGATTGGTTTCACTATTTCTGTTTGGTGAATGCTGTCTAGATACACAAATAAACTAATTTCCTGTTCCTTGCTTCCGAACCACTGATTTGTTGCTGATTTTTGTATTTTGTGACCGTCGAAAACGTGCAAAGTGATGTTAGGTTGGAAAGGTTTCTCTAGAAAGTAGAATTTTGTACATCCGTGTTTGTTTTTTATCAAAATAATTGATTAGATTAAGTTCCCACGTTTTTATTTCTTGGGAATAATTTTGTGAATCGACCCCCCCCCCCCCATCACCCCTCCCAATTCTATTAACGATGAAGTAATCGAAAACACTCATGGTGTCTTTCACAGAAATGAGTTGTGTAGATTAAGAGATAGAGTATATGAGGATATTGAACAGGCAATTCATTACGTAAAGGGAAAGAGAAATCTAATACTCAAGGGAGGATGGACTGCAGTTGTAGGGGAAGAAGTAGAAGAAAGGATTACGCCAGAATATGGGGTTGTTAGTAGGAACGAGAGAGTGGAAAGGCTAACTGAGTTACAGAATAAATTTCAGCTATTAATAGCGGATACTCTGCTCGAGAATCACAAGAGCAGGAGGTATACTTGAAAAGGCCGGCAGATTCGGGAAGATTTCAGCTAGATTACATCATGGTCAGACAGGTAATCCGAAATCAAGTATTGGATTGTAATGCGTACCAGGAACAGATACAGAGTCATATCACAATTTAGTAGTTACGAGGTGTAGCGTGGAGCTTAAGAGACCAGTCAGAAAGAATCAGTGCGCAAAAAGTGGGATACGGTAGTTCTAAGAAATGAAGAGACACGCTTGAAGTTCTCTGAAGCTATTGCTACTGCGATAATGAATAGCTCAGTAGGGAGTTCTGCTGAAGATTAATGGCAGTCACAGAAGTTAGAAATAAAACCATAGGTACAAGAAAGGCAACACGAAAGTTAGAAATAAATCCATAGGTAGTTCCGCAAGGCGTTCGATATAGTTCCCCAAAGTCGTTTAATGAACAAAGTAAGAGCATATGGACTATCAGACCAATTGTGTGATTGGATTGAATAGTTCCTAGATAACAGATCGCAGCATGTCATTCTCAATGGAGGGAAGTCTTTCGAAGTAAGAGTGATTTCAGGTGTGCCGCAGGGGAGCGTCATAGGACCGTTGCTATTCACAATATACATAAATGACCTTGTGGATGACATCGGAAGTTCACTGAGGCTTTTTGCAGATGATGCTGTGGTGTATCGAGAGGTTGTAACAATGGAAAATTGTACTGAAATGCACGAAGATCTGCAGCGAATTGACGCATGGTGCAGGGAATGGCAATTGAACCTCAATGTAGACAAGTGTAATGTGCTGCGAATACATAGAAAGATAGTTCCCTTATCATTTAGCTACAAAATAGCTGGTCAGCAACTGGAAGCAGTTAATTCCATAAATTATCTGGGAGTACGCATTAGGAGTGATTTAAAATGGAATGATCATATAAAGTTGATCATCGGCAAAGCAGGTGCCAGACTGAGATTCATTGGAAGAATCCTAAGGAAATGCAACCCGAAAACAAAGGCAGTAGGTTACAGTACACTTGTTCGCCCACTGCTTGAATACTGCTCAACAGTGTGGGATCCGTACCAGATAGTGTTGATAGAAGAGATAGAGAAGATCCAACGGAGAGCAGCGCGCTTCGTTACAGGATTATTTAGTGATCGCGAAAGTGTTGCGGAGATGATAGATAAACGCCAGTGGAAGACTCTGCAGGAGAGACGCTCAGTAGCTCGGTACGGGCTTTTGTTAAAGTTTCGAGAACATACCTTCACCGAAGAGTCAAGCAGTATATTGCTCCCTCCTACATATATCTCGCAAAGAGACTATGAGGATAAAATCAGGGAGATTAGAGCCCACACAGAAGCATACCGACAATTCATCTTTCCACGAACAATACGAGACTGGAATACAAGGGAGAACCGATAGAGGTACTCAGGGAACCCTCCGCCACACACCGTCAGGTGGCTTGCCGAGTATGGATGTAGATGTAGATGTAGAAGAAAAGCAACTGCAAACAAACCATGGATAACAGATGAAATACTTCAGCTGATCGACGAAAGAAGGAAATACAAAAATTTTCAGAAAAATTCAGGAACACAGAAATACGAATCACTTAGGAACGAAATAAACAGGAAGTGTAGGGAAGCTAAGGAGAAATAGCTGCATGAATAATGTGAAGCAATCGCAAACAAAATGACTGTCGGAAGAACTGACTCAGCTTACAGAGACGTCAAAACAGCCTTTGGCGAAACTAAAAGAAAGGACGGTAACATTAAAAGAGTCCAACGGGAATTCCACTATTAAATGCAGAGGAGAGAGCGGATAGGTGGAAAAAGTACACTGGAAGGGTGAAGACTTCTCTGATACGTGATAAAAGAAGAAACAGAAGTCGATACCGAAGAGATTGGGGATCCAGTATTAGAATGAGAATTTAAAAGAGCTTTGGAAGAGTTATACTCAAATAACGCAGAAGGGATGGATAACACTCAATCAGAAATTCTAAAATCTTTGGAGGGAAGTGGCAACAACGAGTACTCACGTTGATGTGTAGAACATATGAGACTGGCGATATAATATCAGACTTTCCAAAAAACGTCATCCACACAATTCCGAAGATTGCAAGAGCCGTCAAGTGCGATAACTGTCGTACAATCAGCTTAACAGCTCATCCATCCAAGTTGCTACCGAGAACAACATACAGAAGAATGGAAAAGAATTTTGAGGATCTATTACATGACGAGCAGTTTGACGTCAGGGAAGGTAAAGGCAGCAGAGAGACAGTTCTGACTTTGAGGTTAGTAATGGAAGAAAGACTGAAGAAAAATCGTGACACGTTCATTGGATTTGTAGACCTGGAAAAAACGTTCGACAATGTCAAATGGTGCAACACATTCAAAGTTCAGAGAAAAATAGAGGTAAGTTGTAGGGAAAGACGGTTAATACACAATATGTGCAAAAACAAGAAGGGAACAATAACACTGGAAGAACAATAACACTAAAAGATCAATAATGAAGCTCAGATTAAAAAGGGTCTAAGGCGAAGGTGTAGTCCTTCATCCCTGCTGTTCAGTCTGTACGTCAAAGAAGCAATGAGAGAAATAAGCGAAAAATTGTTGTGTGGTATTAAAATTCAGTGTGAAAGGATATCAATGGTATGGTTCGCTAATGACATTACTATCCTCAGTGAAAGCGAAGAAGAATTACAGGATTTGTTGAATGGAATGTACAGTCTCATAATTACAGAATATGGATTGAGAATAAACCGAAGAAAGACGAAAGTAATGAGAAGTAGTAGAACTGATAACAACGAGACGATTAACATCATAATTGGCGTGATCACAAAGTAGACGAAGTTAAGGAATTTTGCTACCTAGGCAGCACAATAACCTTTGACGAACGGAGCAAGTAGGACGTAAAAAGCAGACTAGCACTGGCAAAAAGGACATTCCTCATCAAGAGAAGTCTGCTGATATGAAACATAGTTCTTAAACTAAGGAAGAAATTTGTTTGGATGTACGTTTTGAGCACAGTATTGTGTGGTAGTGAGCTATGGAATGTGGGAAAACCGGAACATAAGATAACTGAAGCATTTGAGATGTGTTGCTAAAGAAGTGGCAGGGGTGGACTTATAAGGTAAGAAATGAGGAGTTTATCCGCAGAATCAGCTAGATAGGGAATACATGTAAAACACTGACAAGAAGAAGGAACAGGATAGTAGGATATCTGTTAAGACATCAGGGAATAGCTTCCATAGTACAAGAGGGAACTGTAGAGGTTAAAAACTGTAGAGGAAGACAGAGATTGTACTACAACCAGCAAATAATTGACAACGTAGTTTGCAATTGCTCCGCTGAGATGAAGAGGTTGCCACGGGAGAGGAACTAGTGACGGGCCGCATCAAATCAGACGACTGATCTCTCAACAAAAAAAGGGTATCTCTCTGGTCAACCGAAAGGTGGCTGGGCGAGGGTTTTTGAAAAGTGGGTCGCCGCAAGAGAGCTAGGATGAAGGTACTACAGCTAGTTGGCCCTGTTTCCTCGTGGGGCGCGAACGAGGAAGCAAGGGCGGCGTGGCGACTGTGTATATGGAATGTTTGGAGTAACGTACGACATTGCAGTGCATATGTTATTCCGAATTGCAGTGGAATGTTCGGAGATGCACACCCGCCAGGTTAGCCGAGAGTGCTAATGCGCTGCTTCCTGGACTTGGGTAGGCGCGCCGGCCCCGGATCGAATCCGCCCGGCGGATTACCGACAGCGGCCGGTGTGTCGGCCAGCCTGGATGTGGTTCTTAGGCGGTTTTCCATACCCCGCTGGGTGAATACCGGGCTGGTCCCCACATTCCACCTCAGTTACACGACTCGCAGACATCTGAACACGTTCGCACTATTCCATGGATTACACTAGACGCAGACTGCTGGGGTACACTAATTCTGTCCTAGGGGTTATGGGGTGGCGGCAGGAAGGGAATCCGGCCACCCCTTAAAACTAACCTTGCCAAATTCGTTCCTAACCGTGGCGACCCTGCGAAACCGCGGGACAACGCACCAGCAAAAGAAGAAGAAGAAGTTCCATCGTACATGCACGTCCGAGGGAACTTCGCATCTAATTCGGAATAACATGCATGCATACATGCATGTCCGAAGAAACTTCGCATCGTAATTGGGAATAACACAGGCACTGCAATATCGTATTTACCCGCCGACACTGGGCAAGCGAATTTGAATCGTTTGAGATTTGATGTCTCCCCTGTACGGGAATATACATAATGGATGTACGAGTAGGGTTGTAGACACTTGACCTACGACGTACGGAAGTTTGGGTTAGCTGTGACTCGTGCTCGGATAGCCAAATGGTAAGTCGACCACTCGCGATAAGTTCCAAGTCCGCGTTCGAGTTCCGGCCCAGCACAAATTTCCATTGTCCGGTAGGTTCCAATGCTTCCTGTGTGGCTCGAAGTGACTGTTGACGTTGAACGCTTTGCCACGACGAACGCTCATAGTGTCTTGTCAGTGGATGAATTTCAACATCGCAAAAGAATATCACTGTATTTGCACTATCAAGTTCTGTTTCTTCTTCACAGAGCACTATAAGCATCCATAAGCTCGCCAAAAGTTTCGTTTTCTTAATGTTTAAGATTGAATATTTTCCTTGTATCTAATGGCAGATTTATCTGTTGCTTTAGTGGCCAGTGTTAAACGAACTTAGGACTGTTCTTGTTTTGCAAGGTGCTGGTTCAGCCGCCAGGGAATTCGCCCTCTGCCGGATGTAATGAGAGAATATAAACCAGTCAGGGGCTGTTGGTCTGTATTTATGTATGGCTCATCTTAATTCTGATACTAAGTAGATACAGTATTATCTAGTCAACATTTGGCAGTATGTAACTGTAGCCCATAAGGTTTTTTCCGAGGATTTCTTGATTTATATTTACTGAAGTTTGAAAAAAATTATTAAAAATATGAAACTTCCTGGCAGATTAAAACTGTGTGCCCGACCGAGACTCGAACTCGGGACCTTTGCCTTATTAAAAATATGTTATTTGCATTTTGGTGCCGTGTCGTATTGAGCGGTTTAGCTTTAGTTACTCAGCAGTGACACTGATTCATTATTCCTAAAAACAGCTGATTTCGCATTTAATGGAAACTCACTTAAACAAAAACGTTTAAAATTATTATTGCCAATTCAAGCTGTGTCTGCCTTTGTTAATTTAATGTTGACTACTCATTGTAAGTCACTGCTGAGGTTGTCGAAGTACTGTTTAATCTGCCATAAGGTAAATTTTATTAAAAGTTATTATTATCGTTTGGCTGGTGTGTTGTAGTCCACAATCTAATTTAACGGTGACTATTCATTAATATTTAATCAGAGTCACTGCTGAGGTTACTGAAGTACTATTTAACGTACCTTAAGGAGAATTTTATTAAAAGTTATTGTGTCATTCTGTTCCTGCGTTGTATTAGACTGTAATTTCACGGTGACTTCTCAATAGGAAAATTTTATTAAAAGTTATTATCGTGATTTTTCTGCTGTGTTGCATTCCACAGTTTAGTTTAACGGTCACTACTCACTAGTATTTAAGATGATAAGTTGCTGCAGAGGTTGCTGAAGCGCTATTTAACCTATTTTAAAGGAGAATTTTATTTAAATTTATAGCGTCATTTTGCTGCTGCGTTGTACTCCTCAGTTTAATTTAACGATGAATACTCATCAGTATTTAAGCAGATAAGTCGCAGTTGAGGTTGCTGGAATACTATTTTACTTGTACCAAAAGGAAATCTTCTTAAAAGTTATTACTGCCATTTTGGGGCTGTGCTACTTTGCAGTCAACGCAATCGTTCGTTTTTGCGTTCTTTTGGATTTTACTAATGCCTCGGGGCTGATACCTTAATTTGTAATCATAAAACAATTATCAATTAAACCTGATGTTCCTGTTAAATAAAAGATTATTCCTGTCCCCTGCCACTTCACTTCCCAGACAACACCCCCCCCCCCCCCCCATATCAGTTGATAGTGAGGTGTCCTTATCGCTACGTGTTTTACATGTTGTCATGTATTAAGTAAATGTTCATCATTAGTGTCGCAAATAGGAAACTTTTTATTCATGGTATGTAACAATGGTGACTTGTCATTTTAATGTTCATAGACACTACTTTACGAAAAAGTGAAGCACCCAGGAGAGGCGGAGGAAAAGAAATGAGACTTCACGCGTTGAGGGGTACGTGATGTTACTTCGGTGACTGCAAAATAGAGTCAAATTTATACACCTGACAGTATGAACCCATTCATCACTAATACGTTACACAGCTCTGTCCTGGATGCATGCACTGATTAGATTTGGAAGGCTGTCGAAAAGCCGTTATACGCTCTCCTGAAGTAAGCTGGCCCAGAACTATTGAAACTGGTGCTTCATATACTGGATACTGCCACTGGGAAGGAGCTGACGTCCAAGTTGGTTCCACACATGTTCAGTTGAGGAGAGATCTAGAGACATTTGTGGCCATGAGAGTACTTCAACATCGGCCGGCCGCGGTGGCCGTGCGGTTCTAGGCGCTGCAGTCGGGAACCGCGGGACTGCTACGGTCGCAGGTTCGAATCCTGCCTCGGGCATGGATGTGTGTGATGTCTTTAGGTTTAAGTAGTTCTAAGTTCTAGGAGCCTGATGACCTAAGATGTCAAGTCCCATAGTGCTCAGAGCCATTTGAACCAGTACTTCAACATCACGCAGATAGTTCACAGAGGCACGAGGCATGGGTGGACGAGCATTGTCTTGCTGAAAAATGACACTACTATACTGATATGCTGGCAATAGTGACAATTTAGGGGGGAGGGGGGGGGGAATAGGCTGAAGATGTGAAGTTTGTGTTGGAGAGGGCATTTGACTTAGGTAGTTCGTGCAGCAATGTTAACCATAATGCTGCGGTGGTGTATTGGTCAGCAATTCTGCCTCTTAAACAAGGAGACATGGTTTCGAGTTCGGTCGTGTCAGAAGTTTTAATTCACTTCTTCAGCTTCCAACATGATCGTAGATACATATGAGACTTAAATGTCTCGGGAAAATTTAATTATAAGAAATTAGGAGACCGCAGGATGCCCATGACTTACTGTTGTGCCGTCAGAGTTTTCTCAGTCGCTACCAGCCATGGGCTGAGGTCATACGTGATAGCTTCTCACACTATGACGCCAAGAGTAATACTGCAATACACTGAAAGAATGGGACGTATACCAAGGTCGCTGCCCTCCTGAATAGTGCAGAACGCGATACATTTAAGAAGACAAAGGTAGTCCAGTCCTTGTTCTCGAGTGTCAGGCGCAAATGTAACGGTGTTATTGTGTGCTTAGTGCAGAATTTGGCAACCCTCCTATGTGTCGGTCACGCGTGATCGGCTGTAACCTGGATGAAGAGTATACCTGCACTTGCAGATCTGGATTTTGAAAGATTCGACCAGCCGGGCAAATGGACATCGACATCGAGACGTATTTCAAACTCCGTCACTTGCTGATAATGGTCTCACGGCATCTCCGTGGTCACTCTACAGTCTGCCGCCGTTCACGCCTCTTATCCTACCAGACCTGGTAACAACATAAAACACAAAGAATTGCAACAGATTATTTGTACACTATGCGGAGGCATTGAATAGAATTGGGGAGAAGAGGAGTTTGTGGCACAACTTGACAAGAAGAAGGGACCGGTTGGACGGACATGTTCTGAGGCATCAAGGATCACAAATTTGGTATTTGAGGGCTGCGTGAAGGGTAAAAATCGTAGAGGAAGACCAAGAGATGAGTACACTAAACAGATTCAGAAGGATGTAGGTTGCAGTTAGTACTGGGAGATGAAGAAGCTTGCACAGGATAGAGTAGCATGGAGAGCTGCATCAAACCAGTCTCAGGACTGAAGACAAACAACAACAACAACAACAACATGCGATCAAAGGTATCCGGACACCTGGCTGGAAATGGCTTGCAAGTTCGTGGCGCCCTCCATCGGTAATGCTGGAATTCAATATAGTGTTGGCCCACCCTTAGCCTTAATGACACCTTCCGCTCTCGCAGGCACACGTTCAATCAGATGCTGGAAGGTTTCTTGGGGAATGGCAGCACTTTTTCACGGAGTGCTGCACTGAGGAGAGGTATCGATGTCAGTCGGTGAGGCCTGCTCGAAGTCGGTGTTCCAAAACATCCCAAAGTTGTTCTATACGATTCAGGTCAGGACTATGTGCAGTCCAGTCCATTACAGGGATGTTACTGTCGTGTATCCACTCCGCTACAGGCCGTGCATTATGAACAGGTGCTCGATCGTGTTGAAAGATGCAATAGCCATCCCTGAAATGCTCTTCAACAGTGCGCAGCAAGAAGGTGTCTGAAACATCAATGTAGGCCTGTGCCGTCGTAGTGCCACGCACAACAAGAGTTGCAATCCCCCTTGTTCAAAAATACGACCACACCATAATACCACCGCCTTCGAATTGTTCTGTTGGCACTACACACGCTGGCAGATGACGTTCACCGGGCATTCGCCACACCCACACCCTGCCATCGGATCGCCACATTGTGTACCGTGATTCGTCAACCCACACAACGTGTTTTCACTGTTCAGTCATCTAATGTTTACGCTCATTACTTCAAGCGAGGCGTCGTTTGGCATTTACATGCCGCTCGACCATGAAATCCAAGTTTTCACACCTCCCGCCTAACTGTCATAGAACTTGCAGTGGATCCTGATGCAGTTTGAAATTCCTGTGTGATGGTCTGGATAGATGTCTGCCTATTACACATTATGACCCTCTGCCACTGACGGCGCTCTCTGTCAGTTAACAGCCGAGGTCGGCCTGTACGCTTTTGTACTGTACGTGTCCCTTCACGTTTCCGCTTCACTGTCACATCGGAAAAAGTGGACCTAGGGATGCTAAGGAGTTTGGAAATATCGAATACAGACGTATGACACAAGTGACACCCAATCATATGACCACGTTCGGAGCCGTGAACTCCGCGGAGCGCCCCATTCTGCTCTCTCACGGTGTCTAATGACTCCTGAAGTCGCCGATATGCAGTACCTGGCAGTAGGTGGTAGCACAATGCACCTGATATGAAAAACGTATGATTTTGGGGGTCTCCGGGTACTTTTGATCACATAGTTTATACTTGCCAACAGCTAGTACGTGCAGGAAGTTAAGCCGTTGGCACACGGACCGTGCTGTCGAACGTCAACGTTGAGCGTGCTGAGTTCAACGTGCTGCTGAACGCTCAGAAACGATACGACATGTGCATACGGAACGTGGGCCCCGGTGTGGTATACGCGATCTCAACGCACTCCAGCGGCAGTTGTGGGATGTGTCTAGTTCGTCACACCGTTTACTAAACGGGCCTGCGTAAAATTCACACGTTAGTTCTATTAAAACCCACATTTCCTCCATAGTCCAGATGCTAGTCACGTTGTTCGATATGTTATATACACTAATAAAAATTCAGTATCGATGTACATGTTTTAAGACAAAAAGGAAAGTACCACGTCCAATCAATAAGCACATAGGCTAATAGAAGTTCCATTACAGACAATGTGATATAAATTTGCAGTAGTTCTCCACATTATTTCATCATTCCCGAATTTTAGTAAAACCCTAAGGTCATTCTTACCTGATCGCTGTTCCTACCCAGTAGCAGAATCTTTGCAACATTTTAATTACGAAAGTTAAAAGGTAAAGGAGCAAAATAATTTTATAGAAGTAGCTCAAGCTGTTTTGTAGATTATGCCAATTGAACAAAGTCACTCCTCAAAAGAAGGTGAACTTATAATTAAATAACATCAAATATTATATATCAAATATTATAGTATATACACATATTAAACTAATAATGAAGCATCAGAACGTATTAAAAACGCGATTATTAGGGGAAAAAATTATGACGTGGCGAGAAGCGAACCACCACCGTATCACGCTTCTCGTTGTGAATACTTGACGTTACTCACTAAGCTTGCTATTTCTTAATCTACTTTGTTGGTTGAATTTGTTCGGGACGGACATCCGATGACACCGTTCACTCAGTTCTTTTATTGGGGAGGGTAGTTAACCCACTGACCGAACACGCTGACCTACCGTGCTGGCTACGCTAAACCGACGACAAATCATTACTGACGAATCCTAGCATCTCACGACTTGCTAAAAGATTTAATCGTAGCTATGTCACTAATTGAAATTAAATTGTACCAAGAGAAATGCGGTTTTGGTGAATCCTTAGTGTGTCGTTGCCTTCAAATGGCATACTGTCATAATACGCAAGTTACAATAATTCTTTTGCCACGAATATGATGTTTCTAATTATTTTCTTGCAACGAATCACAAAGTTAACAACGGGTTTTCGAGTAAATTTCAATTTGCTGGTGTTCAGAAACAGTATATATACGGATAGGCTTGAACTGAATGCCAATATGGCACTCTGTGCTGAAGGGAGATGGCATGCATGTGACGTAGGTAGCGTTGTGCCATCTCAATGGTCAACGCTCAGACGCACGCTCAGAATATGTGACATGCTAGATATTCCTCTGCACGTTCGGAAAGACTTCCGAACATGCTATTCCACGCTGAGACGTCAGAAAATCGGCACGCTCAACGTTCAACGTTCGGATGCACAGTCCGTGTGCCGAAGCCTTTACATTGATGTCTGACATGTCTTATGGTTGCCTCACTTTTTGTGTCGGGCAGTGCACTTCAGACGGTAACTTTTTCCTTGTGCAACGATGCTGCTGTTACCGAAAAGCATTGACGCTCATGACAGCAGATATCCATCCTGTTGTTGTTGTTGTTGTTGTGGTCTTCAGTCCAGAGACTGGTTTGATGCAGCTCTCCATGCTACTCAATCCTGTGCACGCTTCTTCATCTCCCAGTAACTACTGCAACCTACATCCTTCTGAATCTGTTTAGTGTATTCATCTCTTTGTCTCCCTCTACGAATTTTACCCTCCACGCTGCCCTCCAATACTAAACTGGTGATCCCTTGATACCTCAGAATATGTCCTACCAACCGATCCCTTCTTCTAGTCAAGCTGTGCCACAAATTTCTCTTCTCTCCAATTCTATTCAATACCTCCTCATTAGTTATGTGATCTACCCATCTAATCTTCAGCATTCTTCTGTAGCACCACACTTCGAAAGCTTCTATTCTTTTCTTGTCTAAACTATTTATCGTCCATGTTTCACTTTCATGCATGGCTACACTCCATA
The DNA here is from genome assembly GCF_021461385.2 of Schistocerca piceifrons. Lineage (NCBI taxonomy): Eukaryota > Metazoa > Arthropoda > Insecta > Orthoptera > Acrididae > Schistocerca > Schistocerca piceifrons. Next base: position 291,464,383 of record NC_060142.1, read on the forward strand.
CAAATACTTTCAGAAACGACTTCCTGACACTTAAATCTATACTTGATGTTAACAAAGTACTCTTCTTCAGAAACGCTTTCCTTGCCATTGCCAGTCTACATTTTATATCCTCTCTACTTCGACCATCATCAGTTATTTTGATCCCCAAACAGCAAAACTCATTTACTACTTTAAGCGTCTCATACCCATCATACCACATTGTAAAAGATGTTATTGTAACTGCAGAAATTTTATTGGCTTGTGTGGATATTCAATTACTCGGTGCAGAATTTCCCTGATGTAAAACAGTAGATCACAAGAACCTCTGTTATTTTCTATATATTACAACCACCGGTGCTGTGTCAAGCGTAAGATGTGCAGAACACGCAGTTCAAGAACAAAGAGAGCTTGACAATGTACTGAATGGAGAACAGGTCGAAGAAAGCTCAAGGTACACTGACAACAATAGTTGGTTGCTTTTCGTGGCTGGTACATGCAGTTGGTTTATTGAAGCAGAATACAGTAATTAAATGTGGACGACGAATCTGAGACTGCCTCTATGGACACTTGACGGTGGGGCAGCACTCTGGGTACGGCTTGGACGTGTCCCTCACCACCTCACACGGAGGTGATGTGCCCACCGTACCGCACCTGCAACATTAGGGACCAGGATTAGTTCTCGGGTAACACATCGTCGCTTTTGCGGAATAAGTTTCGTTTCTTTACTAACCCATAAATCAGCACTGACCATTTACATTATCTGCTCACAAGTTTCCGGACCACAGTTAGTGTTCATTAAACTTGGCTGAGTCCCCCCCCCCCTCCGCCCCCCCCCCCCCCTTCGCCTTCATGACAGCATGAACTCTGCAGGGTACAGTTTCAATGCCGCTTCTGCGTTTCTGTGGAAGAAGAGCAGCCACTCTTTCTCAAAAGCCGAAACCAGAGAAGGTACTGGTGTTGGACGCCGGGGATAGAGGTTCTGACTCATCCCAAAGGTTTCCATTGTGTTGAAAGTGGGACTCGTGGCACACCAGCCCGTTGCACGCAAGTTCTTGTCCACAAACCATTGCCTCACAGGTGCTACTTTATGACAGGGCGTGTTGTCTCTGAACTATCCCTCTACTGTACACAAGGCTATAAAATGCGTTTATATTCTTCCACATTTGGCGTTTTCTTCAGCGCTGAAAGGAGACCACATCCTAACCAAGAAAAAGGCCCTCACACCGTAACACCACCTCCCCTGTAGTTTACTTTTGGCACAACACACGCTGGTGCCTAAAGTCCTCCATGCATTGGCCTAATGTAATCTCTTCCACCGGATTGGCACAGGGTATAGCGTGACTCCAATCATTTCCAGTAGCCGGCCGGAGTGGCCGAACGGTTCTAGCCGCTGCAGTCTGGAACCACGCGACCGCTACGGTCGCAGGTTCGAATCCTGCCTCGTGCATGGATGTGTGTGATGTCCTTAGGTTAGTTAGGTTTAAGTAGTTCTAAGTTCTAGGGGACAGATGACCTTAGAAATTAAGTCCCATAGTGCTCAGAGCCATTTGAACCATCATTTCCAGACATCCACTGTCCAGTAGTGTGGCTCTTTACACCACCTCAAGCGTCGTTTAGGACTGACAACGGAAATACGTGGCTTATGAGAAACCGCTCGACCGTTGTGGTCCAGTCTTTACAGTTCCCTACCCTCAGCCACTATGCTAGTTGGACTGCTGGTAGCCCTTTGGAACTCACGAGTGATTCCTTCCGCTTGTCCGATTTCTTAAACCACCTTCCTTAGTGCTTGACGATTCCTGTCCGCCAGTACATTACATCTACATCATACTCCGCAAGCCACCTAATGGTGTGTGGAGGAGGGTAATTTCGGTAACACTACCTGGTCCCTCCAACCCTGTTCCACTCCCGAATAGTGCGTGGAAAGAATATTTGTCGGTAAGCCTCTGTATTGGCTCTAATTTCTCGAATTTTCTCCTCGTGGTCAATACGCGAGATGTATGTGGGATCAAGTAATACACTACTGGCCATTAAAAGTGCTACACCAAGAAGAAATGCATATGATAAACGGGTATTCATTGGACAAATATATTATACCAGATCTGACATGTGATTACATTTACAAGCAATTTGGGTGCATAGCTCCTGAGAAATTAGTACAGAGAACAACCACCTCTGGCCGTAATAACGGCCTTGATACGACTGGGCATTGAGTCAAACAGAGCTTGGATGGCGTGTACAGGTACAGCTGTCCATGCAGCTTCAACACGATACCAAAGTTCATCAAGAGTAGTGACTGGCGCATTGTGAAGAGCCAGTTGCTCGGCCACATTTGACCAGACATTTTCAGTTGGTGAGAGACTGGAGAATATGCTGGCCAGAGCAGCAATTGAACTTTTTCTGTATCCAGAAAGGCCCGTACAGGACCTGCAACATGCGGTCGTGCATTATTCTGCTGAAGTGTAGAGTTTCGCAGGGATCGAATGAAGGGCAGAGCCACGGGTCGTAACTCATCTGAAATGTAACGTCCACTGTTCAAAGTGCCGTCAATGCGAACAAGAGGTGACCGAGACGTGTAACCAATGGCACCCCGTACCATCACGCCGGGTGATACGCCAATATGGCGATGACGAATACACGCTTCCAATGTGCGTTCACCGCGATGTCGTCAAACACGGATGCGAACATCATGATGCTGTAAACTGAACCTGAATTCATCCGAAAAACTGACGTTTTGCCATTCGTGCACCCGGGTTCGTCGTTGAGTACACCATCGCAGGCGCTCCTGTCTGTGATGCAGCGTCAACGGTGACCACAGCCATGGTCTCCGAGCTGATAGTCCATGCTGCTGCAAACGTCGTGGAACTGTTCGTGCAGATGGTTGTTGTCTTGCAAACGTCCCCATCTGTTGACTCAGGGATCGAGACGTGGCTGCACGATCCGTTACAGCCATGCGGATAAGATGCCTGTCATCTCGACTGCTAGTAATACGTGGCCGTTGGGATCCAGCACGGCGTTCCGTATTACCCTCCTGAACCCACCGATTCCATATTCTGCTAACAGTCATTGGATCTCGACCAACGCGAGCAGCAATGTCGCGATAGGATAAACCGCAATCGCGATAGGCTACAATCCAACCTTTATCAAAGTCGGAAACGTGATGGTACGCATTTCTCCTCCTTACACGAGGCATCACAACAACGTTTCACCAGGCAACGCTGGTCAACTGCTGTTTGTGTATGAGAAATCGGTTGGAAACTTTCCTCATGTCAGCCACCGGCGCCAACCTTGTGTGAATGTCCTAAAAAGCTAATCATTTGCATATCACAGCATCTTCTTCCTGTCGGTTAAATTTCGCGTCTGTAGCACGTCATCTTCGTAGTGTAGCAATTTTAATGGCCAGTAGTGTATGTTATCCGATTCCTCCTGAAATTTGCTGTCCCGAAATTTCAACAGTCAATCTCTCCGTGATGCACAACGCTTCTCTTGAAACGTCTGCCAGCGGAGTTTGCTTAGCATCTCCGTAATGCTCTCTCCCCAGCTAAACGATCCCGTGACGAAACGCGCTACTCTTTGTTGGATTTTCTCTATCTCCTTTATCAGCCCTACCTGATAGGGATCCCAGATAGATGAACAATACTCAAGAATCGGGTGAACAAGCTCCTTATAAGCCACTTCTTTCGTGGATGGGTTACATTTCCTTAAGGTTCTTCCGATGAATCTGAGTCTGGTGTCTGCTTTTCCCATTATCTGCTTTATATGGTCATTCCACTTAAGGTCGCTCTATATAGTTTACGGCAGACGCTGTCTCCAGCTGATTGTCATCAATAGTGCAACTGTACAGTAGTAGATATCTTTTCCTATGTATTCGCAAAATGTTACATTTATTTACGTGCAGGGTCAACTGCCACAGCCTGCACCAATCATCAATTCTCTTCAGGTCGCTCTGCGAATCCTTACTATCTTCTGGCGTTGCTACTTTGGCATAGACAACTGTAACATCTGCGAATAGCCTTAAAGAGCCTCCGACGCGTTCTACTAGATCATTTATATTCATTTTAAACAGAAATGGTCCTGAGCGACGTTTTGAGTCCTATCGGCAAGAAAGTCTTGGATCCAATCGCAGATCTGCTGCGACACTCCGTAAGCTCGTATTTTTTTCATTAGAAGGCAATGCGGGACGGTGCCAAATGCCTTACTGAAATAAAGGAACACGGTATCAACCTGAGCGCCGTTGTCCACTGTGCTGTGGATCTCAAGGAGGAACAGAATGAGCTGAATTTCGCAGGTTCTCTGTTTGCCAAATCCATGTTGATTTTTAAAGAGATGTTCATTTTCCAAAAAAGTCATTACTCTTGGCATAAAACACGTTCCACAATTCTACAACAAATTGACGTCAACGATATAGGCCTATAATTGAGTGGATATGTCTTACTGCCTTTCTTAAAATCGGGAATGACCTCTTTTTTCCAGTCGTTAGGTACCTTTCGTTGCTCAGGCGATCTACAATAAAATGCTGCTAGGAGGGGAGCAAGTTCTTTCGCATAATCTTTATAGAATCTTTTAGGTATCTCATCTGGATCTGACGGCTTTCCACTACTAAGCCATTGTAGCTGCTTTTCAATTCCGGGATTGAAAGGAAGGACAGTGCTACCACCATCCGCTGTGAAACAACTTCGGAACACCGAATTCAGTATTTAGGCCTTCTCTCTGTTATCTTCCGTTTCGCTGCCAGTATGGCCGAGAGAATGAATAGATGATTTTGACCCACTTATTGATTTTACATACGACCAAAATCTCTTAGGATTTTTACTCACGTCGGTTGGCAACATCTTACTTTCAAAATCATTGAACGCTTCTCTCATTGCTCTCCTTACACTCACTTTCGCTTCCTTCAGCTTTTGTTTGTCAGCTAGGTTTTTTCCTCTCTTGAATCAGAGATGAAGTGCTCTTTGTTTACGTAGCGCTTTTCTAACATGGCTATCTAACCATGGTGGATCTTTCCCATTCGTTAAAACCTTACTCGGAACATACTTGTCTAAGGCATATTGAACGATGCCTTTGAATTTATTCCGTTTGTTCTTCTCATCTTCGTCCTCATCACCGAATATTTGATGCTGACTGCTGAGGTATTCTGAAATTTGTATCCTGTCACACTTCCTGAGCAAATATATTTTCCTACCTTTCTTAACATTCCTTATACGACCTGTCGTCATAGATGCTGTCACAACCTTATGATCGCTGACACCTTCCTCTACGTTAAATAATTATATCCCCCTGATCTCCGTTTAGCCACGATTGTTCTTTCGCGTTTCCATTTCACACTCACATCAGCCGACTTGGGCAGCTTTAGGGGGATTGAACCGTCACTGATGTACTTTTTATATGAATAGTCAACGTTCGAAGTTACTGACATCTCCAGATTGATCCACTCTACTGTTACTGCCTCTCTACCGAAAACACAATACCCCCCGCCTCATCTGACATCTAGTGGTTAATTCCGCATTACATAGAGGCGTCCGGATACTTGTGACCAAACAGCGTATTTTAGTTTCACCTCATTCCCTTCTCTATGTTGCCAGTGGCGATAAAATGTCTTCTGACCATAAACAATCGACCACGGACCTTCGATTGTTTCCCATTTAACCCCTTTCCTCCCCCCCCCTCCCTCTGACACACACAGACATACGCGCGCGCGCGCACACACACACACACACACACACACACAGAGGGAGGGAGAGAGAGAGAAAAAAGAGAGAAAGAGATGGGAGGCGGCTGGAAGCCTCTAGTCACAGTAAGTGACTAAACTTAGTAAGCACACAAAAATTTAAGTACGAAGTGCTGCAGGACTTACCCTACACGATTAATGTGCGGGAATGAGCAGCTGTACTCCACACATTGTCCTGGGACAAGCCATTTCTCGCCACTCTTATAGAAGTTGCCCGTGTTGGAGTCGAAGCACTGTCCTGGATGATCTGCAACAAACGGACGTAACTATAAGACGAATCCACATCTTCTAAATTAGAATAATGTAATCCAACCTGAGAGTAAAAATTAGAAAAATAGGTTATATTTCTCGCAGGACTGGAATTTCTTTAAAAAAAATGGCGACGAACCTCGGCTTCGCAAGGTTAGCACTAAAGTAAATGGCCAGACACCTTGTATTGCGCAACGGCAATAAATAACTCGCAAGAGTAGTCAGACGCATTTGTTCGGATGTTTCAGCAGATTTCCGTAAATTCATTTTTGCGTTGTAGAGTTGGTGTCAACCCAAAGAAATAGTGCTCATCACGTCTTTCATGCGAAGCCAAATGTTAACGGAAAGGGTCGGTTTGTTTCCCGTTATAAACAAAATGATTTTTAAAGCGGAATTTTACGTGCCCATTCGATAGAGCGGTACCAGATTATTCTAGTGCGACACTATTTTTATAGATGTTCGTTAACAGGGACGTGAAACACGAAGAATAAACAGCATTCCAGCATTCTTGGCAGTAGCAGTCAACACGTGCCTTGCAGTGCTTGGGTGCTGCCAGTTGTGATTGAATTCTTCGTGTTTTGCTGTCGCTTTTAATACATACCGATAAAGCAAATATGGAACTGCACTATTCTGGGCTCTCTCTACCAAATGGACACTTAAAATTCTGCTTTAAAAATCATTTTGTTTGTAACGGGAAACCAGTCGACGCTTTCTGTTGACATAGGGATGCGCATGCTTTAATTTACAAAATATATAGATGGAAGATAGGTATAAACGTACAGATTCCGGTGGAGCTTCTCTGTTCTCTAGAGTTGCAACGACTGCTTACGTTGCTGCTTTTCCCGTCATATAACGCCTGCTCTGTAGATGACCAGCCTATAGCCCCATCACTGCCACGAGAGGTCACTCCTAACTTCATTTCAACCTGGGACACACAACAATATACCGGAAACTTCCTGTGCCGGACTCGAACTCGGGACCTTCGCCTTTCGCGGGCTGGTGCTCTACAGACTGAGCACCACTCACGACCCATCCTCACAGCTTGGAAGACAGGAGACGAGGTACTGGCGGAAATACAGCTGTCAGGAGGGGTCCTGAGTTGTGCTTGGGTAGCTCACACGGTAGAACACTTGACTGCGAAAGGCAAAGGTCCAGAGTTCGAATCTCTGTTCGGCAGACAGTTTTAATCTGCCAGGAAATTTCATATCAGGACACACTCCGCTGCAGAGTGAAAATTTCATTCTGAAACATACGGGAATTTTACGTGCCCGTTCGATAGAGCGGCCTGCGCTTACTGCTTCTGCCATGCAGCAGCGCTGCTCAATAGCTGGTCGAGTACTGCTATTCATCTTCTTTCACTGTTCTTCTTAACACACACATCAAAAGAAGTTTTGCATCACCTCTTCCGAGAGTTCCGGAACCTGTACAGGAAACTGGAATAGAGATCAACCTAAACATCATTTCCGCCCTTTATATTGCTCATGAAAATCACACACTGTATGTTGGACCACCATACAGCGAGATCTTCAGAGGTGGTGGTCCAGTCTGCTGTACACACCGCAATCTCTAATATCCAGTAGCACGTCCTCTTGCATTGATACATCCACAAGTTCATCACGACACTGTTGATCCAGATTGTCCCACTCCTCAATGGTGATTCGGCGTAGATTCCTCAGAGTGGTTGGTGTGTTACATCGTCCATAAACAGCCCTTTTCAGTCTATCCCAGGCATGTTCGGTAGGGTTCGTTTCTGGAGAACATGCTGGCCACTGTAGTCGATAGATGTCGTCATCCTGAAGGAATTCATTCTCAAGATGTACACAATGGGGGCGCGAATTGTCGTCCATGAAGACGAATGCCTCGCCAATATGCTGCCGATAAGTTTGCAGTATCGGTCGGAGGATGGCATTCACGAATCGTACACCCGTTACGTCGCCTACCATGACCACCAGCGGCGTACGTCGGCACCACATAATGCCACCCCAAAACATCAGGCTACCTCCACCTTGCTGCACTCGCTGGACAGCGTGTCTAAGGCGTTCAGCCTGACCGGGTTGCCTCCAAACACGTCTCCGACGATTGTCTGGTTGAAGGTATGTGCGACACTCATTGGTGAAGAGAACGTAATGCCAATCCCGAGTGGGCCATTCGGCATGTTGTTGGGCCCATCTGTACCGCGCTGCACGGTGACGTGGTTGCAAAGATGGACCCCGCCATGGGTGTCGGGAGTGAATTTGCGCATCAGGCAGCCTATTGCGCACTGTTTAAGTTGTAACACGACGTCCTGTGGCTGCACGAAAAGCATTATTCGACATGGTGGCGTTGCTCTCAGGGTTCCGCCCAGCCATAATCAATAGGTATCGGTCATGCACTGCAGTAGTAGCCCTTGGGCAGCCAGAGCAAGGCATGCAATCGACAGTTCTTGTTTCTCTGTATCTCCTCCACGTCCGAACAACATCGCTTTGCTCACTCCGAGACCCCTGGACACTTCCCTTTTTGACAACTCTTCCTGGCACACAGTAACAATGCGGACGCCGATCGAACCGCGGTATAGGCCGTCTACACATGGTTGAACTACAAACAACACGAGCCGTATACCTCCTTCCTGGTATTTCTGGGCGCTGTTTCGATCACAAGCGAGGATTATTCCTATACGTCGGTCAGGGGCCTGAAGATGGCGTAGTAAAACGATGAAAGTGGTTGCCCGACAAAAGACGGGTGAAGGGCGTTTAATTTGGCACCTTCGTTCTCCGTAAGTCCCACATTCATTTCTGCCGTCATCTCATGTGGTGTTGCTTGTTTCTTGGCACTGACGACTCTGCGCAAACGCAGTTACTCTGGGTCGTTAAGTGAATGCCGTCGGCCGATACGTTATCCATAGTGAGAGTTAATGCCTGAAATTTGGTATTCTCGGCACTCTCTTGACACTGTGGATCTCGGCATATTGAATTCCCTTCAGATGTCCAAAATTTAATGTCCGATTCGGCCATTCCCAACCGCTATCCCGTGTTCAAATTCTGTTAACTCACGTCGTGCGGCCGTATCACCTCGGAAACCTCTTCACATGAATCACCTGGGTACGAATGACAGAACCGACAATAAAGTGCCCTTTTGTACGTAGTATATGCGATACTACCGCCATCTGTTTGTGTACATATCGCTATCCCATGACTTAACACCTCAGTGTATACGAAACGGGACGAACACATGAAACGTGCATTAGGTAATACGAATGGTCGGCAGGTTTGTTGATTCTGGAAAAGTACAGAGCACCTGTGAAAGCAGAAGAGAATAAAAATGCCGGTGCAACCAATTCAAGAGTTATTGCCCCAGCGTTTTATTGACCTTGTCAACTAGTCATGACGGCAGACATGGAACGAATACAGAAGCGCGCCGCTAACATCGTAACGGGACGGAACAGCCCACTCCTGAACGTGACAGAGACGTTCGGGAGACTGAAATGGGAATCTACAGGGTGTTACAAAAAGGTACGGCCAAACTTTCAGGAAACATTCCTCACACACAAAGAAAGAAAATATGTTATGTGGACATGTGTCCGGAAACGCTTACTTTCCATGTTAGAGCTCATTTTATTACTTCTCTTCAAATCACATCAATCATGGAATGGAAACACACAGCAACAGAACGTACCAGCGTGACTGCAAACACTTTGTTACAGGAAATGTTCAAAATGTCCTCCGTTAGCGAGAATACATGCATCAACCCTCCGTCGCATGGAATCCCTGATGCAGCCCTGGAGAATGGCGTATTGTATCGCAGTCCACAATACGAGCACGAAGAGTCTCTACATTTGGTACCGGGGTTGTGTAGACAAGAGCTTTCAAATGCCCCCATAAATGAAAGTCAAGAGGGTTGAGGTCAGGAGAGCGTGGCGGCCATGGAATTGGTCCGCCTCTACCAATCCATCGCTCACCGAATCTGTTGTTGAGAAGCGTACGAACACTTCGACTGAAATGTGCAGGAGCTCCATCGTGCATGAACCACATGTTGTGGCGTACTTGTAAAGGCACATGTTCTAGCAGCACAGGTAGAGTATCCCGTGTGAAATCATGATAACGTGCTCCATTGAGCGTAGGTGGAAGAACATGGGGCCCAATCAAGACATCACCAACAATGCCTGCCCAAACGTTCACAGAAAACGTGATTGCACAATTGCGTCCGGATTCTCGTCAGCCCACACATGTTGATTGTGAAAATTTACAATTTGATCACGTTGGAATGAAGCCTCATCCGTAAAGAGAACATCTGCACTGAAATGAGGATTGACACACTGTTGGATGAACCATTCGCAGAAGTGTACCCGTGGAGGCCAATCAGCTGCTGATAGTGCCTGCACACGCTGTACATGGTACGGAAACAACTGGTTCTCCCGTAGCACTCTCCATACAGTGACGTGTTCAACGTTACCTTGTACAGCAGCAACTTCTCTGACGCTGACATTAGGGTTATCGTCAACTGCACGAAGAATTGCCTCGTCCATTGCAGGTGTCCTCGTCATTCTATATCTTTCCCAGTCGCGAGTCATAGGCTGGAATGTTCCGTGCTCTCTAAGACGCCGATCAATTGCTTCGAACGTCTTCCTGTCGGGACACCGTCGTTCTGGAAATCTGTCTCGATACAAACGTACCGCGCCACGGCTATTGCCCCGTGCTAATCCATACATCAAATGGGCATCTGCCAACTCCGCATTTCTAAACATTGCACCGACTGCAAAACCACGTTCGTGATGAACACTAACCTGTTGATGCTACGTACTGATGTGCTTGATGCTAGTACTGTAGAGCAATGAGTCGCATGTCAACACAAGCACCAAAGTCAACATTACCGTCCTTCAATTGGGCCAACTGGCGGTGAATCGAGGAAGTATAGTACATACTGACGAAACTAAAATGAGCTCTAACATGGAAATTAAGCGTTTCCGGACACATGTACACATAACATCTTTTCTTTATTTGTGTGTGAGGAATGTTTCCTGAAAGTTTGGCCGTACCTTTTTGTAACACCCTGTATAGAAGAAAAGCGCCATCCGGAGAGTCTCAAGACACGTCTTCGGCCTAGAATCTCACTGCCTGGAATAGAATTGTCTTCAGAGGTGAGTCCCGCTTTGAACTGAGTCTCTGAAGAAACCCCCTGAGAGCGATAGGATACCACACTGTTGCCGGCTTACGGCCAGACAGCCAGGACTGATGGTCTAGGGAGCCATTTCTTTTCTGAGCAGGAGTCTTTTGGTTATTATCTGTGGCACCTTTACAGCACGGCGGTACGTCGATGATATTTTACGCCCGGCTTTGTTGCCCCTCATGGCAAGCCATCCTGGGCTTACATTTCAACAAGATAACGCCCTCCACATACGGCGAGAGTTTCTACTGCTTGTCTTCTTGCTTGCCAAACCATAACTTGGCCTGAAAGGTCGCCGGATCTCTACCCACTTGAGAACGCACTATGGGCAGTGCCCTGCAACCATCTCGGATCTTGGACGATTTGACGCGTCAATTGGGCAGAGTTTGGTACAATATCCCTCAGGATCACATCATTTCCAGGCCGAATAATTGCTTGCATATGGGCCAGAGATGGACCACTGCGTTACTCATTTGTTAATTTGTGAAGCTTTTTGTCTTTAATAAATCATTCAGTTTTTCTGGAATTGCAATCATTTGCTTGTCTGTACATGCACGTCACATCTGCCGATTTTTGTCTCGTTTGGATAATTCCTTCTTGGTACGCAGGTTTTTTTCATTTTTTTTTCTTTTTCTTTTTCTTAGAGTGTATTGAAGGTTGTACAAAATTATGAATGAACATTGCTTATGAGGCATATGTTTCTAAAATTGTTTAAACAAAGAACTGTCTAGCACATGAACGTTGGTGGCGCTACCTTAAAAAACAGTACACACTCATCTGTAATGTGTACATGGTGGAACTTCTCTCTCTTCACAGTTCTTGACTAGTTACAGAAGATGGAGCATTATTCTTTGTAGTAACACGTATGTAAGTGTTCGAGTTGTCGCTTGCTAGTGGTTATTTTCATATAAGGCATATATAACTTTGTGAATGGAAAATTCAGTCAGTTTCTAGTATAGAGGGCCTGATGATGGCGTATTATATGGCCGAAACAGATAGCGTACAGAATAAACTGGAGATGTACTTAACAATCTTGATATTTTCACATTTATTAAAACGTGTTGAGGGTGGATGTTCTTCCCGCAAAGCCCAATGACTGACGAAAGAAAAATTTCGCATGAGGTATTAGCCCAGCTGGAAGAAATTTACCATAGTGGGCAAGGAGTGCAGTGCTGCGACTGTTTATGATGACGGTGTAGTGTAATGGAAAACGTCGAAAATGTTGTCTTTGAGTGGCTGCCGTAGTATTCAGGATGACTTGTATAGAAAGAATAGCATTGGTTTGATGAATAACAGCTTCCTCTAAATGTGTAAAAATTTTAGTGAAGATAATTAGGAAAACCAATCCTGTAATGTTCGAATAAAGTATTAGTGCTGTGCTGCCCGACACAATCACGTCGATTAAATGCCAGGATCATTTTGAAAGTCATTGCAGACCACTCAAGAGCGAAGGTTACGGTCGTGTGATAAAGTTGAAATTCATGTCAATTGTGAGCTAGTCTTTAGACGTGACAGTCGTATTTGTGTTTGCTGGTTCACGTGGCTGTGTCGTGGGTAATTCAGTTCTAAAAAGGGGACTGAAACCGAGTCAGCTCGAGTTAAATGCTGTGACCACCGTTCGTACATCTAAGTCGAATCCCAATGTGGAAAGAACCCAACGGAAATTCACAATGCTTTGAGAGAGGCGTGCGGGAATAGTCTACTAGATCGTAGCACAGTATCACAGTGGTCTTCTCGTTTCCGTGAAGATCGGGTAAGCACAGAGCACAGCCCAAAAAAGAAAAGGCCATTGACTGCAACAGACTACAGCGTTGTAGTTAATGACATTTTGAGAGACGACCGACAAAAACCGTTGAGGAAACTGCAAGTGAGGACAGAATGTCTGTCACTTCACGTTTACATAATCGTAACTGAAAAGTTAAACATGAGATTGACTGCTACACCTCTCTCTCATACTTTCCAAACTAAATACCTAGGAATTACAGTTCCGAACCACTTAAATTGGGAGGAACGCATAGATAATGTTGCGGGGAAGGCTAACAAAAGACTGTGTTTTATTGGCAGGACACTTAAAAAATGTAACACATCTACTGAGAAGACTGCCTATACTACACTTGTCCGTCCTCTTTTGGAATACTGCTGCGCGCTGTGGTATCCTTACAGACAGGATTGACGCAGTACATCGAAAAATTTCAAAGAATGGCAGCAAGTTTTGTATTATCGCGAAATTGGGGAGAGAGTGCCACTGAAATGATGCAGGATTTAGGCTGGACAACTTTAAAACAAAGGTGTTTTTCATTGCGGCGTGATCTTTTCACGAAATTCCAATCACCAAATTTCTCCTCCGAATGTGAGAACATTTTGTTGACACCGACCTACATATGGAGAAACGATCACCATGATAAAATAAGGGAAATCAGAGCCCGTACAGAAAAATATAGGTGTTCGTTCTTTCCGCGCGCTATACGAGATTGGAATAATAGCGAATTGTGAAGCTGGTTCGATGTACACTTTGCCAGGCACTTAAATGCAATTTGCAGAGTATCCATGTAGATGTAGATGTAACACACCTTCTGCATACCTTGCTGAAGTAGCACTGCCGGAAGAAAGAATGTTGGAGAGCGCTATAGCCCCAGCCGGAAGCAGTTTCCAAATGGTTCAAATGACTCTGAGCACTATAGGACTTAACATCTGAATCATCAGTCCCCTAGAACTTAGAACTACTTAAACCTAACTAACCTAAGAACATCACACACATCCATGCCCGAGGCAGGATTCTAACCTCTGACCGTAGCGGTCGCGCGATTCCGGACTGAAGCACTTAGAACCGCTCGGCTACAACGGCCGGCTAAGTAGTTTCCAGAATGATTTTGAACAAAGAGTTCAACGTCGTAAATTGGCTTCTCAGCACTGAGACTGTGAGACTGGTTGAACAAATCTTTGTTACTTTTAGGTATAAGTTGTCTACATGAATAATAAAACTATATCTAAATTTGGGGCCATTAGGTCCACATCACAGAAAAGTCAATTTGTGTTCCTAAATTATCAGTATAAATTTGACCGTAAAGATCAAGGACGCCCTTTGAGGTGTCCATAATGGTTAAGATAGGCAACTCATAAAAATTCCGAGCCTTTAAATCTTCTGGGGTTATACGTCCATAAAAAAGATAATAGCGGTTTAATTTAGAACCATGCGCGACGCTTTTTGTGAGGCACTTAATGTACGCTTATTACGTTCAGTTATGGTTTCACTGATATCAGATATGAAAACGTGCAGCTACCTCATTTTACACTCTTTCGCTCACTCCACTTTTATGTATACTCCCACTATTTGCATTCGAATAGTTAGTTGGTGTTTTTTAACAACGTGCTGGCGCTGTGAACGAGCGATTCTAGGCGCTTCAGTGCGGAACCGCGCTGCTGCTACGGTCGCAGGTTCGAATCCTGCCTCGGGTATGGATGTGTGTGATGTCCTTAGGTTAGTTAGGTTTAAGTAGTTCTAAGTCTAGGGGACTGATGACCTGAGATGTTAAGTGCTTAGAGACATTTGAACCATGTTATTTATTTATTTATTTATTTTTGACAACGTGAGATGAAAAGTCCAGGTACTTCATCTCCTTCTTATAATAGCTATTGTTCATATGTCAGTACAGTTCTCTGAGTTGTGTAATCGCTACTGTTTGCGAAATCCATTACATACACAAATCACGGTCAAGAAGGACTCTTTCACCTTTCAAAATCGATGTATAATAGAATCCGGTAACCATTATGTACAGCAGGAAGCTTCATACAAATCATTCACAGTTGTCGAGAGAAGAAATCTCCGTTACCTCCGCATTTTCAGGTAGTTCATCGTGTAAGGCATGTGCTGTATTATGTCAAGCCAGGTGGTGGAGGTTCCAGTCCTACCATGAGGCAAAAATACTTGGCGGTAGTGGGGTTCTTAGCATGGCAGTCGTGCACACTGACTTTTTTAAATAATTTATTATTATTTCTAAAAACAAATTACATTCCAAAAAATGAAGATCTTTATCTATATGTACGTTGACTAGTTCAATACGTTGTCAACTATGTTCAATAAGCAAAATAAATAAACAAATACCAAAAAAGTTACGTGATGAACACAATGTTGAAAAATCCATTGCAGTAAACAAATTGTGATATTCTGCGTGTATTGCAATATTTGTTTCTGAACTGTATGAAACCTACAGCAGACATAAATACACCACTGTCAGCAGTTATTTGAAATTGTAATATGTGAAAAGGCACTTCACTGAATTCGAAAACCACGTACTAATTGCATCAATATGAACTACGTTTACAAATGAACATAAAATATCTCTGAAAAAGTTATCTAATTTATGGATGGGAATAAATTTTGACTAAAGTTACTGCTACTCAATTCCAGGCACAGTTATCCAGCTGCGGAGGATGACTTTCAAATTGTTCTTTATGTTAAATACATAGTTTTGGATATCTATTCTCTAGTTCCTAACCTATTTATTTGCTTCTTCATCTGTACCATTCAGATTTTTACATATTTCTTGGTTCCATATTTTCCCTCGATTTACTGTTCATTCGGAACTTATACGTCGTGTAGTAGCTAACACAGATGACAAAGTAGAGTGCATAATCCCAGTGTAGACGCCCAGAATGCTTTAAACTTTGTCAGAAGCCCGATACGTGGATTCAGTTCTGTTATCGTTCCGTTTATTCAGCCACCACCTTGAAAACCAATACGTGGTACATGTAAGATCAAAAAAGGAATTATCTGAATAGACAGGAAATTAGTAGATGCGATCAACAGACAAAATATGATTCCAATTTCAAAAAAATTGGATGATTTATTCCAGAGAAAGAGTTTCACGAATTAAGGCAGTCAATAACGTTTTGTTCAAACAAATTTCGGGCTTGCAGCCGGTCGTCGTTCAATACTTCGCACGATATTTCAACTGGGCTGCGACGGCTCACCTGAAGATGACTGGCAGGTGCCCAGTTGAAATATCGTGCGAAGTATTGAACGACGACCGGCTGCAAGCCCGAAATTTGTTTGAACAGTCAATTCGCCGGGAAAATTTTAAAATTCACAATAACGTTTTGGTCTGCCTCTGGCCCTTGAGCAAGCTTTTATTCGGCTTGGCTTTGATTGACAGAGTTTCTGGATGCAGCATAGGGATAAGTCGACGATATTATTCTACGGCCTGTTTTGTTGCACTTCATGACAAGTCATCCTGGGCTTATATTTCAGCAAGAAAATGCCCTCGCACACACAGCGGCAGTTTCTACTGATTTTGTTCGTGCTTGCCAAACTCTACCTTGACCAGCAAAGTCGCCGGATCTCTCCCCAATTGAGAATGTTTCAATCACTATGGGCAGGGGCCCTCTAGCCATCTCGAGACTTCGACGCTCTGACGCGCCAGTTGTTCAGACTTTGGCAGGAGGATATCCAGCAGCACTACCAGTCAACGCCATGCCGAATAATTCCTTGCCCAAGGGCCACAGGTGGACCAACGCGTTATTGACTTGTTCAATTCATGAAGCTCTTTTTCTTGAAGAAATAATCTATTTTTTTTGAAATTGTAGCCATTTGTTTGTCTGTACTTATACACCACATCTACAATTTTCCGTCTCATTCGAATAATCCCTGCGTGATGGTTAATTTGTGTGTGTATGTATGTATGTATGTATGTGTGTGTGTGTGTGTGTGTGTGTGTGTGTGTGTTTGCGTGTGTGTGTGTGTGTTGCATAAGCCACTGTAGACAGGGGTGGGATCACCATGCTCAAAACGTATTCCAATGCACTCGAAGGTGGAAAAATATCCGTTATCTTCGCCACTAACCAAACAACATTTTCCATCTTCATTGGTGTGAATGCAGTACGTGTAGTGTTTGCATTTTTTCTGCTTTGTATGTTTTCGTGATGTTAAGGACCAATAGGGATGAACTATCGTAAGGTCGGCCTCCATAAGTTACTTAAAATTCGTTTAGGCCCCCGAAAAAAGAAGACTATTCGAACCATCATTAGGCATGTCGACAATCTCAGCACTCATATTTCATAGACGTATCGCTTATATAAGCGATAAGTGAAATGGTGAACACTATAGTAGGGCCGGCCGGAGTGGCCGTGCGGTTCTAGGCGCTGCAGTGTGGAACCGCGAGACCGCTACGGTCGCAGGTTCGAATTCTGCCTCGGGCATGGATGTGTTTGATGTCCTTAGCTTAGTTAGGTTTAACAAGTTCTAAGTTCTAGGGGACTAATGACCTCATACATTGAGTCCCATAGTGCTCAGGGCCATTTGAACCATCAATAGTAGGAAATATTCGTCTTTTGAAGGAGGCTATGTATTGAATTTCAGTCACCAGTACTTACATAACGGCAACCACAGATGGACCTGATGTGACTTATTATTACTTTGCCTGACGATCACAAAGATTTGCCACTATGTCCAGAGTACCAAGTTACGAGAAACGATTCCTTTCTCAGGCTCCAAGTGGTTTCCTGTTGAGAGCAACCGCAGCTGAAGTAACCATGTTTCAGAAATGAAATATCGGTTTTTCAGATGGTTCAAATTGCTCTGAGCAGTATGCGACTTAACTTCTGAGGCCATCAGTCGCCTAGAACTTAGAACTAATTAAACCTAATTAACCTAAGGACATCACACACATCCATGCGCGAGGCAGGATTCGAACCTGCGACCGTAGCGGTCGCCTGGCTCCAGACTGTAGCGCCTAGAACCGCAAGGCTACTCGAAATATCAGTTTTTGACCTGGTCAGTATGAACTATGACGCCCTGCTGTTGCCGGTAATGGTATTTTACCTTGAGAAGGTTGAGTACCCCTCTTATACGTATTAGGCGTGTGTACACCTCAATATGTGATTTGACATCACGAAACTGGTCGCGTAACTGTAAAAGTTCATATATAGCTGAAAGCGATTTTTTTCTGAAACATAACCTTCTCAGACTGTTTACGGCGATGGGGGCTGAAATAATGGTGTGCTTTAGGTATCTCCAGGAATTTCTCTAAATGGAGACGGAAGTAATAAAAATCCGTTGCGTCGTTAAATTTAAATCAGCGCTGCTGTTTGGTAGGTTATACAGGTTTGACTCGTTTAAAGATTATTAGCGGGGTGCAGTTTTGAAAAAGACTGTTTTCAAATGAGTAAATGACGCGACGCTTGGCAAAACTATCGAAAAGAGCAAAAACACCGCGCCAGTAGATTGGTAAGCTAGTGGTAGAAGTGGGAAAGAGGAAAAGATGGAGGTAGGAGAACGATGCAGAAGTTTTTCTCCGAGCCAAATTTTTTATCGAATTACAATTTTTTGTGATAGATTTTTTGAGACATCGGAAATTACGAACACAGGACTGTAATTATCGAAATCCGTTAATGTTGCGTTCATATTAGAGCTCCGCGAGAAACGTTTTCACTATGAACTCACTATGAACTCACATTTGAAGAAGCAAAGATGCTCTCTATGGATACTGACCGCGTAATAAATCGCGACCCATGTGAAGCGATAAGGTGCCCCTCCGACGTATTCGACACTTTTTTATATGAAGCTGATAACTGGTAAGTCACAAAGCCGGCTAACGAAGTTATCGGCTAAATGAAAAAAGCGAATGTTTCGCTGATTGGACAGTTCGTAGGCCAAAGGTCTAAGATGTACTCTTACGGCATAGAGTCGGGTCCATCATGTGGTGCATAGTGTGGTGCAATCAGAAATCGGGCTTTATCGCCATGACAATAAAAGGATCGTTTGTTAGGACGGAAAACTTTCGCTCATTATGATCAACAGAAATTTGTCATCTGTGTACTTCACATTTAAGGGCATAATCGCACCCGTCCCGTGGATCTGTTTGTAACATTCCATTAGTTCTTTAGTCTTACGGTTTCTTCTGCTGTTGGTTTCACCGAAAAGGGAGTATGACATTTTTTTTTACTTCATGCGCATCTTAATCGTTCTGCGTTTAGTCCACAAGGAAAAAGAGGAAGGAGAGAGAAAGAGAGAGGACATGGACTACACAAAAAGAGACCTGTCCGCAGCTCGTGGTCGTGCGGTAGCGTTCTCGCTTCCCACGCCCGGGTTCCCGGGTTCGATTCCCGGCGGGGTCAGGCATTTTCTCTGCCTCGTGATGACTGGGTGTTGTGTGATGTCCTTAGGTTAGTTAGGTTTAAGTAGTTCTAAGTTCTAGGGGACTGATGACCATAGATGTTAAGTCCCATAGTGCTCAGAGACCCCACAAAAAGAGACCGCAAGCGAATAGAGGGGCAATCTGACGTGTAACATGGCCACCAGAGTTCATTTAGTTCTAGTATGTCCATCCTTGGATTGGAGGTTTGAGGTGCAATACCACAACCCCTATTGGAATCCTGTTTCCCATTCCTGTCTCATCTCCATTCTCCCAAAGAGGGCATATATGTAATGTTAGTAATTTATACTTATTTAAACTGTTGTTCTGACATTGTTTACGCTGGGCCTCGCTAGTGTATAGAATGGAGCAAACACGTTGGGTTAAAAACTAATGTCCGATCACAATTTACACACAATACAAACTACAGGCACATAGTAGGAATAAAATTGCTACTGTACTTATGGCGTAACTAACGATTAAAGCTCCAATATTTCACGTCATCGAGAGACACCTATTTTTGTGTTTTGTTAGATCAGAAGTAATTTGTATCCCTAATAAAAATATGATGATGATGAATAAAAATATGACATGATGATTTTTCAATCAGGATCAAACAAGGTCATGTTCTAAATGGTGTCAGTTAATGAAACTGTAATTACGACCATACAGAAAATGTAAAATTTTACTCTTACAAAATTTAATTAATAAAATCTAGGCCTTTCGTTCAATAAAACTAATCTCTCTGTTCACCTGAAAATGCTAGGATAACTCTCCTTTTTGTTAATAAAATAATGTATGCAAATTAGTGAAATATATTGTTGTAATGATAAAACATGTAAGTTATGGTCTTTATAGAAATATATTCTTTCCTGTCTTTGCTTGAAATTATTCAAGGTTATGCCATGTAATTTTCTATGAAATTAGGGAAGATGTATAAAAAAACTTTAATTGTTAAATATGCAAAATTCAATATGTAACAGCACCAGTAATTGTTTGAAATCATATAAATAGCAGCGATTTGTAATCCGCCAGAAGGCAGTCTTAAGTCAGACTTCAGATGAGTTTTATGCATGTAGTTCGCCGCCAAACATCTAGCGTGCGAAATAAAATTCTTTGTGAACAAGAAGTACTGAAACTTATTCACACCATTGCAAGACTCCCACGTGGCGATGCAGTAACATCAAGATGAACCTACGGCAGCATCAAGAAGCAGCACCACAGGTCACACAAGATACGTATTATTTATTTGGTGGAACATATCCGTAATAAGATGTGGCATATTACAGATGGACTTTGGTCGTTCACTTATATAATTAAATGGAACAGCTACAGCCGTCCTTATGACGTCATTTGCCACACGGTTACCAGTTTCGGTGCTTCAGTGGTCCATCTTCAGGTCTTAACTCACACTGAGGGGGCTAATACCATCAAATCGACGGTTGAAGACACAAAATTGTGGTTACAGATAGTTTGCGAAAACCAATTAAGATGTTGGCCATTGATGCATCGTGTATACAGATGGTGTTAACCTCCTCAACATCAGCTAAGACCTGAAAATAGTGCACGGAAGCACCGCAACTACTAGCCGCGTGGTAAATGACATCATAAGGACAGCTGTAGGTGTTCCATTTTGTTAAGAGAGTGCATTGATGTTCTTCGTGTTTAATGTTGTTACCAGGCCTGATAGGGCATATAAGAGGCTTGAGTGACAGCTGCGAAGGACACGGAGACGCCACGTACTCGTGTGGGACAGTATTGTCGGCAGCTGGCAGAGTTTGAAAGGCGCCCCATTGCGGGTCTCCACTTAGCAGGGTCATCGAATCGTGCAATATCGAGTTTGTGAGGCTTTCGGATGGTACAGTGATCCAATGTTGAACTGCATGGCAACGTCAAGGCAGGCACACTCATAGTCGAGGTTCCCGTCTACCGCATTTTATCACCAGAAGGGGAGAAGGTAGTATTGCACACCGACCACACACATCCACGCCTGCCATCCGAGAACAAGTAATGGACACCTTGCAACATTCTGGGTCATTCCGCAACACTGGTCAGAGACTAATAGCACAAAGAATTACCATCCCATGCGTATGCTGCCATTAGTACGACAACATAGACTGACCGGGAAGCATGGCCTGCTGAAGAATGGCGTCGCATTGTGTTCAACTATGAATCGCGATTCTGCACTACCCCGGATGAATATCGTCGGAGGTTCCGCTGTTTCAACGTTTAGGAGAGGCGCAATGGTATTACTCCTGACCCATGTAACTCCTGGCGAAATGGTGCGGTAAGCAGTTGGGAAATTTGTGGTAAATTCCTACGGGAGCAAACTACTGACGTCATTGGTCCCTGTGCTTACACACTATTTAATCTAACTTAATGTAAGTTACGCTAAGGACAACACACACACCCGTCTCCGAGGGAGGACTCGGACCTCCGACGGGAGGAGCCGCGGAAACCGAGGCAAGGCGCCTCAGACCGCACGACTACCCCACGCGGGATGCTGTTGGGTTTGATTTCACGGCTGGTAGTGACTCAGGGTACGTCACGGACATCCTGCATCCTCACGTGTTACCTGCGATGTGACCTCCACTTTTGAAATGGGTAATGCCCATCCGTACATGATATGTGATGTGTCTCTACGAACTGTCTGCTTCATGTTGCGGAACTCTCGTGGTCAGACATAACCCCGAGAAAACACGCATAGGACCAAGAAGCTGGTAGAGCACTTTCCCGCGAAAGGCAAAGGTCCCGAGTTCGAGTCTCGGTCCGGCACACAGTTTTAATCTGCCAGGATGTTTCATATGAGCGCACACTCCGCTGCAGAGTGAAAATCTCATTCTGGACGCATAGGACCAGCTCGAATGTCAACACTGCCAGCTTGCCTCAGGAGAGAATACGACAGTTTCATGACGTCGTTCCCAACCGAGTCAGTGCATGCATCCAGGACAGCGGGAGTGCAGTCTCATTCTGGTAAGGCAGTTCATGCTGACAAGTTCTTTGAAAATTTGACACCGCGCAGGATTAGCCCAGCGGTCTAAGGCGCTGCAGTCATGGACTGTGCGGCTGGTCCCGGCGGAGGTTCGAGTCCTCCCTCGTGCGTGGATGTGTGTGTTTTTGTCCTTATGATAATTCAGGTTAAGTAGTGTGTAAGCTTAGGGACTGATGACCTTGGCAGTTCAGTCCCATAAGATTTCACACACATTTGAACATTTTTGAAAATTTTACTCGATATTGTGATCACTGTAACAGCATCACATATTCTTGCAAATCGTGAGGTTTCCAGTTCTGAGTGCTTCACTTTTTTTTTGGCATTGAAGATAATTACAAATGGTTCCATAAAATTTCTGGCTGGCAGCCTCATAAATTCGACTTCTTCTTCTAATATTTCGACTGAATACCGTCCTGCCGTCTTCGGAGTGAGCGAAAATATGAAGATGCACATAAATACAGATCTTCGCAACAGAACATTGGGAGACAGTTGAATAGGTCGTTCAGGAAACACAAAATGGCGTGTGCGCTCACCAGAATTATTGCCTCTGGACTTACAGAGGTAGATGAAAATTAAAAACGTCAGTCGACGAATCCGGAAGACGGCAAAAGTCTTGTAACACAAGACTGTGTGCGATAAATCCAGGTGAAATTCAGGGTGCAATGTTGTATCTAGGGACCACTTCAAAGAATAATCGATGTTTTGATCATCTGACAGGACGATAATAATAACAAACACACGACTCCTATAAAAGGGCAAAGTGAACGCAGATCTAGTCAGCGTGGCAGCCCCGATATACAGTACCATTACAAGAAATCAAAAGTGTGTGAAATCTTATGGGATTTAACTGCTAAGGTCATCAGTCCCTAAGCTTACACACTACTTAACCTAAATTATCCTAAGGACAAACTCACACAGGGAGGACTCGAACCTCCGCCGGGACCAGCCGCACAGTCCATGACTGCAGCGCCTGAGACCGCTCGGCTAATATCGCGCGGCCCGTTACAAGACCCGCCAGGTTAGCCGAGAGCGTTAATGCGCTGCTTCCTGGCCTCGGGTAGGCGCGCCGGCCCCGGTTCGAATCCGCCTGGCTGACTACCGACGAGGGCCGGTGTGCCGGCCAGCCTGACTGCGGTTTTTAGGCGGTTTTCGACATCCCACTAGGTGAGTAGCGCGCTGGTCCCCACGTCCCGCCTCCGTTACACGACGCTCAAACATTTCCAACACGTTCGCACTGTTTCATGATTCACACTAGATGCAGACAGCCGGGGGTGGACTAATTTCATCCCAAGGGATACGGGGTGGCGGCAGCAAGGGCATCCGGCCACCCCTTCAAACTAACCATGCCAAAGCCGATTGTAACCACGCCGACCTTGCGAAGACTGCAGGACAAAGACGCAAGCGATAGACGGAAACAGTACTCTTCGGAATGCTGTCACGCCCTGGAAGTAATTACGATAGTGTCTCACAAGGCACGACACTTAATTACTGACCAAAACTTTTCTTAGAGAATACTCTTCGTACAATATCACTGTGATTATGTTTCTCATCTTAAAATTGGACTGTTCACTATTTCTATTTTTCTTCTTTTTTCACAGTTCAGCACACCTTCTTCCTGTTTTCATGCCTCATCTGTTTCAGTTTTTGACAAGCTATCCACTGGGCCATCTTACCACAAGATCTGAATGGGATGCTATGAGGAGTTTCCCATTTCAGTCTGGAAACCAAGAGTGCTGCCTGATTTCTGAATACAGGTTTATTCTTATTAACGTTTAAAACCTCCGAAGCGACGTATATGACGCTGAGACAAGTGATTTAGTATAAGACACACGGGGACGAAAATGTAGAAAAATATCCCAGATGCGGATGACAAATGTTTAACATGTGACGTCACCAGATAACGCACCTCTTCGAACCAGCAGCATTTGGGCTTGTCTACATCTACATCTACATCTAGATGGATACTCTGGCAGAGGGTTCATCGAACCACCTTCACAATTCTCTATTATTCCAATCTCGTATAGCGCGTGGAGAGAATGAACACTTATATCTTTCCGTATGAGCTGATTTCCCTTGTTTTATCTTAGTGATCGTTCCTCCCTATGTAGGTCGGTGTCAACAAAATATTTTCGCATTCGGAGGAGAAAGTTATTGCACCTAATCTCGCCACTAGAGGGTAGTGCTCCGCTAGATTGATCCGTTTACGATTTTGCATTATCCAATGTGATACAGGAGTGCTCGCGGCAGTGGTAACACAAATGGATCAGATGGCTCTGAGCACTATGGGACTCAACTTCTGAGGTCATTAGTCCCCTAGAACTTAGAACTACTTAAACCTAACTAACCTAAGGACATCACACACACCCATGCCCGATGCAGGACTCGAACCTGCGACCGTAGCGGTCTCGCGGTTCCAGACTGCAGCGCCCAGAACCACACGGCCACTTCGGCCGGCTAGTGGTAATACAAGACTACAATAAATTCCATTTACATTTAATGAGCTTGCAGATGATTATCAGGGTTATGGTGCTACTTGCAGCATTTTCGCAGAACGTTTCTCACAGCGGGTTTTACGTTCTAACATAAGGTTTGCAACCGTGACTCGTCCAATGCGTGAAACAGGGACTCTGTACTTAAGTAAACACTGAAGGCAAAAAAATATATTCAGGAAATGTAACACAGTCCTCACACGTGCTGTGTTCTGAAGTCGAAGTCAATTATCGGACAAGATGTGACGTATGAAATGATTTCTACTTTGTTGCTATATGCCAGCATTACCGTATCACAATGGATAATGCAAGAATGAATGTGTAGTACTGCCCCCTGATAGCGAGGGTAGAATGGACAAGCAAGAATTCTGCAAGTATAACGAGGCAAACCCTCTAGTAACATCACATTTTCGACATTTGTCACCCACTTTTGGAGTATTTCCAGACATTTGCGACCCCATGTGTCTTATATTAAAGTATTTGAGCCAGCGTCATCTACGTCGCTTCACGGATTTTTAAACGTTAATAAGAATTACCTACACGTTGGTGTGTAAAGTGTATGAGTCTGGCGACATTCCATATAAGTTTCGGAAAAATATCATCCACACAATTCCGAAGATTGCAAGAGCTGACAAGTGAGAGAAATATTGCACAATTAGCTTAACAGCTCATGCATCCAAGATGCTGACAAGAATAATATACAGAAGAATGGAAAAGAAAACTGAGGATATGTTAGACGACGATCAGTTTGGCTTTAGGAAAAGTAAAGGCACCAGAGAGACAATTCTGACGTTGCAGTTGATAATGGAAGAAAGTCTGAAGAACAATCAAGACACGTTCATAGGATTTGTCGACCTGGAAAAAGCGTTCGACAACGTAAAACGGTGCAAGATGTTCGAAATTCTGAGAAAAGTAGTTGTAAGCTGCAGGGGGAGACGGGTAATGTACGATATGTACAACAGCCAAGAGAAAATAATAAAACTGGACGACCAAGAATGAAATGCCCGGATTAAAAAGGGTTTAAGACCGGGATTTAGTATCCCCCCCACACACACACACACTATTCAACTATCCAATGTGCTCATCGAAAAGCAGTGATAGTAGTCAGAGAAAGGTTCAGTAGTGGAATAAAAATTCAAGGTGAAAGGATATCAATTATACGTTTCGCTGATGAAAGTGAAGAAGAATTACGTGATCTGCAGAATGGAATGAACAGTCTAATTAGTACAGAATGTGGATTGAGAATAAACTGAAGAAAGACGAAAATAATGAGAAGTAACAGAAATGAGAACGGTGAGAAAATTAAGATTACGATCGATGTTCATGAAGTATATGAAGTTAAGGAAGTCAGCTACGTAGGCAGCAAAATAACCAATGACGGACGGAGCAAGGAGGACATCAAAAGCAGACTAGCACTGGGAAAGAGGGCAGTCCAGGCCAAGAGAGGTCCACTAGTATCAACCGTTACTTCCAGGAAGAAATTTCTGTGAATGTACGTTTGGAGCACAGCACTGTATGGTAGTGAAAATAGACTGTGGGAAAACCGGAACGGAAGGGAATCCAAGCATTTGAGATGTAGAGCTACAAACGAATGCTGAAAATTAGGTAGATGATAAGGTGGGGAATGAGGAGGTTCTGTACAGAATCGGAGAGGAAAGGACAATGAGGAAAAAACTGACAAAGAGAAGGGACAGATTAATACGACATCTGTTAAGAAATCACGAAATGACTTCCATGGTACTAGAGGGAACTTTATAGGTAAAAAACTGTAGAGGAAGATACAGATTGAATACATCAGAAAATAATTGAGGCCGTAGGTTGCAAGAACTACTCTGAGATGAAGAGGTTAGCACAGGAGAGGAATTTGTGGCGGGCCGCATCAAACCTGTCAGAAGACTAATGACTCAAAAAAAAAAAAAAGAGAGAATCTTCTTTTGTTGTGTGTGGTTGTCTAAGTAGTCCGTCCCGATAGCTGAGTGGTCTGCGCGGCGGTCTGTCACGCCAAGGGGCCCGCGTTCGATTCCCGGCTGGGTCGGAGATTTTCTCCGCTCAGGGACTCTGTGTTGTGTTGCCCTCATTATTATTTCATCATCATCAGTGGAAGGCAACGGGAAACCACCGCTGGAATCACTTCCCTAGACGCTCATGCGGTGGACATCTCTGAATGGGCTTTCCCCATGACAAGACCTGCCGTAAGGCAGAACACAAAGTTTTTAAGTTGTCTAAGTTACTTCACCCTGTATTTAGATTAGTGATGAACGAGTATAGGTTTGCTCAAAAAGCTGGAGTTATGGTACATCGCAGCGCCGTTCATATGAGATAACCGTATAGTATTAATGGCCACATAGTGCCAGCCTTTTTATTTGAGGAAATTTAGGCGACTTGAGCTTCAGTGATGATGAAAGAATGATAAGGACGACACAACACCCAGTCTCAGAGGAGAAAATCTCAAACGCCGACAGCAATGGATCCCAGGTGCCCTGCATCCAGTTACGGAGGCGAACGTAACGTCGTTTCATGTTACGGATGGCACGAATAAGAGCGTGGTTGCTTACGCGGACACTCGGTGACGACCTGGATGCTGACGTCGGCGTGAACCGTGGCCAGCAGCACGGCTGCGCAGAAGGCGGCGAGCAGCGCTGTCGTGGTCCTCATGGTGCGGCGTTGGCGTGTCTTCTGGCGTCGCAGTGGCTGCCCGCTTCTTCCTGCGTAACGCCCTCCGTGGCAGTAGGCCGAGATAGCACGAAGGGCAGCCGCCTCAGATAAGCCGAGCTTCCCCCGATCACTGCACTCTTCAGTCACACAACCTCCGCTTACGACTTTAAGGGTTATCGGCAGCAGAGAAAACACTTCTGGCTAGATATCGTAATAAGTGCTTATTAGGCGACTAAAGGGCCGTGTACGGGCCTGACGCCTGTGGCAGCTAAACTACGAGGCTGGCGTGAGTTCTACGATGCACACTTTTTCATTAACCACCTACACTAACGCGGCAAAAGTGATGGGATACCTCCTAACACACTGTCAGGCCACATTTTGCCCGGCGTAGTGCAGCGACTCGATTTGTCATGGACTCAAAAGTCATTGGAAGTTTCCTGCACAAATACTTAATCACTCTGCCTCTGCAGCCGTCCTTATGCCTGAAACTGTTGGCGGTGTAGTCTTGTGCTCGAACTGACTCATAGATTAAGTCCCACAAATCTTCAATGGGATTTACTCAACTGGTCATTAAAATTGCCACACCACGAAGACAACGTGCTACAGACGCGAAATATTACCGACAGGAAGAAGATGCTGTGATATGCAAATGATTAGTTTTTCAGAGCATTCACACAAGGTTGGCGCCGGTGGCGACACCTACAACGAGCTGACATGAGGAAAGTTTCCAACCGATTTCTCATACACAAACAGCAATTGACCGGCGTTGCCTGGTGAAACGTTGTAGTGATGCCTCGTGTAAGGAGAAGGAATGCGTACCATCACGTTTCCGACTTTGATAAAGGTCGGATTGTTGCCTATTGCGATTGCGGTTTATCCTACCGCGACATTGTTGGTCGCGTTGGTCGAGATCCAATGACTGTTAGCAGAATATGGAATCGGTGGGTTCAGGAGGGTAATACGGAACGTCGTGCTGGATCTCAACGGCCTCGTATCACTAGCAGTCGAAATGAGAGGCATCTTAACGGCATGGCTGTAACGGATAGTGCAGCCACGTCTCGATCCCTGAGTCAACAGATGGGGGCATTAGCAAGACAACAACCATCTGCACGAACAGTTCCACGACGTTTGCAGCAGCATGGACTATCAGCTCGGAGACCATGGCTGCGGTTACCCTTGACGCTGCATCACATACAGAAGCGCCTGCGATTGTGTACTCAACGACGAACCTGGGTGCACGAATGGCAAAACGTCATTTTTTCGGATGAATCCAGGTTCTGTTTACAGCATCATGATGGTCTCATCCGTGTTTGGCGACAACGCGGTGAGCGCACATTGGAAGCGTGTATTCGTCATGGCCATACTGGCGTACCACCGGGCGTGATGGTATGGGGTGCCATTGGTTACACGTCTCGGTCACCTCTTGTTCGCACTGACGGCGCTTTGAACAGTGGACGTTACATTTCAGATGTGTTACGACCCGTGGCTCTACCCTTCATTCGATCCCTGTGAAACCCTACATTTCACCAGGATAATGCACGACCGCATGTTGCAGGTCGTGTACGGGTCTTTCTGGATACAGGAAATATTCGACTGCTGCCCTGGCCAGCACATTCTCCAGATCTCTCACCAATTGAAAACGTCTGGTGAATGGTGGCAAGGAAAGGAGTGGCGTTTGCGTAGAGTTGTCATTAGTAATAGAGAAGCAATACTACGTGAAATTACCGCAGAAATCAATCTGGGACGTACGGAGAACGTATCCGTTAGGACCGTAGGCGAAATGTGGTGTTATTGGGCAACGGCAGCAGATGACTAATGCAAGTGCCTTTGCTAACAGCACAGCATCGCCTGCAGCGCCTCTCCAGGGCTGGTGACGGAATCAGTTGGACCCTAGACGACTGGAAAACCGTGACCTGCTTAGATGAGTCCTGCTTTCAGTTGGTAAGAGCTGGTGATAAGGTTCGAGTGTGGTGAAGACCCCCAAAAACCACAGACCCAAGCTAGCAATAAGACACTGCTCAAGCCAGTGGTGATCCATAATGGTGTGGGCTGTGTCTGCATGGAATGGACTGGGTCCTCTGGTCGAGCTGAACCTATCATTAACTGGAAATGGTTCTGTTCGGCTACAATGACCGAATTTTTATGGATGAATTGCGCCATGGGCCGAGTCACAATCGTTAGCGATTGGTTTGAGGAAGACTCTGGATAATTCCAGCGACGGTTTGGCCCGTCATACCCTACTGGCCACTAAAATTTCTACACCAAGAAGAAATGCAGATGATAAACGGGTATTCATTGGACAAATATATTATACTAGAACGGACATGTCATTATATTCTCACGCAATTTGGGTGCATAGATCCTGAGAAATCAGTACTCAGAACAACCACCTCTGGCCGTAATAACGGCCTTGATACGCCTGGGCAAACAGAGCCTGGATGGCGTGTACAGGTACAGCTGCCCATGCAACTTCAACACGAAACCACAGTTCAACAAGAGTAGTGACTGGCGTATTGTGACGAGCCAGTAACTTGGCCACCATTGATCAGACGTTTTCAGTTGGTGAGAGATCTGGAGAACGTGCTGGCCAGGGCAGCAGTCGAACATTTTCTGTATCCAGAAAGGCCCGTACAGGACCTGCAACATGGGGTCGTGCATTATCCTGCTGAAATGTAGGGTTTCGCAAGCATCGAATGAAGGATAGAGCCACGGGTCGTAACACATCTGAAATGTAACGTCCATTGTCCAAAGTGTCGTCAATGCGAACAACAGGTGACCGAGACGTGAAACCAATGGCACCCCATACCATGACGCCCAGTGATACGCCAGTATGGCGATGACGAATACACGCTTCCATTGTGCGTTCACCGCGTTGTCGCCAAACACGGATGAGAGGATCATGATGCTGTAAACAGAACCTGGATTCATCCGAAAAAATCACGTTTTGCCATTCGTGCACCCAGGTTCGTCGTAGAGTACACCATCGAAGGCGCTCCTGTCTGTGATGCAGCGTCAAGGGTAACCGCAGCCACGGTCTCCGAGCTGATAGTCCATGCTGCTGCAAACGCCGTGGAACTGTTCGTGCAGATGGTTGTTGTCTTGCAAACGTCCTCATCTGTTGACTCAGGGATCGAGATGTGGCTGTACGATCTGTTACAGCCATGCGGATAAGGTGCCTGTCATCTCGACTGCTAGTGATACGAGGCCGTTTGGATCCAGCACGGCGTTCCGTATTGCCCTCCTGTACCCACCGATTCCATATTCTGCTAACAGTCATTGGATCTCGACCAACGCGACCAGCAATGTCGCGATACGATAAACCGTAAACGCGATAGGGTACAATACGACCTTTAACAAAGTGGGAAACGTGATGGTACGCATTTATCCTCCTTACACGAGGCATCACAACAACGTTTCACCAGGCAATGCCGCTCAACTGTTGTTTGTGTATGAGAAATCGGTTGGAAACTTTCCTCATGTCAGCATGTTGTAGGTGTCGCCACCGGCGCCAACCTTGTGTGAATGCTCTGAAAAGCTAATCATTTGCATATCACAGCATCTTCTTCCTGTCGGGTAAATTTCGCGGCTGTAATACGTCATCTTCGTGGTGTAGCAATTTTAATGGACAGTAGTGTACCTTACAGCTGTCTAGTACCCAAGCTTATTTTATTTGGCTACCAGTTTCAGCGGTTTACTACGCTACCTTATGGCCCCTGACCGACGAGTAGGAAGATTCCACCTCGGTCATGGTCAGAACATGGGGCAGCAGTGCTGACATTGGTAGATATCTGCTTGCTGACAGTACTGGCGAGGGCAGAGTCGGCAAGTCCAAATGTTGCACATAAGGCGAGATACAGCATCTAGTGACGTCACATTTTCGACACTTGTCATCCACTTTTGGGGTATTTCCCAACATTAACACCCCCATGTCTCTTATGTTAATATACTTGCGTCAGCGTCATCTGCGTCGCTTGACGGGTTTTGAAACATTACTAAGATTCACCCTCTACGTTTTGTATGGCCTGTGTAAGCTACTTCGACCTATATTTATATTAGGGATGAACAAAGAATGGGCTTGCTTGAATAGCTGGAGTTACGGTACATTGCAGAGCCGTTCAAATGAAATAACCGTATGGCATTAATGGCCAACACGCCCCATCTGAGGTAGTTTGACCACCTAGTGCCCATTGAGACGCCCGCTAAACCCGCTCGGCAGAACAGGTAATAGGATTGTGGAAAGGACCAAAGGTTGAGGTCAGTTTCTCCTTCTAATTGTCATTTATTGTAATTTAATAACCTTTACAATCATAGCGGCACATAGCCGGACTTGTACCGAATGCAACTCTTTCACGGCTGAAGGTCTCCAAACAAGAAATCTTAGCAAATCAACAAGATAAAAATGCAATTAAAGAGGTAAAGAAAATAAATAAAAAACGACTTATCACGGCTACGTGGAAAGGCTTACGGCTAAGCAGATAGAACACACATATGCAAGGTGCAATACCAATGGCTGAAGGCCACAATTAAGTTTCAAAATTTTAAAATATATTACCATATTCCTTTAAAGGCAGAAGGCCGCAATGTTTAAGCTTGATAGATAAATTTATGCTACAGAAGAATGCTGAAGATTAAATGGGTAGATCACATAACTAATGAAGAGGTATTGGATAGAATTGGGGAGAAGAGGAGCTTGTGGCACAACTTGACTAGAAGAAGAGATCGGTTGGTAGGACATGTTCTGAGACATCGAGGGATCATCAATTTAGTATTGGATGGCAGCGTGGAGGGTAAAAATCGTAGAGGGAGACCAAGAGATGAATACACTAAGCAGATTCAGATGTATGTAGGCTGCAGTAGGTACTGGGAGATGAAGAAGCTTGCACAGGATAGAGTAGCATGGAGAGCTGCATCAAACCAGCCTCAGGACTGAAGACCACAACAACAACAACAACAACAACAGATAAATTTAAAAATTAATTTTGCAAAATTTTTAAGAAAATGAACAATAACTATAAGCTTTGAATTTAAAGTAGTTGACAACAGATAATTAAACACCGGTGGCAACTCAGAAGCCTCCAGGGAGGTCAGTCTGCCCTCGTTCACTTAGGCGAGACGGGCGGTGAGCCCAACTACACTTGATCCGTCGAAACCCAACCAGGGGACAGCCACGGACCGACCGACACAACGACTTGCTTGCCACCAATCGGTACATGAGAACTCAAACAGAAAATGTTACAACCGTGATAATCCACAATGGAGTACGTATTAGCTGTCAAAATTACACACCATGTTGTACAGCGACAACAGGTGAGGAAAGGGCGCTGCCTGCAATTACGTCAGTGACCGGGGCAGGTAACCGGAACACTAACGGCCTCTAGGCAGAAAAATTCCACTGGTACACTTGAATTTGAAACACGGTAATATAGTTAACTTCACTCAAAAGAACACTGCCTGAATTTTACGTCAGTGCCCAGGGTAGGTAACCGGAACACTAACGGCCACAAGACAGAAAATTCCACTGGTGCACTCAAATTATAGTCGACCAAAATAGTTAATTGCACCGCATGGCGGCTAAATTTCATCAGTAGAAACACAGGGAAACCTCCCCAACAGCAAACTACCGAAACTAAGCACCACGACATGAATGGACGTGGCTTAGGTAGTTGAAACTACTACTCAACTTTGACGTCCTGGTTCGGTAAACCACGAACCTCGTAGCGATCGGACAGCTCCACACGCGCCCCGACACTGCGCAGGGCCCGGCAGCAGACCCAGGCGACTGCACCGCACGGAGATGTCCTCCCTGGTCCGCACGAACCGACGGACTGCCTGCTGATCCGTCCGCGACTGCTGCTCCGTCATGACTGCACTGCTGGTGCGTCACCGACTCACTTCCAGACACACGACGGCAGAAATACTGGCTCGAACCCAACCATGGAGAGGCAATACGCCCACTGGCTAAACAACATCCCTGCACCAAGAAAGGACAGACCCAAGTTCAACAATATGGTAATGAAGGACACCAGAAGCGTTCAGAAACCAAATACACGTCGCCCAATGAGACGACCGACCTCTCAGAGCCAGTATGCCAACAACATTTAAAATAACTTGTCAAAGGCAATCACGCCAACTACACACACAACCTCAGTTGCACGAAGTCCAGAACGATACCCAACAGTAACTCAGCACAAACGAAGACAAATCGGGAGTCGATGAGCGCGCGCGCACACACACGCACACACGCACGCACGCACACACACACACACACACACACACACACACACACACACACACACACAGCCGACTCATGAACGATCGGCGACCCAAAACGGGTCGTCCCGTAGGACGACCGACCGACGACCCACCAAGACCGTGGCTCGGTTCAAGTGATGCGTGGCGACAATGGTCGGGCGAGCCATGACGACGCAGACCTCACAGCTCCAACCCGACTGGACGATGCTGTAATATTATTCGATTTCAGCTACTTTGCATATGAGATATTTGTTATAAAAGAAAAGGACAGCCAACGAGTTGTAGCTCGTAAAAATTACTAAGCATCACAGCGTGAGAGTAAAGAGCAGGACATTTTCATAATGTGCCCTTATACCAAGACGCGCGTCCAGCGTTTAAATTCTCTAAATAAACACTATGGCCCGCTGGACACAGATATTTAAAATCATTGCCGCAGCGCTTGATAGCAAGAAGCTGCGAAACAGAAAAAAGAACAATCTATCTTTTGTTAAGAACTGCTCTAGAGACCTCATTATCACCTGTACATTTGGTCGCCGACATGCTAAGACGTACTACATGGCACTGCTACAAGTTGTATTTTTATTTTGTGTAAAAACTATGTGGAACGACGACGGACTCGGGTGTGGATACAATGTACTTACGCACACGCAAGGACATTTAATTTTAAGAAGGAACGGACAGACAAAGCAGCGATTATTGGACTGCGACATTTACAAAAGAAATATCCGATGTAAGTCATGCATTTATTGTGTATTTGTCAATGAGTAGAAGTTTGAAGCCAATTTGTGCAAACTATATTAATATTTTGCAGTGCAGTAATTTTCTTCTTGTTCTTTTGTTTCACTAACCAAAAATGATGTTCAAATTGTATATGAGCTTTGTTACAGGTTCGCTCTTTACCGCGGTGTTCCGATTGTATTTGGGAGACGACCAATGTGTTCAACTTCCGATCTGTTAATCTTTGTCTTTCGAAATTCCACTAATTTGCTCTCATTTCCTTTTTTATATTCAAATAGGCCCCTTAGGTATTTTCATCGAAGATTATGATTGCGTGAAGGCAATCCGGGTCAAAAGATCAATTATTCGCGTAATCAATCCGTACGTCTCCTGAACACAATCAAGAACCGACGCATCGGTGATCAATTAATAATCTCTCTCTCTTTTCAAGTCGTACTAAAAAACGGCCACACAGGATAGCCGTAAGTACGCAATCTAGCGTTAGTTGCATTTTGTCAGTAAATATTACCAACCAACAGTTACAGCATCACTATTATTAATAAGCAAGTTCCTAACCACAGATGTGGCGCCCGAACAGGAACTTGACTAAAACTAATCTGTTCTCTTTACTTGTCACGCAACCAACTGGGGGTTATTTGGAAGTGAGTCGCAGAAAAATCAGTAAAAAAAAAAATCGCAGTACGAAACCACAACAGCCGTAAATTGCAACGAAAAGTGAGTACGACTTTTCATTAAGTTTGAAGCTTTGCGTACCACGTATTCAATCGGCTAATGAGAATTCGTTCTCTACGCTTTATTCTTTTTCCTTTCGCTCTCTAAATTCCAAATTTCCGTTGCCTTTTTCCAGTTAGGTCTCTTTCACATCATTTCGCTTAAAATAGAAATAGTTCATCAAAATTTCCATTGTTGTAAATTTTAATTGATCAAAATGACCGCTATCTACACCAGTATCAGTGCTGTATAAGTGTTTTTCATTTATTTTATCTCTCCAGGTGCTATATGGGCATCTTCGTGTGCTAGAGTTTCAGTTGTTCATAACGCGCAAGCAACACCTGAGAAATCACGACGCGAAATCATTGGCGCGCCTGACAAGTGAAAATCATAATTATAAATTATCTTTTCTGGCTCGTGTGATGTAACTACGCTAAATTTAAGATGGCAGATGAGCATCCCATACAACTTATACCGCGCGCAGGTGTAAACAAACTTGAACCTCGCAGTGAAGGAACAACAGACGACGAAGCGACCCGAGAGGTATCGACGCCACAGTCCGCGTCGCAACCGCGTGAATGCTCGTTGTCAAATGTACTAAAATTGTTTGCTGATATGAAAACCTGTTTTGAAGCACACATGGGACAGTAAACAAAAAAAAGTGACAATATTGAAATGCAGATCAGTCAGTTAACAAACAAAAGTGACAGTATTGAAGTTCACATTGGTAATCTTAGAAGCCAAATAGCGGAAGTTGATACCAGATTACAGGAACAGAACAGAGCTGTAGACAGCAAGTTCAACAGTTTAGAATTGAGGATAGAAGACACTCAAGTGCGAGTGACCAATATAAATTCTGTTATTACCGACATCCAAACACAAATCAAAAGTTCGAATGACACCGTGGAGGAAAAAATTAAAGCCATTACCACTGCTTACGCAAGCGAGCTAAACGCAAGCGTACATGCAAAAATAGACAGTGTTCTTTCCATGGTGGATTCCGCCGATACCAACATTGGTAGAAAGTTTACAGATTTGCAGACCCAAGTCGATGTGTGTAAATCAACAGCGAGTGACCCTTTAAAACATCAGAATGATGTTTCAAAAAGAGTAGGTCTATTGACAGAAGGTGTCAGCCACATTGCCGAGCGAGTAGAAAACCTTGCTCAGCGAATATCCGATGTCAATATTGACAAAATGATCGAAGATATCACCGCAGGAATAAGCACCACAGCCGGCCGGGGTGACCGAGCAGTTCTAGGCGCTACAGGTTCGAATCCTGCCTCGGGCATGGATGTGTGTGATGTCCTTAGGTTAGTTAGGTTTAAGTAGTTCTAAGTTCTAGGGGACTGATGACCTCAGAAGTTAAGTACCATAGTGCTCAGAGCCATTTGAATCATTTTTGAACCAACTGTAAACAATACGCGTGATAAAGCTTCAACATCCCATAGTCATACCGATCAACTGACATTCGTTGAACTAATGCGAGAAGAGAGTGTGATGAAACACAGAGTTTTCCAGCCTTTTATACCTGAAAAACGAAATATATAGCCCATGGTATTTCTAAAATCATTCACAGGTGCTTTTCCAGAATCATGGAACGACAGACAGCGAATACAGCTCATATTAAGGTATGTTCACGACGAAGGATCAATTTGGGGTACTGAAATAATAGACAAATTTCACACCTACGCAGATTTCGAAAGGCATTTTTTGAGTAAGTTCTGGTATACAACAAAGACTCCAAAAGAAGATCTGCAACGCCGAACCCTTCAACACCAAGGGAGGAGGTTTGAGGCGTTATTTCGAAAAATATCTACGTAAAATTCAGTATTGGGACACGTCCATTTCAACCAAAGATGTCATCATGATCTTAAAGTCAAAACTTCTTGTATCAATAAGGGAAACATTAGTTAATATGAGTGAAGAGGACCAGGAAGCCTTTCTTTCCGTTCTTGACCATTTGGATATGATCTATGAGAATGTGCGTGCGAGTGCGCGAAATAATTACAATAACGGAGCGCCCGCTTCGCAACAGCACGTAGCAGACTGTGTCAACGGAATGTCGTACCAACAAAACACGGGACAACCAAACGCTCAGCCTTACAACAATCATAATAATTTCAACCGCCGCAGTGGAAAACCATATAGTAAATATCCAAACCAGAATATATACAACCCAATTTATCAAAACACAGCGACAATATGGTAACTCACCAATAAATCAAAACGGTAATTACCAGTATCCGGACAACAGCAAATATAATGGAAATCGTCACAAGGGAAAGAAGTGGAACAATTATAACGGGCCACAACAGTCCTATCAGCCAAGTCACTTCACTCCCTCACATCAAATGAATTCTTTACAGCTTCAAAATGCGACATTTTCTCACCAACTCAACCAACATTTCAGGAACAATAATCAGGACAATCCGCCGCATGCTTTTTTTTAACACCGCCAGTCATAATAGTCAAGGAAACCCGATCATTTTTTACACACAGGCGAACAAAGCATCAAACGCAATGTAAAATGACACGCAAACAAGTGGTGCACAGTTCGAATAGGATACAAACGCAAGTTTTCAGCCTAGTATGACGCAAAATACTAATCAAGTAGAAATAACTGACATTTCAACTCCACCCAAGTCGGAAAACCATTAGCAGTTTCTTTATGCCTTCACGGGGAAGCTGCGGAACAAAATTACAACACCCTGAAGTAGCCTTAGACGACGAGATAAGACAAGCTCTCATATCTTTAACCACTCATGCCAACCTAAGAAAAAGGGCGCATGACAAACACACTAGCAAAGTCTTATCATATCGTATAAATGAACAAGTGCTATTAAAGACCCACTTCAAACCATCTTTGATTCATCATAAGAATCGCAAGAGGCAGCACTTGTATGAAGGACTATTTATTATACTAAAAAAACCGCACATTGGTTGCTATCTATTAGCTGGCCTTGTAGCTGGACGAATAAAAGGATTGTTTCATCACGCAGATTTAAACAAATACCGAATCAGCCATTGAAGATATCTGCTAAGTTAAGCTGCTAAAAATAAATATATAGGTATATAATTATAAGGTGTAAAACTACGTGTGAAGTATACGCATACATAAGAATAATGCACAGGATTAACAGCATGTCGACCTGCCTCCACAAGAGAAGTAATTTATGTGAGCATCTGAAATAAAATACATTTATTGTACGAGAGCAAGATTTGCCTTAGATGTAAGTTAGTTTTAAGTTAATTGAGCCATGAATGGCCACAGCCAAAGAGCTGACAAATAAATAACATAGTAGGGACGTGCTGCCGGCCGGTGTGGCCGAGCGGTTCTAGGCGCTACAGTCTGGAACCGCGTGACCGCTACGGTCGCAGGTTCGAATCCTGCCTCGGGCATGGATGTGTGTGATGTCCTTCGGTTGGTTAGGTTTAAGTAGTTCCAAGTTCTAGGGGACTGATGACCTCAGCTGTTAAGTCCCATAGTTAAAAATAAAAAGAAAAAGGAAGGAAGGGACGTGCTAAGTGTCACCTACTACCACTAGTTTTAAGTATTGCAAAGTTCTCTCCTCTTGAATGAAATTAATTAAAATGATCATTCGGACCAGAAAGATTGCTCGTAAATAAAATTTGATTAAGGTCACTTACTCTTATGAGGTAAATGTTATGTTTGGAGTGTTTGACAACAATTTTTATGAGACCACCTGTGAAAAGCAGCAGACAAAGGCAGCAGCTTAGCGTATAAGAATCAAGTAAATCATTAACGAACCAGGTAGCCGGAAAGAAGTGCGCAACTCAATTATTTTTATTACAGTACGGAGAAAACCGTATGTGTTCATAAGAATTTTACGGCACAGTGCGGCTGAAATACTTACAAAGATCATTTATAGGTAAACTAATTTAGTACCAGAAGCATCTATTTTAGGTCCACGAAATACGACGACTGTTTCTTTCTTTTATCTCAGAACAGAAGATAGCTATCGGGCTCTGTTCACTGCTAATGCATCGTGTAAGTAATTTTAGATATGCATAGAGAAATGCTTGGAGAGCTGGATCAGACGATACTGATACAACCGTATATATTCATTACGCTAACTACTTGTCATGAAAAACTAGGGTGATAATGCACAATTTATGTTAGGCTCATCATTTCATATGTGATGAACATTGTGTTTTCAAATCTCTTCACTCCGTAAAAGTCTATTGTGTTTTCCTCTAATCAATAGCCTTACCTCCCTACCCTACCCAGTAGAGAACTGAATTTTACAGACTGATTACATGCTTGATTATTAATTAGTTAGCCTTCTGCCTCCGAGCAGTGTGTCAGCAGTGCGCAAGTAGCAGTAAGCGGCTTATTTAACGTTCATGTAAGTGTGGTAGTCAAGCTGAAAATTTGTTTGAGTGTTCTTAGCGCACTTGTTTACTTAAATCCGTCAAATCATTGTGTAGTTTCGTAATTAGCAGGGGCAGATTTGCATTTTAATATCTGTGACGTGTGAAGTCGCATAGTCGTATGTCATTTGTTTATTTCTTTCAAATAGTCTTTGTACGTTACTGACAGAACAATTAGCCTTCTGCCGCCGAGCAGTGTGTCA
This sequence comes from Schistocerca piceifrons, assembly GCF_021461385.2. Lineage (NCBI taxonomy): Eukaryota > Metazoa > Arthropoda > Insecta > Orthoptera > Acrididae > Schistocerca > Schistocerca piceifrons. Next base: position 291,504,039 of record NC_060142.1, read on the forward strand.
GCAGTGCGCAAGTAGCAGCATTACTGCATTTACTAGGCAGTCTTGTATTTTAATAACCGTTTAAATTTTGTGTCGAATTGTTTGTGCTCTCTGTAGATTAGTTCAGACGTTCTTTGCACAACAGTATTTAGCATGGATAGGGACTGCGACTGCTGTGTTCGGATGCAGGCTGAGTTGGCATCCCTTCGCTCCAAGCTTCAGGTAGTGTTGGCTTTGGTCACACAGATTGAGGCTGTTGACAAAGGGCATCACTGTGTGGCTCCGGACGGGGGTTTCTCCCGGACGGCCAGCTCGTCCCACACATCCACCGATCGGACTACGGCTATGGCTGCCCGGGATACTGCCCACATTGAGGCTGACGCCTCACCCATTGTAGAGTGGGAGGTCGTCTCGAGGTGTGGCAGGGGACGAAAGACATTCTGGAGGGCTGAACAGAAGGCCTCTCCAGTTTGTCTGACGAACCAGTTTCAGGCTCTGTCTCTGGCTGATACTGATCTTCGGCCAGACATGGCTGCTTGACCTGTTTTAGAGGTTGCCCCTCAGTCTGCAAGATCCGGGTGGTCGCAGAGGGTGGGCTTACTGGTAGTTGGGAGCTCCAATGTCAGGCACGTAATGGGGCCCCTTAGGGATATGGCTGCAAGGGAGGGGAAGAAAACCAACGTGCACTCTGTGTGCATACTGGGGGGAGTCATTCCAGATCTGGAAAGGGTCCTTCCGGATGCCATGAAGGGTACAGGGTGCGCCCATCTGCAGGTGGTCGCTCATGTCGGCACCAATGATGTGTATCGCTATGGATCAGAGGAAATCCTCTCTGGATTCCAGCGGCTATCTGATTTGGTGAAGTCTGCCAGTCTCACTAGTTGGAGAGCTCACCATCTGCAGCATCGCCGACAGGACTGTCAGTGGACCTTTGGTGCAGAGCCGAGTGGAGGGTCTGAATCAGTTGCTGAGACGGTTCTGCTACCGTGTGGGCTGCAGATTCCTCGACTTGCGCCATGGGGTGGTGGAGTTTCGGTTTCCGCTGGATAGGAGTCCACTACACACAGCAGGCGGCTACACGGGTAGCGGGGTTGTGTGGCGTGGACTGGGCGGTTTTTTAGGTTAGATGGCCTCGGGCAAGTACAAAAAGGGCAACAGCCTTAAAGGGTGCAGGGCAAAGTCAGGACATGCGGGTACCTAGCAGCAGTCGGCATTGTAATTGTAAACTGTCGAAGCTTCGTTGGTAATATACCGGAACTTCAAGCGCTGATAGAAAGCACCGAAGCTGAAATCGTTACAGGTACGGAGAGCTGGCTGAAGCCAGAGATAAATTCTTCCGAAATTTTTACAAAGGCACAGACGGTGTTTAGAAAGGATATACTGCATGCTACCGGTGGTGGCGTGTTTGTCGCTATTAGTAGTAGTTTATCCTGTAGTGAAATAGAAGTGGATAGTTCCTGTAAATTATTATGGGTGGAGGTTATACTCAACAACCGAGCTAAGTTAATAATTGGCTCCTTTTACCGACCTCCCGACTCAGCAGCATTAGTGGCAGAACAACTGAGAGAAATTCTGGAATACATTTCATATAAATTTCCTCGGCATGTTATAGTCTTCGGTGGAGATATCAATTGACCAGATATAGATTGGGACACTCAGAGATTTAGGATGGGTGGTAGGGACAGAGCATCGAGTGACATTATACTGAGTGCACTATCCGAAAATTACCTCGAGCAATTAAACAGAGAACGGACTCGTGGAGATAACATCTTGGACCTACTGATAACAAGCAGACCCGAACTTTCCGACGCTGTAAGCGCAGAACAAGGAATCAGTGATCATAAGGCCGTTGCAGCATCCCTGAATATGGAAGTAAGTAGGAATATAAAAAAAGGGAGGAAGGTTTATCTGTTTAGCAATAGTAACAGGAGGCAGATTTCAGACTACCTAACAGATCAAAACGTAAATTTCTGGTCTGACACTGACAATGTTGAGTGATTATGGAAAAAGTTCAAGGCAATCATAAAATGCACTTCAGACAGGTACGTGACGATTAAAACTGTGAGGGACGGGAAAAACCCACCGTCGTTGAACAACAAAGTTATGAAACTACTGCGAAAGCGAAGAGATCTCCACTGCAATTTTAAACGCAGCCAAAACCTCTCAGACAAACAGAAGCTAAACGATGTCAAAGTTAGCGTAAGGAGGGCTATGCGTGAAGCTTTCAGTGAATTCGAAAGTAAAATTCTATGTACCGACTTTACAGAAAATCCTAGGAAGTTCTGGTCTTACGTTAAATCAGTAAGTGGCTCGAAACAGCATATCCAGACACACTGGGATGATAATGGCATTGAAACAGAGGATGACACGCGTAAAGCTGAAATACTAAACACCTTTTCCCAAAGCTGTTTCACAGAGGAAGACCGCACTGCAGTTCCTTCTCTAAATCCTCGCACGAACAAAAAAATGGCTGACATCGAAATAAGTGTCCAAGGAATAGAAAAGCTACTGAAATCACTCAATAGAGGAAAGTCCACTGGACCTGACGGGATACCAATTCGATTCTACACAGAGTACGCGAAAGAACTTGCCCCCCTTCTAACAACCGTGTACCGCAAGTCTCTAGAGGGACGTGTGCAGCTGTACGATAGGGAACACCAAGCTTCATAATTTCCCGAATAGAAACTTGAACTGTTCATCACGTAAACGAAGCCACATTCACTATGTCTCCAAATTAACGGCATTATTAACAGAGAGAAAATGAAAGATCTGAACTTGAGAAAAGAGTAATTACTGTAAAAAGAAAAGAATAACAAGATTTCGAAGTAGGTGTAAACCTGAAGTGCCTTGGAAGCACAAACTATGAATAAGAGACACGTTTCTACTAATTTTTCTTTGTAAATAATTTTTAGACATAATATGTATACCGAATGTTAACTGTACTTTGTAGTAATAATGCAGTCATCAATTTATGGGCACGTATATGGTGCTGAGTGTAAACCGACTATCGACAAGCAATAAACGGACACGTATAAAAGTGGTACGTGTGAACTTTAACATGACGACCAAATACATGTGGACACGAAATAATCATAACGTGTGAACTAAGGGGTGATAACTTTATGGACACATGTGATGGCTCTGAGCACTATGGGACTGAACAGCTGTGGTCATCAGTCCCCTAGAACTTAGAACTACTTAAACCTAACTAACCTAAGGACACCACACACATCCATGCCCGAGGCAGGATTGGAATCTGCGACCGTAGCAGTCGCGCGGTTCCGGACTGCGCGCCTAGAACCGCGAGACCACCGCGGCCGGCGGACAAGTGTGAAATTCCGCGTGTGAAGTAATGTTAAAAGTACTTGTACCACGAAACCACGTTGTAGAAAGCCGAATTGTGCTAGTGAATAAGTGTTGTACTTACCGCAACCGGTACTGTACGCCTTTCCACGAACACATTCTTCGACACAGCTGGGGGAGTCGCCACGTGTGGCTGCTTCCGTAATTCCGAGTCGATGAAAAACTGTAAAAACTCACGAAACGGCTAATATACACCAAACGCTCTGCCTGTCGCAGAACACTGCTGCTAGCGTGGTGAAGCCGTCAAGTTACTATCACGTGACTACGACAAACGGACGTAACACAGAGTACGCTGTGCGCTCAACAATCCAAATCCCTTTGCACAACGAGGGCGGGCGCCAAATATGTTTGAAATACTTTCAATATCAAATTGATAAAACCATGAGTTAAGCACTTATGTACCTTATAAAATCACTAAGACACTAATCTGAAAAGTCTTAAACTCGGCTTTAACAATTGCTACCGAAATTATAGACCAGTCCAAGTAATGACGAAAACGTGTCGATCTAAATAAAACCAGAAAAATAAATAACTAGCGAGAACTAAGCACTCCTAAGAGAATGAGACCTTATGTATATAAACAATTGTTATCCTTACTTAATCCACTTTTCTTTTAGACTAAGTTATTAGTAAGTAAGCACATTCTAGTACAGATTTTCTCTGTATTTGTCATGTGCGAAAACATGAATGGGAGCTCGAACATGTGCCATGTGAAACAGAGACCGCCACCAAACGTCTCAACACGTTGCAGAACCAGTCTTCCAGTTCCTGATCGCAGACCCATTTCCAACGCACCATCACATCCAGACAACCACTTCAACCTCCACAGTGAAAGTGATGCCCTACCTTTCCTCCACTGTGAAGGTGCAATCAATTTCCCTCACTCAAGTGCAGTGCTACCATTTATACACGAAGTTCTACCACTCCCAGTGCAAGTCATACCTACCCAAGTGTAGTGAAACTGTTTTTTGCAGGTTATGAAAGCTACATATCGGTAAAGTGCTACGTGTTTACTACAAGAAATTTTCATCGAATCCACGGTAAAAAAATAAAAAAAAATGTTCCTGTAATATGTCATTGTAAAACAACAATGACGATTCTTTGTAATATATTTTTCCAAGTGTGCACACTGCACCCAGACTTCCTGCGAAGTCAAATAATTCTTGTCTCTTATCGAGAAATGAACTTTTGTTATCTTATATAATGCATTAGTAAAAGTACAGCTCAATTGTCATCCAATTACCCTATGAACAAGCTAGCATCAATTTCAGACGTACGAATATATTTACCTGTTATACTTTATGTCAACCCCTTTGTCTAATGTCATATATGAAATCTATTGTAAAGAATTTTAGCAAGTAATACTAATTTGATTCACGAAAGCAATAATATTACGATTACGATTGAGTCGCGATGATCCTTGCGGAGTCATCACACCTCACGCGGGAAGCAATGCAATATTATTGGATTTCAGCTACTTTGCATATGAGATATTTGTGATAAGAAAAGGACGGCCAAGGTGCTGTAGTTCGTAAAAATGCTAAGCATCACAGCGCGATAGTAAAGAGACGAAATATTTTTATAATGTGCGCCTATACCAAGACGCGCGTCCAGCGTGTAAATACTCTAAATATAAACTATGACCCGCTGGGCGCAGATATTTAAAATCATTGCCGCAGCGCTTGATAGCAAGAAGCTGCGAAACAGAACAAAGAACAATCTATCTCTTGTTAAGAAATATTCTAGAGACTTCATTATGCCTTGTACATTTGGTCGCCGACATTTTAAGACGTACGACATGTTAAGACGTACTACACAGCATTGCTACAAGTTGTATTTTTATTTTGTGTAAAAACTATGTGAAACGACGACAGACTCGGGTGTGGATACAATGTACTTACGCACACGCAAGGACATTTAATTTTAAGAAGGAACGGACAGACAAAGCAGCGATTATTGGACGGCGCCATTTACAAAAGAAATATAAGATCTAAGTCATGCATTTATTGTGTATTTGTCAATGTGTGGAAGTTTAAAGCCAATTTGTTCAAAATATAGTAATATTTACGATGCAGTAATTTTCTTCTTGTTCTTTTCCTTCACTAACCAAAAATGATGTTCAAATTGTATATGAGCTTTGTTACAGGTTCGCTCTTTACCGCGGTGTCTCGATTGTATTTGGCAGACCACTAATGTGTTCAACTTCCGATCTGTTAATCTTTCTCTTTCGAAATTCCAAGAATTTGCTTTCATTTCCATTTTTGTATTCAAATAGGTCGCTTAGGTATTTTCATCGAAGATTCTGATTGCGTGAAGGCAATCCGGCTCGAAAGGTCAATTATTCGCGTAAGCAATCCGTACGTCTCCTGAAAACAATCGAGAACCGACGCATCGGTGATCTCTTTCTTTTAAAGTCATACTAAAAAAACGGCGACACAGGACAGCCGTAAGTACGCAATCTAGCGTTAGGTTGCATTTTGTTAGTAAATATTACCCACCAACAGTTACAGCATCACTATTATTAATAAGCAAGTTCCTAACGCCAGAATGCACACACCCACAGCCGACTCATGAACGATCGGCGAGCCAAAACGCGTCGTCCAGTAGGACGACCGACCGACGATCCACCAAGACCGTAGCCCGGGTCAAGTGATCCGTGGTGGCAATGGTCGGGCGAACCGTGTCGACGCAGACCTCACTGCTGGTCCAACCCGACTGCACTAGTGCCGCATTGCAACTCACCAACTGGCAGGTCCGGACTGCGCTCCAGACGCGTTCCAACTGACTGGCAGACCCGAACTCGCAACACGAACTCGCGATCCCAACTCCCTACGACAGGCAACGACCGGGAAGTAATAGCAGTCAATCAAAGATACTGCGAGAGGGGATATATCGATACGCGTTGCTAACGCCGCTCACGGTCAGGCAAAGCAGCAACTCAGTGACAGTAGTAATTTAATTAACGTAGTGAGGTGGAAGTACGTAAAAACCAGGGTGTAAAATACATGATGGCGGGAACACGAGCCACGCACGGCTCACACATGTATTTATTTGAGGTCATTTTCTACATCTACATTTATACTCCACAAGCCACCCGACGGTGTGTGGCGGAGGGCACTTTACGTGCCACTGTCATTACCTCCCTTTCCTGTTCCAGTCGCGTATGGTTCGCGGGAAGAACGACTGCCGGAAAGCCTCCGTGCGCGCTCCAATCTCTCTAATTTTACATTCGTGATCTCCTCGGGAGGTATAAATAGGGGGAAGCAATATATTCGATACCTCATCCAGAAACGCACCCTCTCGAAACCTGGGAAGCAAGCTACACCGCGATGCAGAGCGCCTCTCTTGCAGAGTCTGCACTTGAGTTTGCTAAACATCTCCGTAATGCTATCGCGCTTCCAAATAACCCTGTGACGAAACGCACAGCTCTTTTAGGATTTCTCTATCTCCTCTGTCAACCCGACCTGGTACGGATCCCACACTGATGAGTAATATTCAAGTATAGGTCGAACGAGTGTTTTGTAAGCCACCTCCTTTGTTGATGGACTACATTTTCTAAGGACTCTCCCAATAAATCTTAACCTGGCACCCGCCTTACCAACAATTAATTTTATATGATCATTCCACTTCAAATCATTCCGTACGCATACTCCCAGTTATTTTACAGAAGTAACTTCTACCAGTGCTTGTTCCGCTATCATATAATCATACAATAAAGAATCCTTCTATGTATTCGCAATACATTACATTTGTCTATGTTAAGGGTCAGTTGCCACTTCCTGCACCAAGTGCCTATTCGCTGCAGATCTTCATGCATTTCGCTGCAATTTTCTAATGCTGCAACTTCTCTGTATACTACAACATCATCCGCGAAAAGCAGCATGGAACTTCCGACACTATCCACTAGGTCATTTATATACATATATTGTGAAAAGCAATGGTCCCATAACACTCCCCTGTGGCACGCCAGAGGCTACTTTACCGTCTGTAGACGTCTCTCCACTGATAACAACTTGCTGTGTTCTGTTTGATCAATACTCTTCAATCAAGCCACACAGCTGGTCTGATATTTTGGAGGTTTGTACGTCAAAGATGATGAAATAATGTTAAGGACAACACAACACCCCGTCGCCGAGAGGAGAACCGACCTGGAGGAGAAGCGAACCTAGGTCCCCTTCAAGGCAATCAGCTACGGAGGCGAACACAGCGTCGTTTAGCTGTAAGGACGGCACGAATAAGAGCGTGGTTGCTTACGCGGGGACTCGGTCACGATCTCGATGTTGACAGCGGCGCGTACCGCGGCCAGCAGCACGGCCACGCAGAAGGCGGTGAGTAGCGATGTCGTGGTCCTCATGTTGCGGCGTTGGCGTGTCTTCTGGCGTCGCAGTGGCTGCCCGCTTTCTCCTGCGTAACGCCCTCCGAGGTAACAGCCCGCGATAGCCGCCTCAGATAAGCCGAGTTGTCTGCCTGTCGTTTCCCCCACCTAACCGTACTCTATAGCCATACTGAATTCCGTTAGTGGCATCTGTGAAAACACGTCTGGCTCGAGTTCATAATAAGTGCTTGTTATGCGATTAAAGATTAGTGTACGGATCTGAAGCGAAATATGATGCATGGTAACTAAAATCCGAGCCTGGTGTGAGATATATGATTTATTGCACACTTTTTCATTAACCACCTACACTGACGGGGCAAAAGTCACACGAACTCGCAACCCGAACCCTCGATCCGAACTCCCTACGACAGACAAAGACCGGGAAGTAATAGCAGTCAAGCAAACATACTACGAGAGGGGATATATCGATAAGCGCTGGCCGGCCGCGGTGGTCTCGCGGTTCTAGGCGCGCAGTCCGGAACCGCGCGATTGCTACGGTCGCAGGTTCGAATCCTGCCTCGGGCATGGGTGTGTGTGATGTCCTTAGGTAGTTAGGTTTAAGTAGTTCTAAGTTCTAGGGGACTGATGACCACAGCTGTTAAGTCCCATAGTGCTCAGAGCCATTTGAACCATTTTTTTGATGCGCGCTGCCAACGCCGCTCACGGTCAGGCAAAGCAGCATGGTTTCAGAAAACATCGTTCTTGTGCAACGCAGCTAGCTCTTTATTCGCACGAAGTAATGGCCGCTATCGACAGGGGATCTCAAGTTAATTCCGTATTTTTAGATTTTCGGAAAGCTTTTGACACCGTTCCTCACAAGCGACTTCTAATCAAGCTGCTGGCCTATGGGGTATCGTCTCAGTTGTGCGACTGAATTCGTGATTTCCTGTCAGGAAGGTCGCAGTTCGTAGTAATAGACGGCAAATCATCGAGTAAAACTGAAGTGATATCAGGTGTTCCCCAGGGAAGCGTCCTGGGACCTCTGCTGTTCCTGATCTATATAAATGACCTGGGTGACAATCTGAGCAGTTCTCTTAGGTTGTTTGCAGATGATGCTGTAATTTACCGTCTAGTAAGGTCATCCGAAGACCAGTATCAGTTGCAAAGCGATTTAGAAAAGACTGCTGTATGGTGTGGCAGCTGGCAGTTGACGCTAAATAACGAAAAGTGTGAGGTGATCCACATGAGCTCCAAAAGAAATCCATTGGAACTCGATTACTCGATAAATAGTACAATTCTCAAGGCTGTCAATTCAACTAAGTACCTGGGTGTTAAAATTACGAACAACTTCAGTTGGAAAGACCACATAGATAATATTGTGGGGAAGGCGAGCCAAAGGTTGCGTTTCATTGGCAGGACACTTAGAAGATGCAACAAGTCCACTAAAGAGACAGCTTACACTACACTCGTTCGTCCTCTGTTAGAATATTGCTGCGCGGTGTGGGATCCTTACCAGGTGGGATTGACGGAGGACATCGAAAGGGTGCAAAAAAGGGCAGCTCGTTTTGTATTATCACGTAATAGGGGAGAGAGTGTGGCAGATATGATACGCGAGTTGGGATGGAAGTCATTAAAGCAAAGACGTTTTTCGTCGCGGCGAGATCTATTTACGAAATTTCAGTCACCAACTTTCTCTTCCGAATGCGAAAATATTTTGTTGAGCCCAGCCTACATAGATAAGAGAAATCAGAGCTCGAACAGAAAGGTGTAGGTGTTCGTTTTTCCCGCGCGCTGTTCGGGAGTGGAATGGTAGACAGTATGATTGTGGTTCGATGAACCCTCTGCCGAGCACTTAAATGTGAATTGCAGAGTAATCATGTAGATGTAGATGTACTTCCTACTACCGTGTCTGATCTCCTTTTGCCCGCCGTAGTGCCGCAAATAGACGTGGCATGGAAGCAACAAGTCTTTGATAGTCCCTTGCAGAAATATTGAGCTATGTAACCTCTATAGCAGTCCATAATTGCGGAAGTGTTGTCAATACAGGATTTTGTGCACGAACTGACCTCTCGATTATGTCCCAAAAATGTTTAACAGAGTTCACTTCGAGAGCGATCTGGGTGGCCAACTCATTCCGCTCCAACTGTCCAGAATATTCTTCAAACCAATCGCGAACTATTATCACGCAGTAATATGGCGCATTGTCATCCATTAAAATTCCATCGTTTCTTGGGAACATGAAGACTATGAATGGCTGCTAATGGTGTCTAAGTAGCCGAACATAATCATTTTTCAGTCAATGATCGGTACAATTGTACCAGGGGATCACACAACCCAAACTATTACGGAGCCATGACCAGCTTGCAGAGTGTCTTGGATCTACGGCTTCGTGGGGTCTATACCACGCTTTAAGCCTGCCATCAGCCCCTGAAAACGGAAATCGGGACTCATCTGATCAAACCACTATTTTCCAGTCGACTAAGGTCCGACCGATGTGATCACGAGCCCGAGAGAAGCGCTGTAGGCCACGTGCTATTAGCACGTCTGCTGCCGCAGCTCTTTCACGCCAAATTTCGCCGACTGTCCTAACGAATACGTCCGCCGTGCGTCCTACATTGATTTCTACAGTTATCTCACGCAGTGTTGCTTGTCTGTTAGCACTGACAACTCTATGCAAACGCCGCGTTTTCCGTTGTTAGAGGCAATGGCTAAGATCTGGTATTCTTGTATTCTTGGCACACTCTTCACACTGTGGATCTCAGAATATTGATTTCCCTATCGATTTCAGAATTGGAATGTCCGATACGTCTAGCTTCAACTACCATTCCGCGTTCAAAGTCTGTTAATTTCCGTAGTGCGGCTACGACCACAGTGGAAACCTTTACACACAAATCACCTGAGTGCAAATGACAGCTCCGCCGATCTACTGCACTTTTATACCGTGTCTACACGATACTACTTCCTTCTCTATTTGTGCCTATCCTATTTCATGAGAGCGGTTCTAGGCGCTTCAGTCTGGAACCGCGCGACCTCTACGGTCGCACGTTCGAATCCTGCCTCGGGAATGGATGTGTTTGATGTCCTTAGGTTAGCTAGGTTTCAGTAGTTCTAAGTTCTAGGGGACTGATGACCTCAGATGTTAAGTCCCATAGTGCTCAGAGTCATTTGAACCTATTTCATGACTTTCGTCATCTCAGTCTAGAACAAAAAGTGTTGAGTAGCCTGAAACTTGATTCCTATGCATGTTGGGTTACTTCCCTGTGTGCCCTGTGCGAGGCGATTATCGGAGGACGCGGGACAGTGCATTTCCGGTTGGGCGCTGCACTTCTCCGAATTCTGAGGGGTTCGCACAATAGGCTTAAGGGCCTGGCAGGACGACTGACGTCGGTCGAGTTTCGGCTATTGTAATCAGGGCGAACCGACCTGCGAGACGTCTGAGTGTCACCGCAGTTTATGTGTTTACCGAATTTCTAGGCATGTCGTTTTCGTAGTCGGTCAAACAGCAAGTTCAGTCCCCTCAGCTGAATAGCAGAGGCATAATTGGTCAGCCTAAACTGAGGCTAGTTGAAGTCATACAGCCCTGCTGGATATTGGAGGAAACGGTCGCTATTGGCGCGAATGATGTTCTGAGACAGTGTGGGGGAATTTTGGAATCAGAAGTGAATGCTGAATCGCGGTTTTCTAGGAGATTAGGGAGTTGAGCAATGCTGGCTTCGCTCTTGCATCGCATCACAGAGTGAGAATTCAAGATCTTATCTACGTCGGAGTCGGACAGTCTTGCGACTTGGTCGTACGTTTTCGGAAGAACTTAGAATTTTCGGACAGCCCTCGAGGCCAGGGGTTGACACATAGTTGCTGCATGGCAGAAGCCGGGGCCTACATCATCAGGGCCGGCCGCTGTGACCGAGCGGTTCTAGGCGCTTCAGTCTGGAACCGAGCGACCGATACGGTCGCAGGTTCGAATCCTGCCTCGAGCATGGATGTGTGTGATGTCCTTAGTTAGGTTTAAGTAGTTCTAAGTTTTAGGGGACTGATGACCTCAGATGTTAAGTCCCATAGTGCTCAGAGCCATTTGAACCATACATCATCAGGACGCTGCCTACCGACGACGTGCTGCAGATTTCAGTACTGGTACAGTATTTTGCGGCTCCGGCATTGTAGGACCTTATCAATTTTATACTGAATCCCTCAGCAGCACGCGCGCTCGCTTTGCAAAAGTCCACCTTGCTTGTTTCTCCATGTGGTCACATTTGAGCTCTCACCACTAATAGCGATACTGCTATATAGTCGTGAGATTAATATTTGATTCATTAGGACCTCAAGTCATTATCGTCAATCTATTGCATCACAGAGAGTAGGAGCCCCTTGTTGTCGACCCAACTCTTATTGTCATAATATTTCAGTATACCCTTTCCTTTAACCTACTGTTTGTGTCGGTAATCATCAGCATTTATGTTCTGATGTATAATAAATCTCATTGTAATATTTAATCCCCATATCATTTCGTAGATGTATGCAGAATCCCATTTCCTGTTGTATACTGTGATAAAGTCCTCTTTTTTCTGAGTAGATTACGATTTTTATTAAATTATTGTGAGTGTGCACTCCTTATTTTACCAACTAGCAGGATCCACCATCATTTCCTTCCGTTACCGTTCTGCTCATAATTAATTAGCTGGTAGATAAGGAGGGGGTGGAGTGAATGTCTCGTTCTCATACAAAATTCGTCTGAATTAAAGAGGTACAAACTCTTTTTCCACCCCGGCACCTCGCACCGCAGCGGCCTCAGCGCCAGTTTGGATATCACCATTTTTCCATGCACGGTATACTTTAATCACAGCGGCACGGGAATTGTTTACAAACATAGCTGCTTCCGCCCTCGACCCCTAAGCCAATGATCATGCCCTTTTTCGACGTCTGATAAATCGCTCCGTTTCCGCTCTATGACAACGAATGCATTGTTTCCCGCTTCCTCCCCCCCCCCCCCCCCCCCCACCACCACAGATACTCCCACTCCCCACCCATCGGCTGTCTCTGTGAGTAGTTACTGGATGTTGACGTCACAAGATGTGCCTGGACCTTGTAATGCACCCTGCATACGTGCCTTCCATTGCCCAGTGCTATGCTGTAGTTCGTAGTTGAGTGGTCAGCGCGACAGAATGTTAATCCTAAGGGCCCGAATTCGATTCACGGCTAGATCGGAGATTTTCTTGCCTCAGGGACTGAGTGTTGTGTTGTCCTAATCATCATCAGCATTTCATCCCCATTGACGCGCAAGTCGCTAAAGTGGCGTCAAATCGAAAGACTTGCACCCGGCGGACGGTCTACCCGACGGGAGGCCCTAGTCACATGACATTTATTTATCAGTTTGCATCCAGTTCAACAGCGGGGCCTTTTCTGCTTTTACGAGTCCCAAAAGCTGAAGTGTTCCATTCAATACACTCTTCACTTTAGGGAAAGATAGCGATCCCATCATTTATGCACCAGCATGTGAACTCTCATCATATTCCGTTCTGTCAATAAGCTGTTTTCTCCCCAATTCAATTCAGCACCTCTTCATTACTTAACTGACTATTCATCTAATCTATAGTATTTATCCGTAATACCGCATTTCAAAGGCCTCTGTTTCCCTTTTATCCGTACTGTTTACGTGCCTCGTTCTACTTCCATATATAGTTACACTGCAGACAATTTCGTTCGGAAAACACTTCCTAGCACTTAAATTTACATATTACGCTGGCATATTTCTCTTTCCCGAAAAAAGATTTTCGTATTATTGCCATTTTACAGTTTTCATTCTCTCTTCTTCTTTCGTCTTAAGTTATTTTTCTCTCTAAACAGCAAAACTGGTATATTACTTTTACGTCTCATTTCCTAATGTAATTTGTTTTTGCTTTTATTGATTTTCATTTTATTACGTCTTTGCTTCAGGATGTTCGAAATTCTCAAGAAAGTAGGTGTAAGCTATGCAGGAACGTGGGTAAAACACAGGTTGGTCGGAAACCGTCTGAAGAGCTTTTAAGCGTGATGCAGGGTACGTAGTCTTGAAAAATAATTTTTAAGAAAAAAAATTCGATACGTTGCTCAGTTTCCTGGTTAATTAGCATTGAAGTTAACCAATCAAGTCGTTGCGCGCTCAAATTAAAGTGACGCTACAGATACAGTAAGTGTCTGCTGTTCTCATTGTGCAAATGATAGAGCACGCGACTGCTGTTCGGTTTTATGAAATCAGTCGAAGACACTTGGTGACACCGTCTCCGGCGGGCCGCTTGAATTTGCGCGCGAAACGACCTGTTTGGCTAACGTCAGTACTAATTAACTCGGAAACGGCTTATCGATTTCTTTCTTAGCAGTTATTTCTCGGCACAACCTATCCAACAACACCCCTAAAAGATTTTCAGACTAATTATCCTGTATGTGTACAATAACCAAGAGGGGACAATAACAACGGAAGACCAAGAATGAAGTGCTGGTTGACAAAAATAAAATAAAAGAAGTGGGATTAAAATTCAGGATGAAGATATACCAATGATATGATTCCCTGGTGACATTGCTATCCTCTGTGAAAGCGAGAAAGATGGTAGACCTGCTGATTCGAATGAACAGTCTAATATGCTGACACTATGGACTTGGAGTAAACCAAAGAAAGACTGTTACATGGAATAGATGAGGAGAGGAACATGTGAGAAATATTTAGAAGACGAAGAGACTGGAGGATAGTAAATGTCTTAAGGCGTCTAGGAATAACTTCCGTGGTACATGAGGGTACTGTAGAAGGTGGACATTGCAAGGAGAAAGCAGAGATTAGAATACATTTGGCAAGTAATTCAATGCTATTCTGAGCTGGAGGAGGCTGGCATAGGAGGAATTCGTGACGCGCTGCATCAAATCAGTCATAAGACATATAAAACAACGCTCAAATGGAAGATTCTGAAATAAAATGGAAGGTATCGAAATAATCACCAATGATTTCTGAATATTATAAACGGAAAAATCACCCAGAGATTGTGTGAGAATGGCACAACCATGGAAATGAACTGTGGTGGAAGACTGTGGCGTTATATGCCCTAAGGAATAAAAGCCTCTTGAACGTAATTCACTGAAATGAATGACTGGAACGGGATGAAATCACAGAAGATAAAAAAGCAAAGTATCACTGAGTACCAGTCAAAAATGCTGAACTTCAGTGATAACAGCAGTGTAAATAAGGCCTGGAAACATCCTCAGATATAGCGCATTGGACTCGCTTTCGGGAGGACGATGGTTCAAACTCGCATCCGGCGTTCAGATTTAGGTTTTCCCTGAATCCGTAAATCGCTCTAGGAAAATACCGAGGTGGTTTCTTTGAAAGGGCGGCCGATTTGCTTCCCCATCCTGTCACCATCCGAGCTTGTGCTCCGACTCATATGACCTCAATGTCGAGGGGAAGTTAAACCCAATCTTCCTTCCTTCCTTCAGATATTGCCAACGTCTAACGCTACCGCTCGTGTAAAGCAGAACGTACTGTTTCGAGTACCGCTGTGGCACAAATTTTAATTAGTCGCGAGATATTCATTTGTATCACGAATTACTATTGATTCTCAGTGTCGGTCACCGACTCTTCGTTCGGTATCGGTCGAAAGGGAGAGGACCGTTACCCATTTGGCGCCAGTTTCTCAGGTTAGTCACTTATCGTAAGGCTCTTCCACAAACAACACATTATGCGGACGTCAGTCTGATGTTTTCACTGCGGATACTGCTCAGGGAGACGTCTTCGGAAGAAAACATTTGGCGTGAAGTGCTACATGCCTTAATCTTGCAGATAGGTTGGAGAACTTCAAAAAACAAGTGGATAGCTATAAGTTGTATGTAGTGGGAATTAGTGGCAGGAAAAACAGGATTTCTGTTCAGGTCAAAACTGAGCAGAAGTAATGCATTAATATGTCAAATAATGAAAAAGAAAACAAGACGCTGATAACTTCGCCGTTGAGCCTCCTACACACACACAACCAAACAGGAAAGTGGGAACAGAGAGGAGACACAAAGCCCTGGTTAGCTGTGTATTACGTGTATGCATGCTTATTATCTCTGCAAATGATGAAGAGGTGGAAAATATATATGACAGCAGAAATACATTGTCAGACAAAAAGAAGCGACGCATCACGAAGGAATTATCCGAATGCGACGAAAATCGGTAGACATGACGTACACGTACAGGAAAACAAATGATTACAAACTCAGAAAAACTGAATGATTTTTTCAATACAAAGAGCTTCACAAACTGAGCAAGTAAGCCGGCCGAAGTGGCCGTGCGGTTAAAGGCGCTGCAGTCTGGAACCGCAAGACCGCTACGGTCGCAGGTTCGAATCCTGCCTCGGGCATAGATGTTTGTGATGTCCTTAGGTTAGTTAGGTTTAACTAGTTCTAAGTTCTAGGGGACTAATGACCTCAGCAGTTGAGTCCCATAGTGCTCAGAGCCATTTGAACCATTTTGAGCAAGTAAATAACGTGTTGGTCCACCTCTGGCACTTACGCATCCAATTATTCGGCTTTGTATTGATTGTCAGAGTTGTTGAATGTCCCGTGGAGGGATTTAGAGCAAACTTCTGTCCAATTGGGCACGATAGACAGTCAAAATCACGATTTTGTTGGAGGGCCCTGCCCATAATGCTCCAAACGTTGGGGAGATATCCAGAAATCTTGGTGGGCTAGGTAGGATTTGATAAGCACGAAGACAAATGGTTCAGATGGTTCAAATGGCTCTGAGCACTATGGGACTTATCTGCTGAGGTCATCAGTCCCCTAGAACCTAGAACTACTTAAACCTAGCTAACCTAAGGACATCACACACATCCAGGCCCGAGGCAGGATTCGAACCTGCGACCGTAGTGGTCGTGCTGTTCCAAACTGTAGCGCCTAGAGCCGCTCGGCCACTCCGGCCGGCCAGCACGAAGACAATCAGTAGAAACTCACATCATGTAAAGGCGGTCATTGCCTTGCTGTAATGTAAGCCCAGTATGGATTGCCGTAAAGGACAATAAAATGGGCACCGCACATGACAGCCAAAGGGCTTCCGCTATGAAAAAGAAAATTGCGTCCCAGACCTTCATTTCTGGTTGTCGGTCCCTGTGGCGGGCGACAGTCAGGTTTGTATGCCACCACTGTCCAGGGACACTCAGGACTCGTCTTTGCTAGACATCAGGGCTCAGTTCGAAGTAGGACTCATCACTGAAGACAATTCTCCTCCAGTCAATGAGATTCCACGTCGAAGACGTGCCTGCAGATCCCATAGATAGTGGTGGGACACCAACATGACTCTCGCCCACCATGTAGTCCGGCATCCAGGAGTGATGGTCCGGGGTGCCATTTCTTTTCGTAGCAGGATCTCTTCGGTTGTCTTCCAGTACAGCGGTACGTCGATAAAATTCTACACCCCGTTTTGTTGACCTTCATGATGAGGCGTCCTCGGCTCGTATTCCCCCCGCGAGAGTTTCTACTACTTGTAGTCATGCTTGCCAAACCCTACATTTGCCGGCAAGGTCTCTGGATCTCTCCCCAAATGAGAACAGAGCAATTTTTTATTATTATTCCACAAAAGCAGTAACACAAATGGCTACAATGAAATGACATAAATAAGGTGACAGATAACTGCAGTCATAAATTACAGCATTCAAATAATGAGGAATCATGTTCAGTCTGTAGCAGCAGCACACATTTACCACCTCCTCTGTCACCTTCAACTGGTGGCAGTTCAGCAAGCACATTTCTTCTTCTGCAGCCGGTTCCTCATCATCATTTCCCAGACCCAAATTAATCATTCAGTAAATCCTTGATGTGTGTTCCTTGCAGGGTAAATTACGTGGATAGAAGAGCAGTCCCGAACAGTGACATCGCAAAATCCTTCACTGCCTTCATATTTTTTGTCAGTTCCAGCCTTCTAAAATCATCCTTAGGGAGTTCAAGGTCTTCCTTTATATCAGACACCAGATGTTTGCCGTCATATTCTTGTATCTGCTGTACTGCTGATTTATTTTTCATGTGTGACTTGCAGGTGAGGTTAGGGACGGGAACGTGACCCAAGCCATCCCCTCTCTGTGAGGAATCCAGTTCCTAACACATACCCATTCTGTTGAAGACAATTCTGAGCATGTTACTATATTTCTTATTGTGATTCTGATACTTGTATTCAATATGTTCATCGCTCCCAATATTGATAAAAACGTATCTTGTATATTTCCCCATTAACCAAATTGCTGCGTTATTTTTTGCCTGAGGGTAGTAACTTTCTTCTGCTCTGAAGAAAATGTTAGTCGGTACATTGTTTGCTTAAGTTCTTGTTGTTTGAGCAATTTTCTCCCTGGTCCACCTACAGTTGATAATCCGATCTCCACATGTGTAACGATGAGGCACACTATCAACGAGGTTGAATTTGCTGCAAAGGTTGGTGTCACTTAAACCGATGGCAAAGAGACGCTCATTAGTGCTGATGATGCTATTGACTACCTTGTACTACGCTTTTCTCACGTCAGACGAAAGAACATCACTACTGATGTTTTTCCAGACCACATTCCTTGCTATTCCAGCATATTTAGTTTCTATGTTATTTTTCCTTTCATGTTTCCGTCTTTCAGCCAAAATCGTCTTTGCTGTAACATATTTGGAGTTTAAAAGCTTTTTGCTGAGATAGCTTAGTTCAAGATAATACTCCCTAATGTGATTTAGCTTAAAACTTATTTTTTGTATATTTATCAGCGGCTCTACACTTTCTGGCCTGACTCGTATAGTTTTGCTGTAATGCACCCTGGATCGTTACACATTATGCTCCATGTTCGTTTGACATACAGTGCCAGCGCTTTAGACTTGATGTCGGTTAGACCCATTTTCGGTTAGACCCATTCCACCATTACTTGGATCCAAAACTGCTGCCTTCACCGGCACTCGAAACAATTCCCCTTTCCACAAGAACTTTGCTAAGGTGGACATGATCGTCTTACCCACAATTGATGGAATGGAGAGCACCTGTGCTACGTAGTAGGGCCCTCCGACCAGCTCCGACCAGCTTTTGTCGATCTAACGCACCAGTTTTACAGACTTTGGCACGATAGCCCTCAGGAGGACATCCAACAACTGGTTGAATAATGGCCAGAGCACAATTTTTTCATTGCGAACATTTGGTATAAGAGTCATGGGAGAATTTTGCATCTGTGGAAGGGATTCGGAGACACCGGAAGATCTGAGAAGATTTTACAGTAACACATAGCCGTCCTCATTGGACTGAAAAGAGACTTATACGAGGAGCTGGCGGCGTCAAGGCGAGGAATTCCATGTTCCACTACACTGTGAAGCGTGGAATGAAGAATTTGGCGTGGCAGATTTTTGCTTAGTGCAGAGAAACGACATCGTTTTTACTTCACAAGCGGAAATTATGAGCCACCGTATTGCATGAAGCTTACCTTTACATTTCGTATATTTTCTTTTCATTACAGAGTACGTGATAAAAATATAATCTGTTTCGAAGCATTTGCAAATTTAGGATCTCCCGAAAATGCGTCGTTTTACATACGATTTGTAATAATAAAATTAGAAGGAAATACGTATCGGTACGTAAAAGCTTCCCATGTTTGATGTTTTTAGTGTCATAACTTACCTGCTATCAAAGTACGCCGTTTCAGTGCTGCGGCGCAATGAAAATCGATCAAAAGCGCGTCGTTCTGGTACAATTGGTCATAATTAAATATCATCTTCACACAGTGTATACAGATGCCTCGCTCCCATGTCGAAGACGTAATATAATTTGATAGCATCGTGAGGTATGAAGAGATGACATGAACATCCCCTAACAATACTTCTTTTTCACTTTTTCTTTTCTAAAAGGTTCTGGGTCCGTCTTAATAATTTAATACAAGAGTTACATGCAACAGTCGCTGTTAATTATCATAAACAGCCCAGCTCTTACTGCATAATACAATGATAGAAATGTTTCCCCAGTGGCAAGGAGTCTTAACGTGACTGCTAGTCTATCTCGGAAAGTAAACAAAAGTTACATGCTCGAAGTTTTTGCTATTATGAAACTTTGTGTAAGGTATATACACTTGTGTCTTGGTTGTATGGACTGTCTCATTTTTGTGTATTCCTGGGAGATACCTTTTTCAGTTATAGTGAGCAGCTTCCTCTCCTATTCAAATGAAATTACGAAACAATTTCGATCTTGAAATCTGTGTTAAGAAGTAGTTCAGAGGTGTTGGTAGTCAATGCACTATCGAGAAAATGGATAATTATGCATGAGCAAATTGACGTTAGACTCTATTCTTTCACAACATACAATTTAAAAGCGAAAATGAGACGAAGATACAATCTAGCTAACGAATAACTTCTAGTAGTATGTAAGTATCTCAGATCGTTGTACAACATCATGTAGAGTTCCTCTACCAGGAATTCGCTTTTCAAGCCATCGATGGGTTCAGAATCCTCTTCGTGATTTTCTCCGCTCTTCTTCTACTTTCGCTAACAGAAAGCAACTATTTTACAAACGCCCATTGTCGCACAGAAACTGTGTGGTTTACGCGCCAGACACAACCGTCAGCTGCCGCTGGAGAGCGCTGAGATCGCAAATCACGTTCCTTGAGATGTAGCAGGTCATTTTAGACTGTGCAGCAACCACGACAGACAGCACATCTGGCGGGCTTCCCGATGAGGAACACGTCCCACGTGAGTACGGCTTCACATGTGGACAAAGCACGATTCTCGATAATACAGGGTGTACATAAAGTCTGGGAACACTTTCAATTATTTATTGCACAAGAACCAAACACTGTACAGATAACATACATATTTTGAAGAGAAACTCTGAAAGTTTTTTTTTTTTTTCATATTGCGCCACAGCGTACCTTGGTAACTTGCCGATAGTCAGCGCTAGTCGCAAACATGGCGAGTTCAGTTGCGGAGCGAGCTTTCTGTGTGTTGGGGTTAGACAAAAATAAGTGTGCTACAGGTGTTGGGACTGGTATGGCAAGAATTCGATTACCGTATTGACGTTTGCTGGGTCATTCATGTTTCGCATATCGAATGTCTGTAAAAAAACTTTCAGAGTTTCTCTTCAAAATGCAATATGTGTGACATAAGTACAATGTTTAGTTCTTGTGCAGTAAATAATTGAAAGTGTTCCTGGACTTTATGTACACCCTCTGTATCTGTCACTAAGTAATTTGCTAATAATCGAAATAACCACAACCATAATGCACGCCATGCATTATTCAGGCATAGATTTCTGTGGGCTTTCTATGAAGACACAGAATCGAAATATTTATTTTCTTCGAGATAAAAAAAAATTATTGATCGTGAGAAGAATGAGGGTACAACAGCAAGTTTATGATGTGTGTTAGTTGTACAAAAAACAATCAGGGGCCGATGGAGGAAGAGAATAAACTTGGAAATTTTGTAAACACGTTTGTAAGTGATGTGTGAATGGATAGAAAAAGAACACAACTAGGAACAGAACAGTGAACTGCACGTACTTCTTTATACGTTCTTTTAACAAAGCGAAGCGAAGGTGTGCCATTTTCCGGGCATTAAAGTATAAGCTCCGAAATTTCTCTTTCATTTACATGGCTACAACGATTTTATTGCTTCCGATGGATGGGTTTCAACGTACACTCCTGCTCATAAATTTGGGATAATTGCAGAATTTGGTGCCACACAACGTGGCACTACACAAAACTGGCGCTAATAGCATAGGCACGTAGGGAACACACACGACACAGATCTGTACGTCCACGGTATTGGTGATAAGCTGAAAAAACCGTCCCGAAACACATGTGCTACAAAACGCCACTGTTTCCTGCCCATGTACCCCGACATCAATATGGGATATGATCACCATACACAAGTACACAGGCCGCACAACGGGTTGGCATATTCTGGATTAGGTGGTCGAGCAGCTGCTAGAGTATAGCCTCCCATTCTTGCACCAGTGCCTGTCGAAACTTTAGAAGTGTCCTAGGGGTTTGAAGAGGTGCAGCGATACGTCGCCCGAGAGCATCCCAGACGTGCTAGATGGGGTTTAGGTCTGGAGAACAGGCAGGCCACTCCATTCACCTGATGTCTTCTGTTTCAAGGTACCCCGCCACGATGGTAGCTCGGCGGGGCCGTGCGTTATCATCCATCAGGAGGAAGGTGGGACCCACCGCACCCCTGAAAAGGTGGACATACTGGTGCAAAATGACGTCCCGATACACCTGACCTGTTACAGTTCTTCTGTCAAAGACATACAGAGGTGTACGAGCATCAATCATAATCCCACCCTACATTATCAAACCGCGACATCCATACAGGTCCCTTTCAAGGACATTAAGGGGTTGGTAACTGGTTCCTGCTTCACGCCAGATGAAAACCCGGCGTGAATCACTGTTCAGATTATACCTGGACTCGTCCTTGAACATAACCTGAGACCACTGCTCCTATGACCAGGCTTTACGGGCTCTCCTGTGACCAGGGGTAAGTGGAATGCACCTTGCAGGTCTCCGGACGAATAAACCATGTCTGTTTAGTCGTCTGTAGACTGTGTGTCTGGAGATAACTGTTCGAGTGGCTGCGGTAAAGTCCCTAGCAAGGCTACTTGCAGTACTCCGTGGCCGTCTGCGGGCACTGATGGTGAGATATCGGTCTCCCTGTGGTGTTGTACACTGTGGGCGTCCCGTACTGTAGCACCTGGACACGTTTCCTCTCTGCTGGAATCATTGCCATAACCTGAGATCACACTTTGTGGCACACGGAGGGTCTGTGTTACGACCTGCTGGGTTTGACCATCCCCCAGTCCCCCTAGTATTCTACCCCACATAACGTCATCAATATGTGTTCTTTGAGCTGCAGCGTGCTCCGACATGCAGCAACACACCTCTACTTATGTGGACTGTTGCCAGCGTCACCGTTCGACGACCGCAGGTCAAATGCACCGCATGGTGATACCCCGAGGTTATTTAAACCCGTAAACCGCCCACCAGAGCTTTGTTTCACCATGTAGCAGCATTATCCTTAAGGTATGAGCATGAGTGTGGAAATGTCAGCATGGAATTAGCCAGACGAGCATTGATGGAGAAGCAAGTTCTTATGGTGATGAATATTCTTCATAGTTTTCTGAAATTTTATACAAAGTAATGGTAGGCGAATATTTAATGAACATCAAGGTATAATTGTGACTTAATAATATATACTACCGTATAACACTGCACTGTGTGCTTTTCCAAACCTTCTGTTCCCGCCTGACGTAAATTGTTCGAACATTTTACACGCCGGGAGAATCTCAAGGCCCACGTTCTGTCATATTGTTTATGGTTATGCGCAACTAATCAGTACATGTACTTACCAATTTTAATGGTTCGTTGCCTGATGCTCCACATTTCCGTATCACATTCAGGACCATACGTAACAATGTTTAATTGCCTTGTAGCAAGCAGCCTGGCGCAGAGATCTATGAATTAAATGAAATTGACAGTATAAAAACTGACTATTCCAAAAATTAAAGTCTCAGTGTGCATTCAATTTAATCAAAATCGCAGACATAATGTGGATTCAGACATTACGTTTTGGCACGCATCTTGTTGGTATATTGTGTTGAAATCTAATACGAAGGTGATGAAGACCAGCTGAAAGAAGAAAATCGACTGGGTCAACACAAAAATTGTGAAAATTCAGTAGTGTAAGAAATGAAATAATTCTGTAAACTTGGAAGAAAGATCACACAGGAAAGTTGGAGCACACAGATATCAGAAGCACACAGACATCAGAAGTAGACTCGCGAAGGCAAAGAATAGATCCGTATACATTATAAACAGGGACACGTGTGTGTGTGTGTGTGTGTGTGTGTGTGTGTGTTCGTTCTACATTTCCTCCTAAATATCTGGACCGATTTCAACCAAACAAGGTACACATTTCCGTCAGGCAACAATGGCGGTAGGGGTAAGACCCACCTTCACGAGATATGACGTCATAAACACTGAGATACACGAAAAACTGAAGCATTGTGCATGACGTTTAAACTTATTACCTCTTTATTAATAGCTGTTTTTTCAATATATTTCGCTGATAGTATCCTCGTTTGTCACTGAATGTACAGTACCTACACAAATAGTTCAAGAGATCTAACTATAAACACTGAGATGCTTGAAAAAAATGGGCCTCATGGATAAAGCTTCAATACATTTACGCTTTATTACTGACACGGTTCCCGGTTAGGTTTTCTATTATTTCCCTAAATCGCTTAAGGCAAATGCCGAGATAGTTCCTTCGAATGGGCACGGCTACTTTCCTTCTCCATCCTTCCCTGATCCGAGCTTGTACTCCATCTCTAATGACCTTATTGTGGACAGGATATTAAATACTAATCTTCTTCTCCTGAAAACCCCTTATTTGTTACTGTGTTTGATGGGGAACGTTTTTGTTTTAACTTTATATTATGTGCAATTGTTTTTTGTTTGTATTTTGCAATGTTCTTTAATAGTAATGACTTTGTGTTATCCAAATTTTCTGTGTGTGTGTTGTTGAGCAGATGGTGTTCTTAATCAGTTTTACTTTAATCCAAAGAAAAAGTAAACCACTTAATCTAGAAAAGCAGTATGTAATGCCTATAATGAAATCAATCCCTCTGTAATTTACATAGTCTTGTGAGCACCGGGTTCTATGTCCCTGTGTAATAAACTGATAAAATTCCCTATGCAAATAAACAAATGAAATACATTTTTATTAGCTGTGAGTCGCAACGGATGTAATCTTGATATTCAGTTCTCTCCACAGTAGGCATACATAATATTCAGTCTTGGCTCAGCGAAGTGCAGTGCCGGCCGTAAAATAGATTCATACAAAGAATGTCACACGACATGGTACAGGGTGAGGTACTGATAACAGGATATGCTAAGACCGAATTCTTCAGTTCGAAAATTGTATTCAAAATTAAGTTTCTCCTCCACAAAATCTAATATGAAGCATTTTACATTAACTTCCAAATCAGTGAACTTCCCAATTGTTCCACAATTCTCACTTACTGACGTAATTAAAGGCACGTGGAACGTTACATGACAAAAAATCCAACATCTTTTAACAAAATAGATTCCAAAATTCAACTTATCATTATCAGGATTACAAAACACACAAAATATTACAAATCGGGTATACGTAATCAACCTATACATTAAATCTGATGGCAAATACTTGGTTCCTACGTTCAAGGGTCAGTACTGTTAGAATTAACAAAATCCACGTTGCGCTGCTGCATACTTAAAAGGAAATATACAAAATTTCATTATCTTACAAAACTATATTATGCTGCGTCCATAGGCCAACGGCTAAATTCTCACAGCTAGCCACTAGCTTTAAGTCTTACACCCTACCTCAGGCAATAACTTTCCTTCAGTGGTATTAAAGATACAATTTCTTCTACATGTGATCACCATTTCATGTCATTTTTCATGAAATATATTACAAAGTCGGGCTCCACGGACAAGTGGACCCCTCACATAAACCTCCAGTGGGGTTTGTTAAATTTGCCATACGGTTTGGTTGTGCAATGGTCACCAAATGTAGGGAAAATGTTTTATATCAGAATTTACAATATGAATAATAGGTATTACATAATCATTACAATATAATCCTAAAGACAGTACAAATCATTGAACTCTTGAGCAAGGTGGTGCTCTGGTGCATAAGTAGTAAATGTTAAGTCTGCTCATACCATATACAAAAAGTTGTAGATTCACGTAGCTAGAAGGTGCATAACATTAGTGATACTGAGGTTAAAGTATATTACTAACTGTCAAGAAAATGATGGGTAAATGGTTAAGGAAAGGTTGGTGCATGGCTGAAGCTTATAACTATGTAGACATGGTTGCATTATAAAGTCCAATTTTTTGCAGTCTCACATCTGAGCATTAGCCATAGTAGGTTGGTCCGGCGTCCAAGAACAGCTAAACAAGTCACCATAGAGTCATTCCAGTACAAGGGTACAGTTGGCACCTGCCACCATATTTGCCAGCACCCAAAGTTGGCTGTTCTCAGTACGTCAGTATTGTGACTATCATCATCATCACTACATTTTAAATTGAAGATTCTTCATCGATTCATATTGTGCATAACGACACTGAAGTACGAAAGCTGACATCCAATAGCTCCTATGCCATGAGTAGAGGGAGGAAATTGGATGATGGAAGGTGGGAAGCAATAAGACAGGTAAGGTAGGGGAACATGTCCTGATAAATGTAGCAAAATATCTACGTAAGTTCTAAATCAGCCTACACTGAGTGTTCCAACATGACAACTTCTAATAAATGTGGTAACAGTGAGCAGTAAAGATGCAATAGCCTAATAAAACCATGAAGTGGACTAAGCCATAGTGCTGTACATTATGACATGTCAGTTCTATGCAATATAATGAGAAGTGTGGCAACAGTCTGCCTGTAAGTATAATAATAAAATGTGGCATCAGTCTGTTTATGAATATATCAATACTAGCATACATGCTATATAAACAAGACGTAAAGATTTAAGTAAACAAGGTAATACAATTTTATTGCTAATGGATAATCCTTCATCATGACCTACTATGCCCTACATACCTATCATAACCCATATAGCCGTCATTAGATATATTAGAAAAATAGCGAGATGGCTACAAGCTCTTTTTACACTGTAAACATCCTGACAAAATATTTAAGAAGGTAATAAGAAATATTCATGGTATAATTGCATGTGGCCATTATATAAAGTATACATATTAATAGAAGGTCATAGGTTGGTTATAAGTGGTCGTTTTAGCTAAAACTGGAGTGTAAATTAAAAGTTCCTGGCTCTCAGTGGCCATTTTGCATAAATTCTTAAACAAACTCCTCATAAAATGTCATTAAAATTAGAATGCTGGCTCTCAGTGGCCTTGTTTATGCAATACTGTGACATAATTACTTGAGAAAACCTAACAGTATAATCAAGAATTGAATGGCTCCAAGTGGCCTTTTACTTGGAATACATGCACATCTTAATAGCTAAAACAGCTGTAGAGAGAATATCAATCAGAGGCTCCAAGCAGCCTTCCTACACACATAAATGCTGGTCTTAATAGGTATAAAATGATTCGGGCTCCAAATGGCCTAGTACATGAAATACGTGCAAATCTTAATATCTAAAACAGCTGAATAGAAGATGTCAACCACAGTCGCGAAGCTGCTTTCCTACGTACATAAATGCTGATCTTAGTAGCTGTAAAAATCTTATAGACATTATATTTCTGGCTCAGAGTGGCAAACCATTACAAAGAAATAATTGCTGACTTCAATAACTCAGAAGTGACAAAAATGTTCTTTGAGGCTCACAGTAGCCCTGTTCTTAAATGAAATAAACGCTGATCTTAATTGCTAATGTGACAGAAAACATCTTTCTAGCTCAAGATGCCTAGTTTCACACAGCATAAACATCAAAACTGAGAAAGTATCATTAAATATTATTTACCTATGACTTTATATGGCACTCGGAGGCCTAATAATGAGAATACATAAGCGGATATGGCTTTTACAGTAACAAAGTTCATAAACAGCAATATTATTTAAAACTTTGGCTCTGTATGGCCTGTACAAGTACATATTAGGCAAATAGAATCATAGAGTAAACACACAATTAGGTTGTGTAGCACCCTCGGGGCTTCATAAAACTATCTATTAAATGACCCATATCTCTAACAATGCGCATGTCTACAGGAAAGGATATAGGAATTACTGATAAGGGTGGTTTACTTTATCTCTAAAGAAAATGATTAACGGTCAATCGTCATTCGTCTTGAGTCAAGAACTGCTACGACCAAGGCAAATAAAACTTGTGATTATCGTAGATGCAAGGATAGACACAAGAGTACTAAGTGTAATACAGCTTACTGACTAGACAAATTTAACACATCACAGTAAATAAAGAGATAAAAATGCAAAGATGAGGGTGAATTGCAGCAATAGTGGAACCTGTAAACGTGATAAATAACCTAAAAAAAAGAAGCAGCCATGCATGTTAACATAACAAGGCAGTATCATATGCGATCACATAAGTAATGGCGAAAAAAAAATGTTTAGGTGTGAAGCTTCTGTGACAGTCTTCCACAAACACATCCAGTCACGTGGCACAAGGCAAGACAGACTTTCGTAGAATGGGCACAACTGGCAGAAAAAATATATATATTAACATCATAGAATACCATTAAGAAAAATCATCAATATGTCAACATAATCCTCATTATTGGAGTGCAGGTCATGGCATGAACACTCATTAAACACCAACATTTCATCATTGTTCCAAAAATTGGTGCAGCTCAGGGCATGAAGACTCATTTAACAGTTCTCTTATACCTAACACAAAATGCCTAAAGCTTTATAGGCAATCTGTCTAATTTACCTAGTACACCAAGAGGAAAGTGTTTATAAAAGGCCTGCCAGGAAACAGTGTGAGAAGTGTCAATGGTGTTTAATTCCAGATAAGTTGCTTCTGTCGTGCTTTCTATGTACTGCATTTCCTGCACTTTCATGTGCTTCTATTCATGAGCATAATGTCTCGTTTGAATACAATGTGACTTGGGTACATTGTTCTGCAGAGTATACAAAATGGATGAGTACATGTTATGGGCATGTGTTACAGTGTACAGTCATTTCTTCAATCTACATAGGTGAAAGCCAGCAAACTAGTGACATCATCTAGTATAAGAGATATAGCGCAAATCAGAGCACAAGACTGGGCATAAATGAAACAAGGCAACATTATAAAATACAAAGAGTGACTAACCTAACAAAAAATGTAATAATAATTCATTAGACAATAGCATAAATGACAGTAGTAATACTATCTTGCCTAGGGTGTGTCATAATGGCAAAGTGAAGTAACATAGCATCATAAAAAATGGCACATTTCATAGTATCATAAAGACAAAATAGCATCAGAAGTAAATGAAAATAAGATATATAGAGGCTATATACAAAAAGCACACAAATTCTTATTATATAAAAAAATGTTCTAGTTACAGTTTGCAGCGGCCAGACCACCCCAGGGATGTGATCTTCTGGACACATCAAAATAAAGTTTCCCCTTCACAAAATCTAATATGACAAAATAGATTCCAAAATTGAACTTGTCTGTATCAGGATTACAAAACACACAAAATATAATAAATCAGGTATACCTAATCAACCTATACATTAAATCTGGTGGCAAATACATGGTTTCTACATTCAAGGATCAGTAGTGTTAGAATTAACAAAATTCACATTGCGCTGCTGCACACTTAAAACTAAATATACAAAATTTCATTACCTTACAAAACTTCCCTACTTACAATTGATTCTGCCCCTCAGGCAACATCTTTAGTATACTGGTGGCAAAGATACAATCTCTTCTACGTGTGATAACCATTTCATGTCACTTTTCATGAAATACATTACAAAGTCGGGCTCCACGTACAAGCGGACCCCTCACAATGTGTCAACGCTTATAAATGCATAGACATATATAAATCAAATGTCAAAGTTTTACTGAACTACAGAATTAGTTTTATATAAACAGCAAACTCTGCTGTAACAGGGAAAAGAAAGGAACCACCTGAAAAATGCTCCAGTTGAAGCATAAAAGCGGCAAATATGCTCCTCTTTAAGAGACTGACAGAAAAGTGGGGCGCCAGCAGCCTCAGCCCTCATACCGCTTTGCACACCAAAGCTTTGGCAGGAACAACAGGACGACGTCCAACTAAACATATGGATATCCATGGCGGTGTCAACACACGGATGTCTCACCTATTTCGCAAATATAGTTACAGACCTTCGCAACAGAACATTTGGAGGTGGTTGAATACGAAACACAAAAGGGTGTTCACGCTCACCAGATTTTTACCTCTGGACTTACACATGCGGTTACAAATTAAAACGAGAGGTCAACCGAAGACTCCCGAAAATAACAAATGCGCTGTAGCACAGGCCTGTGTGCGATAAATCCAGAGGAAATACAGCGTGCAGTGCTGTCTGTACAGATGCACTTCAAAGATTAGTCAATTTTTGATCACCTGATAGGACGACAATAATCACAAACACACAACTCTTTCTGTTTATGATTCATGAGTCTTCTGACTGGTTTGACGCGGCCCGCCACGAATTCCTTTCCTGTGACAACCTCTTCATCTCAGAGTAGCACTCGCAACATACGTCCTCAACTATTCGTTGGATGTCTTCTTATTTCTGTCTTCCGCTACAGTTTTTGCCCTCTACAGCTCCCTCTAGTACCATGGAAGTCATTCCCTCATGTCTCAACATGTGTCCTTTGTCCTTGTCAGTGTTTTTCACCCATTCCTTCCCTCTCCGATTCTGCGAAGAACCTCCTCACTCCTTACCCTATCACTCCACTTAATTTTCAGCATTCGACTGTAGCACCACATCTCAAGTGCTTCGATTCTCTTCTGTTCCAGTTTTCCCACAGTCCATGTTTCACTACCATAAAACGCTGTGCTCCAAACGTACATTCTCAGAAATTTCTTCCCCATTTACGGCTTATGTTTGAAAATAGTAGATTTCTCTTGGCCAGGAATGCCCTTTTTGCCTTTGCTAGTCTGCTTTTGATGTCCTTGCTCCGTCCGTCATTGGTTATTTTGCTGCTTAGGTAACAGAATTCCTTAACCTCATCTACTTTGTGACCATCAATCCTGATGTTAAGTTTCTCGCTGTTCTCCTTTTTGCTACTTCCCATTACTTTCGTCTTTCTTCGATATTATCACAGTCCATTTTCTGTACTCATTAGACTGTTCGTTCCATTCAACAATTCTTCTTCACTTCCTCTCGGTATAGCAGTGTTATCAGCGAATCGTATCATTGATATTGTTTCACCTTGAATTTTAATTTCACTCCTGGACCTTCCTTTTATTTCCGTAATTGCTTCTTCGATGTACAGATTGAACAGTAGGGCAGAACGACTACATCCTCGTCTTACACGACTCCTATTAACGGGCAAGGTGAATGCAGAACTACCCACAAGGGAACCTCCCCATCGCACCCCCCCTCAGATTTAGTTATAATTTGGCACAGTGGATAGACCTTGAAAAACTGAACACAGATCAATCGAGAAAACAGGATGAAGTTGTGTGGAACTATGAAAAAATAAGCAAAATATACAAACTGAGTAGTCCATGCGCAAGATACGCAACATTGAGGGAAACGTGAGCTCAGGTGCGCCGTGGTCCCGTGGTTAGCGTGAGCAACTGCGGAACGAGAGGTCGTTGGTTAAAGTCTTCCCTCGAGCGAAAAGTTTACTTACTTTATTTTTGCAAAGTTATGATGTGTCCGTTCGTTCATTGACGTCTCTGTTCACTGTAATAAGTGTAGTGTCTGTGTGTTGCGACCGCACCGCAAAACCGTGCGATTAGTAGACGAAAGGACGTGCGTCTCCAATGGGAACCGAAAACATTTGATCACAACGTCATAGGTCAACCGATTTCTCCACGGGAAAACACGTCTGATATATTCTATACGACACTGGTGACGGCATGTGCGTCACATGACAGGAATATGTTGTCGACCCACCTCACTTGCACACTTGGCGAATTTGTAAAAAGATTCTTCTACCTTGCCCGATTTAGGTTTTCTTGTGGATGTGATAATCACTTCCAAAAAAGTGATGAAGCCATAAGAGTGTGTCACATAAACTGCAACAAATGAATGCAACAGTTTCACAGTCGCACAGTTTTCTCTGTGCTCTGTCAAAACATATGTTTTTAACGTATTCAAATTTTCCCGTGTGTAGACCGTCAAATCCTGCATATGTCCAAGCAAATCTGAACATGTTCTGGAATTTTGGAGAGCGAAGCTGATTATGTGTGAGTGCCTGAATTCTGATAATTGTCTGAAAATAAAAATTTAAACTTTTCACTCGAAGGAAGACTTGAACCAAGGACCTCTTATTCCACAGCTTCTCACGCTAACCACGGGACCACGGCGCACCTGAGCTCACGTTTCACTCAATGTTGCGTATCTTGCGCATGGACTACTCAGTTTGTATATTTTGCTTATTTTTTCATAGTTCCACACAACTTCATCCTGTTTTCTCGATTGATCTGTGTTCAGTTTTTCAAGGCCTATCCACAGTGCCAAATTATAACTAAATCTGAGGGGGGTGCGATGGGGAGGTTCCCTTGTCAGCATGGCGGCACTGTCGTATTTACGTCCGAGAAACATGTGGAGCGCTATGACGCCCTACACGTCAATATGGCAGTGCCTCGCAAAGCATGACATTTAAACACTGACCAGCACTTTTGTTAAAGAATACTCTTCGTACACTAGTACTATGACAACATTTATTCACATTGTAATGTGTATGAAGGCTCGTTTCGTCAGAAGAAAACCACAGGCAGCTTTAACTTTATCTTCAACGCTTATACCCTCTTATATCTGTTTTGGAACTACGTCGTCTCGTTCACAGACCTCATTTGTTATGACAGCTTTTGAAACCTGTAACCAATAACCATAACAACTCTTTCAGAGTTTCCTTGCTAACGTTCGAAACCAGTCCCGTGCATCCAAAAAGTGGTCGTACAATTTATAATACTGCTGCCTGTTTTTCTTTTAATAACAAAGCAAATGTCTGTATCATCAATTGGATCTTTATAGTGACCACTACGACTCTAAATATATGAATCCCACTCTGTTCGGCGTCGTGTCCCTCTTTAAGTAAGTTATTCATGATTTTGGGTGCCACAGCCACATATTTACTGAAAGACATTTTTAATCCTGTCTGTTATACAATCGCTGTAATTTATACACTCCTGGCCATTAAAATTGCTACTCCACGATGATGACGTGAAACAGACACGAAATTTAACCGACAGGAAGAAAATGCTGTCATATGCAAATTATTAGCTTTTCAGAGCATTCACATAAGGTTGGCGCCGGTGGCGACACCTACAACGTGCTGACATGAGGAAAGTTTCCAACCGATTTCTCATATACAAACGGCAGTTGACCGCTGTTGCCTGGTGAAACGTTGTTGTGATGCCTCCTGTAAGGAGAAGAAATGCGTACCATCACGTTTCCTACTTTGATAAAGGCCGGATTGTAGCCTATCGCGATTGCGGTTTATCGTATCGAGACATTGCTGCTCGCGTTGGTCGAGATCCAATAACTGTTAGCAGAATATGGAATCGGTGGGTTCAGGAGGGTAATACGGAACGCCATGCTGAATCCCAACGGCCTCGTATCACTAGCAGTCGAGATGACAGGCTTCTCATCCGCATGGCTGGAACGGATTGAGTAGCCACGTCTCGTTCCGTGAGGCAACAGATGGGGACATTTGCAAGACGACAACCATCTGCACGAACAGTTCGACGACGTTGCAGCAGCATGGACTATCAGCTCGGAGACCATGGCTGCGGTTACCCTTGACGCTGCATCACAGACAGGAGTGCCTGCGATGGTGTACTCAACGACAAACTTGGGTGCACGAATGGCAAAACGTCATTTTTTCGGATGAATCCAGGTTCTGTTTACAGCATCATGATGGTCGCATCCGTGTTTGGCGACATTGCGGTGAACGCACATTGGAAGCGTGTATTCGTCATCGCCATACTGGCGTATCACCAGACGTGAAGGTATGGGGTGCCATTGGTTACACGTCTCAGTCACCTCTTGTTCGCATTGACGGCACTTTGAACAGTGGACGTTACATTTCAGATGCGTTACGACCCGTGGCTCTACCCTTCATTCGATCCCTGCGAAACCCTACATTTCAGCAGGATAATGCACGACCGCAAGTTGCAGGTCCTGTACGGGCCTTTCTGGATACAGAAAATGTTCGACTGCTGCCTTGGCCAGCACATTCTCCAAATATCTCACCAACTGAAAACGTTTGGTCAATGGTGGCCGAGTAACTAGCTCGTCACAATACGCCAGTCACTACCCTTGATGAGCTGTGGTATCGGGTTGAAACTGCATGAGCAGCTGTACCTGTACACGTCATCCAAGTTCTGTTTGACTCCATGGCCAGGCGTATCAAGGCCGTTATTACGGCCAGAGGTTGTTGTTCTGGGTACCGATTTCTCAGAATCTATGGACCTAAATTGCGTGAAAATGTAATCACATATCAGTTCTAGTATAATATGTGTGTTCAGTGAATATCCGTTTATCATCTGCATTTCTTCTTGGTGTAGCAATTTTAATGGCCAGTAGTGTACCATGATCAGGGGTTTCGAGTGTTTGCCAACCCCACGAGAAGATCGACACCCCATCCGAAAGGCATTGCGGGACAGATCTGTGTCGTCCTGGACTCTGGTGCAACAGTGGAACAGTAGAACACATCGTACACTATTAGAGATGACAGTCCGTCGCCGTTTATTAGGACATGGTTTACGTGCGCGTCATCCACTTCTGCCCCTAGCTTTGACAAACGTGCAAAAAAACTTGCTGGACGGTAATAGTGCATGGAATGACGTCACTGGGGACGGGAATGATGTCAGATAGTGTTCTCTGACGAATCAAGGTTTTGTTTGTTTGAAAATGATGGCTGCATTTTGGTTAGCCGCAGACAGGACAGCGCATTACAGTGACTACGTTCGCTCAAGACATACAGCACCAACTTATGCCTGCTGGTGTGAGGTGGTATTGGGTACAACCACAATTCACAGGTGGTGCATGTCCAGGGCACTGTGACTAGTGTGACCAAACGTGAATGACGTTCTGTGACCGATAGCCATACCCTTTCTGCACAACACTCCAGACGCTCTTCTCCAGCACGACAATGCACGACCATATGTTGCTGTACGAAAACGTGCGCTCTCGGTGTTATAGGATGTCAACCTTTTGCCCTGGCCCGCCAGATCACCAGATTTGCCACCAATTGAAAATCTGTGGGATCTGTTGAAACGACGGGAGCTGCGCTGTGACCCAATGACAACCACCAAAGATGAACTTTGGAAAGAGGATAATGCAGCGAGGATGGCTATACCACAGGACGGCATTCGCGCCTTACAGGCATCGAAGCCATCATGCATGAAACAAATTACCAAGGCCCATGACGGACCCTGTGGCTACTAGGAAACAGGACACGTGATGAACGGAGGTGACTGAAGTGCTAATCATTTCCGCAGAAAGTACTAATGTACATGTCCTGTGAATATGAACTTCCTATCTGTAGTCGCCGGCCGCTGTGGCCGTGCGGTTCTAGGCGCTACAGTCCGGAACCGCGGGACTGCTACGGTCGCAGGTTCGCATCCTGCCTCGGGCATGGATGTGTGTGATGTCCTTAGGTTAGTTAGGTTTAAGTAGTTCTAAGTTCTAGGGGACTCATGACCTAAGATGTTGGGTCCCATAGTGCTCAGAGCCATTTGAACCATTTGAACCTATCTGTAGTCGTTCAAGGTGTTCTGTTTTTTCTGAACATGAGTGGATAAGCTGGATATCGTGGTTAGCGATACGAAGACTGGCACAAGATAAGTTAAAGGACAGCGTAAAACTAGGCGAAAGACTAAAAACCTATAGGAAATAAAGCTTTCGTGTTGTCTAACATTTTTGCGTCTTGGATCTTTATTAAGCACGTGACGCAAAATTTGAAAGTCACTGCATCTGTCGTTTAGTTTTCGCTCGAAAATCGCCTAAACCTCTGTTTTTAAAGCTGGGTTAGACTCCCATATTTTACAGTATTTGGCCGAAACAGTTGTGCCTGCAGTACGTGGGAAGTTTCGGTATGGTCGGGGACTATTGCTGATCTTGAAGGCTGTGTAGCTGGTATTACCAACGTATTGCCAAGGTGTTGCTTGTGTTGTCCATCGCGGGTGAAGAATATTTCTGATTGAAAGAAATGTCTCTCTCTGTCATTGTCTGTAAATCTCCCCTGCCGGTCTGCCTTCGTTTCCTACGTCGCTCACCTACAGTTCTCTGGTCATGTGTCTGAGCGAAAACAATACAGTTTCGCTTTCTTTCTGAAGTTAGTCCCTTGTATTGTTCATTGTTGGTTGTTGTGAGTTTGTTGTGCACAGCACCGTAGAAGTGTACAAAGGAAAGAATTGTGAATTTCGTAAATGCAGTTCACGTACGACAAAATGTATGGGACGTCGAAGGTAATGTATATGAAACCTGGTAGTCAAGGGAAGGCAGGATTCGGTTACGATTGTGGACGGGGCCGTAAGCAGTTACTATTGGTTGCCTTTTACAGCTAAACACAATTTATTTTAAACCAGTAATTCCAGACTCGACAATAAATAAAAATAGCACACTTTATTAATGAAGGAATAAGCAACTGTGTAAATAATAGTGTTTTCAGTAGGTTACAATTTAGCAAATCACCATTACATACAGATACAGCAGATAATGTTTTAAAAACAAGCCAGGAATGGCAATAAATTAAGAATTGTTTAAAACTCGCTGCAACTTACAAATTACAGGTATTGAAATATTAAAGGAAAGTCGCCACAAATACAGCAGAAGGCATCAGACGCCAGGAATGGCAGTAAATAAGGTTTTAAGGCTTACTGCTAAAATACAAATACCAAATTAGAATTTTAAGGCAAATGACCACAATCATGGCTGAAGGCCTTACACGCTAGGAACGGCAATAATACGTATAAAAAAATTTAGAAACCTGCTGTAAAACAGCAAATACAATAGCAAGGGTTAATTAAAAAAAACAAGGAACTGATCACCAAACGGGTGAAATAAGATATTGGAAAACTTTGTAACACAACCCTTACATACATTGAACACTATACTGCTAGATTTACTCCAGAAGGCGACCAGAACTATTAACTAGACATATATAACATTTAATGTAGGCATTACAAGGTATTGTAATAAATAATACAATAATAAAACACAAGAACCAGTATATAAGTTCCTTAAAGGGTACTGAAGCAGATTATACCCGCAGAAGGCGTGCACTGAAGGAGCGTTACACTGAACTACTGTCTATCAGACCTCCTTATAGAACACACGTCTTACAAGAACCAAGGGGCTACAGACGGTGCTCCAGGAATCGACCACTGAGCAGGTCCGGCAACAAACACTTTCGCGAGCGATGAGATAGGCAGCCAAGAGTTGCATTCACTTCACAAGATGGGAACTCAGACTAGTGGCAGTCTAACGAATGACTAATGATAATCTTGCTGAAGCTACCTGACGTATGATAAACCAAAGGCAACGATGGAACAATACGCCAAAGTCGGTCTGCGCTACGTCCCCAGAATACAGGGTTATTACAAATGATTGAAGCGATTTCACAGCTCTACAATAACTTTATTATTCACAATGCTTTGCACACACATACAAAAACTCAAAAAGTTTTTTAGGCATTCACAAATGTTCGATATGTGCCCCTTTAGTGATTCGGCAGACATCAAGCCGATAATCAAGTTCTTCCCACACTCGGCGCAGCATGTCCCCATCAATGAGTTCGAAAGCATCGTTGATGCGAGCTCGCAGTTCTGGCATGTTTCTTGGTAGAGGAGGTTTAAACACTGAATCTTTCACATAACCCCACAGAAAGAAATCGCATGGGGTTAAGTCGGGAGAGCGTGGAGGCCATGACATGAATTGCTGATCATGATCTCCACCACGACCGATCCATCGGTTTTCCAATCTCCGGTTTAAGAAATGCCGAACATCATGATGGAAGTGCGGTGGAGCACCATCCTGTTAAAAGATGAAGTCGGCGCTGTCGGTCTCCAGTTGTGGCATGAGCCAATTTTCCAGCATGTCCAGATACAAGTGTCCTGCAACGTTTTTTTCGCAGAAGAAAAAGGGGCCGTAAACTTTAAACCGCGAGATTGCACAAAACACGTTAACTTTTGGTGACTTGCGAATTTGCTGCACGAATGCGTGAGGATTCTCTACCGCCCAGATTCGCACATTGTGTCTGTTCACTTCATCATTAAGAAAAAAAGTTGCTTCATCACTGAAAACAAGTTTCGCGCTGAACGCATCCTCTTCCATGAGCTGTTGCAACCGCGCCGAAAATTCAAAGCGTTTGACTTTGTCATCGGGTGTCAGGGCTTGTAGCAATTGTAAACGGTAAGGCTTCTGCTTTAGCCTTTTCCGTAA